>NW_026998615.1:0-400244 GCF_035044405.1 Drosophila montana | reverse complement strand
CGTAACCAAGATAATTGATACTTGTTACACAGAATTGACTTTTCGAAATATTTAAAGTCAAGTTGGCTTTTCTAAACTGCTCAGCGATACGAACCAATACCGCCAGATGTGAACTGAAATCCTCTGACACAATACACAATACACAATAACCAAATACGCAATAGAGCAGGTCAGAAGGAATTATATCGTCCATTAGCCGACACATGGTAGACGGCGCGTTACAAAGGACAAAGGGCATGATCTTAAACTGATATAGCGGTCTTCCGGGGACCGTAAAAGCAGTGAGAGGCTTTGAATCCTCGGAAAGTTCTATTTGCCAATAGGCGTCTTTCAAATCTAGTTTGGAAATTATATTCGCCTTAGGTAGCCGCGAAAAAATTCCATCGATGCTCGGCAGAGGATAAGCATCTTTTTTTGTGGCGTCATTCAGTCTTCGAGCATCCAGACAAAGGCGAACCTTGTTGGGCTTAAGGACGAGTCGCATAGGCGAGCTCCAGGCGCTTACCGACGGCTCAATAACTCCAAGCTGCAACATGCGATCAATTTCTGCATATAACAACTTTCCTACGGCCGGACTTACTGGATAGAATCTTTGTTTCACTGGACGTGCGTCTCCTATATCTATATGGTGTTGGATCAATGTTGTGCGGCCTAATCTATCAGCAGCGTTGGGGAACAACTGCTTTACTACGTGCAGCTGTTGCGTTTGCTGGCTATCTAAGGGGTATGCAATCGACTCTGTTTCCTGCTCTTTTTCCATTGATTTTAGCTCTACAGAATTTATAATGCTTGTGGCACTCCAAAAATCATGACCCAAAATTAGATTTTGGTTTATGGAACAAATCACATACAGTTTCAAGGACTTGGTAGCCGATTTATACTGCATTTTAACTTCAAGCACTCCGATGACTTTCTGACTATGGCCATCTGCTGTTCTGACATGCGATTTAATAGGCTTAAATTCCGGCATTGCGGTAAAATCTTGTTGCGCAAGCGTAGAACCTATGCAGCTAATATTCGCGCCTGTATCCAATAGACCAAGCTCGGTAAAGGTTAAAAATGACACTTCGGCATAGCTGCGCATATCGGTGGGATTGCAAAAAACTGTCGAAACTAAAAGCTTGCTATGTTGCTTGATTTTTGAATAATAATTTTTCAAGCGCTGCGTACGCTGAGAAATACGGGGTTTTTCTTCATAAAAAATCTTATTTCGGACATGCAAATAATTAGCTAACCGTTCATGATACGGTAAAAATCGTAATTTAATAGTTTTAGCTATTTCTAAATTGTTGGATGTAAAGTCGGTGTAGGGACCAAGCTTTTTCTTCGGTCCACAGGTACAAAGTTCGTATGGGAATTAATTAGATTTTTGGGGGCATCCGACTGCTGCTGGATGCACCCTTCTGTTGGTTTTCCGAAGCTTTACGGATACAGTTTTGGCACTGGGGCTTATAAATGTTGGGTGCCCCGCATCCGTAACAAAATATACGGCAGTCAGCAAGGCAATTATCCCACAGATGCCCTTGCTCTTCGCAGTTCCAACATTTAAGGTTGGCATGACATCTACGAATTGCTGCGATGTCAAAGTTTGTATCTTCTGAATTTTCTACCTCCGGTTCATTAAAAGACTCTTCTAGTCCATATACTTGGCGACGGCCAATAGTCCTGGATTTATTCATACCATCAGTGCGACAACTGAGCTCATGAACTAAATTCTCGTTCATTTGGACCAATCTACGTAGATGGCCAACTGAACTTATTGGCTGGTATAGCAGTTTATGTCGGGTTTCGGGTAATACATTATTTTTTAAAATTTCGATTAACTCCTCCTCGTCAATTTTAATTGCAAATTTATCGATCAGTGACGCACAGCGTCATGGAACGACACAAATGATTCCCCAGGGTTTTGATTTCTAGCTCTTACCAGTTCTTTGCTCATAAAATCGGAGCGATAATCTTTGTACTGATGGCGAAGTGCAGTGCAAAATTCAGTCCAGACTATGTGGTCTACCTGCTTGTGGTACCGCCAGTACCAGTGACGGGCTTTGCCTAAAAATAGCACATGTAAGTGCTTACAGAGACTCATAAAGTCGCTGTCTAAAGTTTCATCAGTCAATGTTTTGACTCTATATAGAAATTCTTCTACCCCTAATCCGTCGGTAGACCCATCAAAATGAAGATTCCATTTTTGCATGGTGTCAGCAATTTTTCCATTTCGGAATGACGAACACTCTTGGAAAGGGTGGTGCTTGTATTTGCAATGATGACATAACGCGAGTGATTGATTGTTCGGTCATCTCCTGAATTATCCTATAGTCCACTCCCAAATTTTGGCGGGTATTATTAGACTGAGTGGGTCTTCCTCTTCTTCTTACACCAGGAGCTGGTCGTGCAGGAGCGATTTCAGGTGGATTCGTGCTATTGCTAGCGTCGAGTCCTGATTGTGGTACATCACTAACATCTAATAACCTTGCTGTTGGATTCTCGCCACTCTGGGTCGGGCCAGGATTAAGAGATTTTGCTAGACTGCGCGTTACCGTCCTCCCTATGTTCGTAGGTGGAGGTGGAGCAGATTGTTTTCCTCTCGGCGAGCAATCTCCAACAACTAATTTAATTGAGGCTGGATCAATCACAGCACTACGACTGGGACATTTAGCATGGTTTACCAACCAACCTTCCAAGCAAAGTTTGTGGAAAACATGCCTACAAGGGGTGCAATAGCAAGACTGTGTATTGTCCATTACTAACTGGCATAGAACACAGTGGTTATCAGCTGTCTCTGACGACGGCTGTACATTTTGTGGGCTGCGTAAAGGCCACATGATTCATTCATATTTTCCTGATTCGTGACATTGGTTTGGTAACATAATAAAGTCGAAGTTATTTTTTTTTTTTTTTTAATTTTTTTTTTTTTAATTACGAAATATAATCGTCTCAATGAAAGTAGGTAATTTATCTGGTTTATTGAAATTACTATAGAAAGCGGTTTGTAACATTCAACATTTTAATCTAGTCAGAAATGTTCGGCAAGGATATGCAAAGCAGCATATGGCCAAGTTCCGGGCAACATTCTAACTATCTTTGATAGTATCGTTAATACAAAACCATTCAATCTAACTTTATAACTTTTGGCTCCACGAAGACTGAGATTTACTTAACCATCAACAAGCTATCAAGTAGCAATCAGTACTGATATCTTAGCAAAATATGCAGTATTCTAAAATTGCATTTGAAAGTATTTCTACCTAAGCAAACCTAATCTGTTGTTTCTCCAAAATTATAAGAAAGAAAACGAGCAAATGTGTGGGACCGATTGTATAGCTGCTGTTAATAACTATAGTCGTGTTTATATATAGGCACTCAAAAATATAGTAAGGTCAGATTCTCGGCATAATTCAAGCTCTGAATTGTAAGCATCGTAGTCCTAGTTACTATCTTGTATACTACCAGTATCTTCGCATGCGGAAGATAGACTAAGCCAGTCACATCGACGTCAGCGTGCGTGGACAATAATATAAAGACTCATTTTTTTTTTTATATATTCAACCTCGGGCCCCATGATTGGGCGCCAAAAATTTATGTAGCATTTACTGTGGTGAAGATCCTCTAGCAATACACATCGGGTAGCAACGGTGACGGCGGTTGGCAGCCAATCTTCACAAAATAATTCGGGAAGTATTCACCGAGGCTCCTCGTGGTTGAGTTAGCATGGCAGGGCGGGTCCTCTTGCTCCCTAGCTCTTTTTCTTTTTGCCATGTCTCGACCTGCATACACAATTTTAGTTTCAGACTCCTACGAATCTAAATTAAAGACCGATACTTCGAAGAAACAAAATCTCAAACAGGCATAACTTAAAGAGCACTAAAAGTGCCAATACAATGGTGATAGCTTTCATTAGGGCACATATATTCCGTAGAGGCGAAGTCTTGGATGTAAGCTGACTCTCGCGTTCGATACCCTCCCAGCCATGATCTTCAGCGTTTAAGGTTTTGAAGATCCCAAAAAACCATTCTTCTACGACATTATATCACCATGTCACCAGGAAAGAAAACTTAGCAATTCATATTCAAAATCCGTAATTAATATTTATTATAAGCAAAAGCATTATTCAATGAAATTTAATCCTTCCATTAGATCATCTGCATCTTAGTACAAGTGGCATTAATGATTCAACAATAATTCAGTAACTAAAACTAGTCAGTTAATATTTTTACAATGGCTCAAAAATTCTTCAAAAATAATTCATTTTATCAACTATTCAATAATTATTTTTTCTTATTGCGCAAAATTATAAAAAATATCCCATAATTTCGCTAAAGTGCATTTAATAATTATAGAATAAGGCTAGGCAATGAAAAGAAGGACATTAGTAAATTGAATTAAAGTGTAATCGGAAAAGCAAAAAAATGTATTAGAATAGAGTGAATATAATTGTAGTTGATGGTTAATTGTATGGTCGGAAAAAATATGTGCAACAGAAGGTTAAGCTCGAAGCGCATGGGCAAATCGGAGCGCAGCGCAACCAGCTGATCAGTGAATACAATTATACATATTTGTGTACATACATTTGATTCTGTTAAAAATCTTTTCTTTTATGTGGCTTCTGTTTCAGCTAATATTTGAGCGGGTAGGTAGAATCAAACATGATATGCATTCACCAGACTGCCACGGCCATAAACATATTGATCGGAGCTAAAGCGTAATGTGAAACAGAAAGTCATAAAAAGCTCCGCAGGTCGCATGTCAGCTTGGCTGTGCTTATCTATGCCAAAATAAGAAAATATAATCAAAACAAAAGGTACAGACTTACATGTATTCCTCGATGAAAGGACTTCCAGCGGAGAGTTTGCAGCAAATTTTATTTTTTTTCTTTCATTTGTTTTCTTTTGTCTTCTGTGGGGCTTTAAATTGTTTTGATTATTTATTATGGCACAGGAGGGTTTTTAAATTGTGAGTACTTAAAAGATACTCTCCGAAGTGGGAAAAATTCTCACCAAAAAATATAAAAAAAATTCAGAAATGACTTGGGACTCTACCCCAACAAGAAGGGGGATAAATTTATACTATTAATTCTTTCTATATATAAAGATATATATATATATATAAATTTTTTTTTTTTTCACTGCACTTGCACGAGGTTTTTAGAAGGCCCTAATAAATGCACTTTGCGCAAACTTTTGGAAGTCTCTCACAAGATTTAATGAACTATTTTTATACTAAAAACATTTAGCAGCAATATTCATGCATCTGCATGCCAACTTAATGGGTGATGTCATCTGGGCTTCTGATCAGCGGCGCGTCACTGGGGCCCAAAAGGCTACTCCCTCTTCCGGATTCCAGACTGTGGAAACGGCGCCTGCCCTTTCTTGCTAGCATGAGCAAGGGAATGGCAGCTGATCCGCAGTTGAGGCTGACGTCTATTTAATGGGGGCAGTAATGACATTGCCGTCCCAAGAAATTACAGTGCCCTCCAATGGGCACACGTGGCGGTTGCCTCAAAATAAGTGGGTTTTTATGTCAGAGACGGCGGCGGCAAGATTGATTCCTCCAAAAATTACTTTCGGCAGGCAGGCAAGAACTGGTTAAAACTGTGACCAGATCTTGGCACAAAGAAATATATGCCGGTGAGGTGCTGGTGGCCGGGTGGCGTAGGAAAAGGTTTATCATCAAACGAACAAAAAAATTTATATTTCGCCAATCGGCTACTTTTAGGGTTTTCCTTTTTATTATTTTTGTTTTTGGTTCAATTTAGTTGGAATTTAAATTAAACGAATTAAACGACTGATGCCCGAACTTGTTGCTTTTAGCTTAATTTTTTTGGTGGGGCTAAGACCTTCGATGGTAAAGTAATTTTTGAAAAAAAGGGTTATATCCGGGACCTACAGGCTTATATAGGGTCTCAGAGCTTTTTTCTTTCCCGGATTAGGTTGAAGATAGCTGCGCTGTCAACGTGCACGCAGGCGGTTTATAGCAGCGGCAGAATCATTCGCAGCTGACCGTGACAGGAAAACTGCGACTATTACATAATCCAATGACACTGAGCGAGTTAATTAATAATATGGAAGAAATTCTTCTACTTAGAGAAACCGATCAGACCCCTATGGGCAAATGCTGTTAAGAGCAATTAGGAAGAAAATTGAAGGCAAAGCAAACGAGATTAAAGATGCTCTTATTGCATATTGCTTAGACAATAGAGATGAAACCACCCTCATCTACGAATTACATAATTTAGTACAGGGGGGATCGTCTTTACATGTTTTGTACGATAAAGATTGCGAAATTAAATTAGCCTTACTTAGATTGACCAAAACAAAGCAATCAAAACCATTACTGATCAAAACCAAAAAAAAAATGTATTTGCAGACATAGAGAAAGAGAAATCTACTTGTACAAGAAAAATAAGAAAAAGCAAGAACAAAGTCAAGAGTATAGACCACGAGACAACAGATCCGGACTAAACCATCGTAACAATCAAAATCAAAGAAATAACGAAAGACGCTAGACAAACGCAGCCATATCGAAAGTTATTCCAAACAAGGAATACACCACAACATTCTAGCGAATGGGTCTAGGGACCCATTCTTTGTCTGGCAGGGGGCTAAACTGGGTAGTATATTGCTACGGCAGTCGGTCAAAACTGTAAGTAAATTTGGTACCACGGGTAGCCAGGAGCCCACGGAACTTGTTCCGTCCCGACTTTTTGGTTGCGAGTATCGTGGTGGTTGTGGTGTGGTGGTTCGGGGAGTATCGTGGTGGTTGTGGTTTATATTGAGTTGCGTTTCAACCAAATTGTGCAATCGAGGTTTCAGATCGGCCTGTCCTCCCACCAATGGGAATGTATTGTTCCGCCCAACATGCATTTCATTGGAACCTAAGGTTCACTGTGCAAGCAGGGTTCCGGAGGGGCGCTTGTCCGACGCATTGTTTCGGCTCGCTGTATTTTCGAATACCGTGAAATTAAGCCATCATGGCAGGTGCTTCCGTAAAAACCACTGACTTATTCTTTTCTGCCTAAGGAAAGCGATTCCGACCAACAATACAAACAATCAAACAGATACCCAGGACATTCGCAGCCTATGAACAACATGCTCAACTACATAATTATAACGACGACGCAAATTTTTAACAAAGAGCCTCGACGAGCAACATGGTGTGGTATGCACATATCAAGAGCTCACTGTGCTCAGCACTATGTCCAGTAAATACTTCATATATACCAATAAGCATATTCAAGTACAGTACCGAAATATGATCGGTCACGAGTGTCTCGACTACAGGCAAGCCGCGTCAGCATGTGTCCCATGCAGTGACCGCTTGCATAAGATATATATGTGCACAACACGCTCTATCCTAACAGCGACGTTTTCGCTGCTTAGATATAAGCTACATATATTCGTATTATATGTTATATATAAAACCACTTATATACAAAGGGCAGCGCTGCCACCGAGGACTGCGCAGCCTTAGGCTTAGTAATACTTAATATCAAAATGTAAAGTCAATTTAATAAAAGTATCCGGAGCGACAATAACAGTCGCTCCTATTAAAAATGTGACTAAGTTCAAAATAGACCTGGACATGATTGAAAAGCAGCAACGGCAGTTACAACAACAACAAGAGCAGCAACGGCAGTAACAACAACAACAACAACAGATAATTTCACACGGCAGAAGAAAAAACCCCAGTGAGTAGAGTGTGATGAGTGCAAAGCGAAGCGGCGTGGTAAAAAGACTCAAGGCCAGAAAGGCAGAAATGTTGAAGCTGTTAAACAGCAAAAATGTCATATGTTGGGATAACTCGGTCAAATTACATGCCGAAGTTAAATACATAAAAAATTTACTATCAACTCGAAAAACTCAAACACCAGCCGCGTACACATCCACCTACCCTGTTATTAAAAATATTTCATAAAAAAAATTAATACAATCTTCACCCAAATTAAAGGAGATTCCGAAGCTGAAGAAGACCTGCCCGAATGACTGCGAGGAACCGTTTAACTCACCTCACTGTGAGTACACCTGTGCTGCCAACACCGGTGCCCTAACATAAAAGAAGCAACCTGTGCAGCCAGCACCGGCACAGTCTGGCGCATCAAGCCAGACCACGGATAAGAGAGCCGACAGCGCTTCCAAGAGCGCACAACATAATAATTTTTTTTATTGCAATGTGAAAAATAAATAATATTAATTTAAAAACTATTGTACAATTGAGCGACATAAAGGTTGCCCGATTAGATTGCCCTGAAAACCATACACAAACATAGGCAGAAAAATATGTAAACAAAAGTAAAAGTAAATTAAAACACTAACTTTTGCATTTAAACTGTTATATTAAACACAATTTAAATTTTTAAATTCATACATACATGAATGAATAACAACAGAATTAGCAAATCTTTTGACTCCACTGACAATGTTATCAATGGTAGCGTAGGGAATCAAGATCTAACTATTATAACAACGTTATTGATCATAATAGTCATGATAATGACCGCCAATATATTGATCAAAATTTACAAACTACACAATAAGTGTTTGAAAAAGAAATATTTAATCAAGGCGAATGGTCTAGATAAGGTCTAAATGAAAAAAAAAAATTGTTAACATATATTTCAATGTGAAAGATTAAAAGTAAAATTACAATAATTAGTATTTTAATGAAAAAAAAAAAAAATTATAATATCTAAGGCGATATCAGATCAGGAGCAAGAACACTATCCACAGAGATATTAGAAATATACATGAGTTCATGACTCGATTGAGAAGATCATGAAACAACATATCATATTAGATATGGAATGGCAACAGATACATGCCATATTATAAGACATTAAGAAAAATCATATCAGGCAGTTAAATATTAGATATGGAATGGTAACAGATACATGCCATATTATAAGACATTAAGAAAAATTTCGGTAAATCTTATAAATGTCTCTCACAAAATAGAAATATTCTTACTGACACTATCAGCAAACATGCAAAGATATTAGAAGAGTGTTTTAATGAAGCACGAACACTAATACATAACAACAGGGAAAAGCTAAATCAATCACACTGGTCATTAGTATCTAAATTATTGGTCATACTTCGATCACATTTAGTATCAGTCCAAGGGAGGTATAATCTAGATATATCAATACCGACAATCTTAAATACCCCCTTGACAGTTAGAACTAGTAAAGAACTAAATAAAGACCAGGAAGGTATAGATTCAATGGAGGAATACGAATCAGAATGTAATATCGACCCAGAAGTCAAAGAAAAGTATCCACAAGATTTAACTATTCCTGCGGTAATAAAGTTACCCGAAATAGCAGAAAATAATTATTGGTCAGATTCCGACACGAACTCCAGCGTTGTTGAACAAAAATTAGTAATCATGGAGCAAACCAATATTAAATTTATAAACACTGCATCAAAGATTATACCGGACTTCAGCGGTAAAGCTGATAGAGGGCGCACATGAAATCTTAGCTGTGTCTTTAATAAAAACAAAACTAAAAGGACCAGCTAGAAACATAATAAGCAATGAAAATACGGTAGACCAAATAATCACCAGACTCAAAGCTAAGGGTGAGTCAATTGACAATATATCTGCAAGATTATTGAATCTTTCGCAGAAAAACAAGTCACCTAACGTTTATACTCAGGAAATAGAGAAATTAGCTAAGTCTCTAGAAGGATCATATATTGAAAAAGAATATATCCTAGAACAAGCTAAATCATTAAGTACCAAACAGGCTGTATCAGGAATGAAGAAAAATAGCCTAAATAAAGATGTTAAGACAGTTATGCGATCTCGTCTATTCAACAATATGGACGAAGCAATAGTTGCATTCATTGAAACATCCAATGATATAGCCGAAGAAACTAATACTATTATGTATTACCAAAACTACTCACACCGCGGTGGAAATCGCGGTCGTGGTAAGTATATAGGCCATTGTTGCGGCCAACAGTACCATAATAATAATTATGACAACACCAACTCTAGAGGCGACTCGAGAAGAGGCGGATCAAATAGAGGCAATAGAACTAACAATCAAGTACGAGTTACACAAGGTAACTCGGAAAACGCTCAAACCACCTTGAGCAACTCAACATAAAAGTTTTTAATGTAAATCTTAGTCTCAGCGCATAATGCAAATACATAACCAAAAAAATAACAAACCATTAACATTAATAGTAGATACTGGAGCTAACATATCAATTCTAAAAGATAATAGTTTATTTTCTGAAATCAATCAAGATTAAAAAACAAATTTAATTAGAATTGGTCAGGGAACAATACAATCAATTGGACTTAGCTACAATTGATTTACTCTTCGATTATTTCATAATCAGTCACGACTTCCAAATAGTTCATAATGAATTTCCCGTACCATGTGACGAAATTCTGGGACTTGACTTCATTCGAAAATTCGATTGCATAGTAGATTATCACAACGATGAATTAATGCTAAAACCTTAATCACTTAAATACTAAATACATGTAACACTATTACACAATGATATTGACAATTCAATATTATTACCAGCAAGGTCAGAGGTAATGAGAAAAATCACACTTCAGACAAATGAAGATACTGTATTAATACCAAATCAGGAAATTCATCCCGGGGTATTAATAGCTAACAGCATCGTAGGAAGTATTAGTGCAATAGTTCGTATTTTGAATACAACAAGTGAAAATATAAATATCAAAAATCCAAACATTAAATTCGAATCAATAGAAAATTACGAAATTAAATTATTTAATAATAACAAAATCAGTAGAACAAGTGAAGTCTTAAATAAATTAAAGTTCCCAGACCATGTAAAAAGAGAACTTACTGAATTATGAACCAAATACAGTGACATATTTGGTCTGGAATCAGAAGCAATTTCAAGTAATAACTTTTACAAGCAAAAATTAAGGTTAGCAGACAAAACTCCAGTACACATACAAAATTATAGAAATGCAGAAACAGTAGTGGATTATCGGCAAATAAATAAAAAACTTCTAGCAGATAAATATCCATTACCTATAATAGAAGAAATACTAGATCAACTAGGAAGAGTGAAATATTTTTCGTGTCTGGACCTTATGTCTGGATTCCACCAAATAGAACTAGAAAATAAATCTAGAAATATAGCATCATTTTCTACGAGCACTGGCTCATATCATTTCACGCGATTACCCTATGGTCTAAAAGTAGCCCCAAACTCATTTATGAGAATGATGCAACTTGCTTTTTCTGGTCTAGAACCATCGCAAGTATTTCTTTACATGGATGATTTAGTTGTTATCGGTTGCTCCGAACAGCACATGTTCAAAAATCTAACGAGCATATTTGAACTTTTTAGAAAATACAACCTTAAACTAAACCCAGAGAAATGTTCATTCTTTATGCACGAGGTAACATTCCTTGGCCATACATGTATAGACCATAGCATCCTTCCGGATGATATAAAGTATAATGTAATTAAAAACTATCCAACTCCAACAGTTGCGGATAGTGCACGACGTTTTGTCGCTTTTTGTAACTATTATAGAAGATTCATTAATAATTTCGCACAATACTGTGAGAAGACTGTGCAAGAAAAATGTCCAATTTAAATGGACTATAGAATGAGAAGAATCATTTAAATATCTTAAAAATTCATTAATGAAGCCAACATTTTGTAATACCCTGATTTTAGCAAAGAATTTTGCATAACCGCAGATGCAAGTAAACATGCATGTGGTGCAGTACTATCACAAGACTGCAACGGTGCGCAACTACCAATTACATATGCATCGAGATCCTTCACACAGCGAGAAAGTAATAAATCGACTCGAGGGTACGAGTAAATGAATCTGGCACGTCCGTGCCGTTTGAGTTTGGTTTTTAGAATGCTTTATTGAATATATATATATATATATATATATTGAATAGCCTATGTACATAAGTGCCTAAAGCTAAGGCCGCGTAGCTGCGCTTCCGGTTACGCCAGCAGCGGAGCGGCTGCATATATGTATATGTCTTATCAGTATAAGAAAGCGAGAGAGTCTTATGCGCATATATATATATATATTATATGTTATTGGCGGTCAGCGTGGGAATGCTGACTTAGCGTAGTTCATAAGTGGGTGATCATATTTCACGCTCACTTGAAATGGTTTTGTTTATGTAATGCAACAAAGTATTGCTGTTATATTTATGCTGTGTTCTTGGTAAAGTGTACCCTCGATATATGCGCATACTACATCTCCCTTCTTTTAAAAAAAATGTGGTAACAAGGTGGAGTTATTTTACTTATATATTAAAAATCTATTTATATATTTTTTTTTTGTGTAATAAAAATTTGAAAATATATCATGTTTAGAATGCATTTAGTATGTATTATTTTTTTTTGTTTTCCTATATATATTTTTGGATATTAAATCTATTATGAATTAAAAATATTTAACCTATATTTATGAACTGTTTGTTTTTTATTTTAATTTCCAGAGATAACTATATTATCTCTATCTTCTATTTTTTCTACTCTATAGGGCTATGTGTATTTAAAATCTAGCTTATGGTCTACTTCATTTTTTAGTAAAACTTTATCTCCTATTGATAGAGTTATGTTCCTAGTTTTTAAATCATATAATTCCTTATTTTTCTGTTTATTTAATTCGAGAATTTTTCTTGCTCTTTTGTATGCTACTTCTAATCTATACCTACTTTCTTTAGCGTAGTCATCTATGTTATAAATAGGTTCTATATTACTTATGCTGTTAAAATACTTTGGCAGATTATTAGTCTTACCAAATACTAACTCATATGGACAATAATTATGTGCCATAGAGGGGGATGTATTGAAGCAATAAACAAAATATTAAAACCATACGTCCCAATCTGTTTTATTTACTGATATTAAGGATCGTATATATTCGTTAAATGTTCTGTGGCTTCTTTCTATTGTTCCAACAGTTTGATGATGATGTGCAGTTGATGTTATATTCTTTATTTTAAATTGCACCAATCTGTTTTATTTACTGATATTAAGGATCGTATATATTCGTTAAATGTTCTGTGGCTTCTTTCTATTGTTCCAACAGTTTGATGATGATGTGCAGTTGATGTTATATTCTTTATTTTAAATTGCACAAATCATTTATAATTGAATTTTTATATTCCGTTTCCATGTCCGAAATGAACGTCTTCATTGGACCGTACTTGAGAATAAAAGATTCAAATATTGCTGTTGCTACTGTTGCCGCGTTTTTATTTGTCACTGGTATAGCAACTAAATATTTAGTCAAGTCGCGTATGAGCGTGTCTGCATATTCATTGCCTTTTTCTGACTTTGGTAGTGGACCAATTGTATCCACTATCACTCTGTCGAAAGCCTTTATCGGGGTTTCAGTAATTGTTAAGGGGGTCTTATTATATTTTGTAGTTTTTGATTTTTGGCATTTTTGACATTTCTGGATGTACTCTGTTATATCACGAGTCATACCTTTCGAGTAATAATGTTTTTTGACCTTGGCCAAGGTTTTTGTAATGCCTGTATGACCTCCTTGTACTGGATCGTCATGTAGTGCAGACAATATACCTTCTTTCTCTTTAACATTTGTTATTGTGGTCACCGGGTTGAGTAGCGCTACTCTGAATGTGTTCAAAATTTTATTGCCCATAATTTTGAAATTATCTATTGAAACTTTTTCAAAGATATTTTCCCACGGTGCCATTTTCAGTTGGCTGGATTTTAATATACCGGCTTCTTTTTCGAGCCTTGGAAATAGTTGTCCTAAGTCAATATTTCCATTATTAGTATATAAATCGCTAACATCAATTCTTGCTACTTTACGTACTTCGTCATTATTAATGACTTCATATTCGTTTGGCTGAGAAGCTTTTTCGGTAGATTGCCTTGGCATTTCTACTTGTTTGTTTTCTGCGCAGAATAGAAAACAGAACTATGCACCAGGTATACTGACATATTCGGACTTGAAACCGAACCAATTACAACAAATAATTTTTATAAGCAGAAACTAAGATTAAAAGATGATGAACCTGTGTATATAAAAAATTATAGAAATCCTCATAGTCAAAATGACGAGATTCAAGCTCAGGTCGACAAATTAATTAAAGATAAAACAGTCGAACCTTCCGTTTCAGAATACAACAACAGCCCATTGTTACTAGTACCCAAAAGATCAATAGATAACATATAAGTTGACGGCTGGTATTGTAGGAATCTACAAGAATTTTAACGTGTTTTAACTTTGTCTCGTTTGAGACAGGTGCGTTTTGTTAAGGCACTTGAAAGATTTATTAAACTCCTCACGTTGTTCCCTAAGATTGGTGACGAGTAGCGGTGTTAGTCTTTTTCTGCTTAATTATATTTTGCAGGAAGTCGAGCTCAGTTCTGAGCCGTCGACCATTTGCTTTTTTGTATATAGCAACCACCTTAGGTGCGCTATTCTTTTTTTAATTTTATTTTGTACGCCACCGCTTTTCTTGGCCATAACACTCACTCTCTACGCACTCAGGAAGCTTGGACGCTCGATGTCCCAGTTACGACGTCAGATGTTATTTATGGCCTCTTGGCGCAGTCAGTGTATTGTCGTTTTCCTCCAGTGGTTTATTTTTCCCAGGGGTTTATTTCCTCCAGATGTTTATTTTCCTTATTGTCCAGTTTGTCTACAGCCTCCAGTCAGGGATTCGTGAACATATACATATATACTTATGCTGTTATTGGTTAACAGCTACAAAGAGAGGGAGAGTGAGTAGCTAGCATATGCCTGTATTAGTGAGCATATATATTGCTCATGGAAAGCGCTCAGACGGAGCGTGGGATATGCAGCGTAAGCATAAACGGTCAGCTAGTGAGGCTAGTGAACCGCGCTGCGTAATATGAGCCAGAGCCAATACATAAAGTGGCTCTGGGCTTGTTTTCTGTATAATTGTTATTGTATGCAACAAAGTGCTTTTGTTAACTGCTCAACCTCTTGAGTGTACTGGTTGGCAGTTTTGGCAGTTTGGCTGACAGTACTTCGACTGATTCCCCTTTTACTATGCTTGATAATTTTGCAATGATTTGAGCGATAGTTTACTCATTGCTTGTCAAGTTTCTTGCATGGCCTTATAGTTGTCTTTATCAGACTGACAGCTGTTGCTTCATGATCTTTTTGTGAGTCTATAAGATTCGAAGCATCTTTTAAGCCTTTCTGGTCAAACTCTGGTAAGAGCGATGAGGCTAGCTTGAGAACACTTATAGCTGCTTGGCCCATTGTGTTGTCAATTGATTGGGTATTTACTTCAGTATCTTATATCTGATGGTTTAGTATCAGCTGAAATTTGGGTCTCGCAAATAAACTTCTGCTATCGCTTTATTCATAGCCATTGAGTTTATTTAGGAGAGATCAAAAGTAAAACAAAATAAATTATCGTTGTTTTTTTTTATATTTTATATAAGTCGTTTGCACGACTCATATATATTTTCTTTAAGCACCTATTGTGCACTTTGTACAATTTGAAGAAAAGGCTAATGCACATTAGCACTACGATAATTACAAGGAAAACTGTTATTATTTTTAAGTTTGGTGTCTCCACCGTCTTTGTGTCTATTAATCCCATGGTAGACCAAGGGAGATGATTATGGAGTGTGAATAATACCTATGTTTTGAAGGCTTGAAATATTAAAATTTGAATAGTTAACTTGAAATTTAAAAATTTGAATAATTAACTTGTAATATTTAAATCTTTCTCTTATTTGTGTTATGAATGAATTTTATAAGTTTACATTGGCAAATGTCAAGCTTAAAATATTTTACTTAGAATAAGGTTACACTACAAAGTGTTTGTTAGTTTTTTAACGCGCCACTGTTAGTTTTCGTACCTAGCGAAAGATGGGTACTTAAAAAACTAAGCGAGGCACTAACGTTTGTTACTTAGCACACTCGCTCACACGCTCCCTCGCAGCAGTCCTTCTTTTGTACTCCTCTATTGTTATTGGCAAACATCGGTGTTTTTGATTCTTTATTTGCCATGTGACGTTGTTGCTGTTGTTGTTTCTGCTGCTGTAGTTACTTCTTTTGTGGCTGCGCTTGGTAGGTGTATGTTGAGTGTGAATTTTTAATTCATACCAAGTGCTGTTTCCGGATTACGTCGTTGCCAGGCGACGGCTCCTTTTGCATTGTTGTTTGTTTTATTTTCTGTTGCTCATTTTGTTATTGTTGTTGATGGTATGCACTTTTTTTTTAATCAAATATTTTGTGAATTACTTTTTTCACTGTTGTTGTAGTTCCATCGTACAGAATATATTTCCCTCGTTGAGTGACACTTGTCACGGTCGCCATGTAATGAAACAAATCAAGCACGTCAGTGCTGGTTTGCAATAATCTTTAGAATTTTCTTAATTCGGAACTCTGACCGCTTCGAAACCTAAGATATAGATATTATTATATGTATCGCTCAGTTGCAGCAGAGCATAATTAAAAGAGAGAGTGTGTGTGGTATTTGCATGCATTAGTGAGTAAATATATGGTACTCTTGGTACATAAGCAAAGCGTGAGGTCAGCTAAACGGCCAGCTAGAGTACTAGCTGTCCGCGCTGCGTAATATGACCCTGGCTTTATGTTTATTATTGTATGCAACAAAGTGTCGCATACTTATGTATTTAAACTGCTTAAAGCATCAACTGTCTGTGTTAAATGCAAATCTGTTAGTTTTGTTGCATTGTCACATATAAGTTGACGGCTGGTATTGTAGGAATCTACAAGAATTTTAACGTGTTTTGACTTTGTCTCGTTTGAGACAGGTGCGCTTTTGTTAAGGCACTTGAAAGATTTATTAAATTCTTCACGTTGTTGCTTAAGAATGGTAACGATTTGCGTCCATTCCATTTATAGACATTTTTAATTTATATGTGCTAACGCACAATAATAATGTCGATAGTTCCTAAAATGGGGTGTTCTAATTATTGGGTGTTTCTTTTTTGAATACTACAAAATCTAACGTTCTGCCTAATATTGGGTGCTCTTTAATGATCGACCTAACTTGTATACCCGGAAGGGTTGTCAATACTATGCCTTTTTGTGTTTTTGTACAATGTATTAACGGTGAGAAATCTAAGTGAAATGTTTCCATATATAAAGTTTCTAATTCATATATGCTTACTGGGGTCGTTGAGACCAATTGTTGAATTCTTTCCTTAAAACAGGCATCTCTAACATAGACCTGTCTTATTGCTTCTATTGTGTCCATTATCAAAAATTTCTATTTCTTTTTTTTTAATTTATATATATATATTATTTTTGAGTTTTATTTTATTGTGTTATTTATTCTGTTCATATCTCATTGTATACATTTTTACATTTTGTACCTTTAGTACATTGTTATATTTTGTCCAGATCATTAGCTCTGCTTAAGTATTTCTTTTTTAAACATTTGTTGTGCAGTTTGTAAATTTTATAAAACATATTTATGCACATTATAATTACTATTATTATTAACAATTTTACAATCAGCTTCTGATCTGGAGTCTCGACCTCAACTTTATTTATTACATTAGCAGTGGAGTCCACTGTCTTAGTGTCTATTAAACCCATTTCTACAGTGTCTGTTTTACTTATACTATTTTCAAACATTCACAAAAATTGTTCTTATTTTTTTGTGTTAAATGAAATACATCTTTATAAGTTAAGTCTATTAATCAAATTAATTAATCATATTTGATTTTGAAAAATTTTTTTTTTACAATCTGTATTTTTTCCTACCTATTGTTTCGAATGGCTGTACGGGCCAAACGTCTTGCCGGTCGACTCAATTGTCGTCGGGCATTACAATTTTTAAGTTTTAGTTATGACTATTTAATTTAATATGTTGGGCGCTCTTGACAGCGCTGCCGGTCCTGTTGTTATAGGGTGCTCTTTATTCCCACGTAGGCATAAGGGGCGGTTTGCCTCTCATGCAACTCGTCTTAGTTGCTTTGTATTCCCTCGTAGGCATAAGCGGCGGTTTGCCTCTCATGCAACTCGTCTTAGTAGCTTTGTATTCCCTCGTAGGCATAAGCGGCGGTTTGCCTCTCATGCAACTCGTCTTAGTTGCTTTGTATTCCCTCGTAGGCATAAGCGGCGGTTTGCCTCTCATGCGTTGGTTGACTCTGCTTCCTGAATACGGCAGGTGCCCTCGCAATGGGGGCTGTAGAGGGGACCCTCACAATCTGGTGGGCATCTGCGTGGGCGTGCTGGTATCTGTCTTGGCGGTGGACGATGATTCTTTGTTAGTTTTGTAATTTTTATTTCTGAGGGACAGGGCTCGCTCTTTGATTTTAATAACGACTCGAGATGTTCGAGTTCGTCATTCAGTTTCACTGCAGTGTCCCATGGGAGGGGATTTTTGCATTTATATAGGAGTCTTACGATTTCAGACTTTCTCCGTCTGATTCGCTCCTTAATGCCACTGCGTCTGGGCTTATTGTTTGCCCTAGAGCTCATGCCCTGTACTCACTCAGTATATTTTTTGATTTTTCCAGCTCCAGTCCAGCTCCAAGCAGGTTGTAGTTATTTTTTTTATATAGCTGTTGACTTTTTCATGTATTTCCATCGACGTAAGTTGCTGCTGTTGTTGTTGACGTTCTTGTTGTTCATTAAAGATGGAATGTAATAGTTGTTGTTGACTTTTTCCTTCCTTCTACTGCCTCCAGGCAGGGATTACGTGAACATGTCACGGTCGCCATGTAGTAAAAATGTTCCAATATTTTGTTCTTTTATACATTGGAGCTTCTGCTCCAATTGTAAACTTTATTTATTGACTCTTTGGGTTTGAATAATTCTTACAATCTTTTCTTAGGTGCTACTTAGCTAAGACCGCGCGAACTGCGCTGCCAGCGACGCCGGCAGCGGAGCGGGTATATTATATACTTATATATGTATGCAGCATTGAGAGCCTGAGAAAGAGTATGTTATGTGCACTTATGTATTGTAGTGCGCAGCCGGCTAGCGTGGTAACGCTGACGCTGCGTTGTTGCCTACACAGATATATGTGTGGTCATATTACATATGTATGCACTTAAAGTGTGCATATGTAAACAGTGCAACAAAGTGTTACAGTGTGACAGTTTAATATATTTTGAATACAGTGCATACTCTATATGTGCGCATATCACACCACTGCGTTTATTGCCCATCACATCACTCTACTCACTCAGAATTCTTTTTTTTTTTGTCGCCGCTGCACCCTCGATTGTTCAGATCCAAGTGGTTGTTGTTGTTGTTGGCGCAACTTTTGTTGTTGCTGACGCCTTTGTTGTTATAGTGGTTGTTTTTCCAAGGTCCTCCGGGGGTCCGAAGTCCTGCCGCGGTCGCCATGTAATGTCGATGGGCACGAGGTAAAATGAATCTGGCACGTCTTCGTGTCGTTTGAGTTTGGTTTTGCGAATGGTTTATTCAATATATTCTTATCGTACGCTTAGCCTATGTACATAAGTGCTTAAGGCTAAGGCCGCGTAGCTGCGCTGCCGGTTACGCTAGCAGCGGAGCGGCTGCATATATGTATATGTCTTATCACAAAATCATCAAAAAGACAGGAAAACATCTGCGCGGATGAAAAAATTAAAATGCATGATAGAATATATGAGCCCAATGTCTACGAAGTCGTTAGCAAAAGCGACGTAAAGAAATTTGTAAAAATAAAAATGAATAGTTTTAAATGTTTACTCAAAAGAGAATATTAGAGTATTTCACAATTTACAGATAAAGATTTATATTCTAATGAAAAATTCGATTTAGGTAAATTTTTTGAAAGGCCTATTTCAGAAGCCGGGATACACAAAATCATTAACTTACAGATGTCACCAAGTGAACAAATTTTTGAATTTGTCACTCAAAATGAATTTAAAAATAAGGGCAACAAACATTTACTAAATATAAAAATAGCGCTATTGCGCTATTGTTTAGACTGCCAAAGAGCTAGAACTATAACACATACAAAAGCCCCAATGATTATAACCATCGGCCCATTACCTCGAACAGAGAATGGCAATGAGTATGCAATAACTATAATATGCGACCTTACAAAATATCTAGTTGCAATACCAGTAGCAGATAAACGCGCAAAAAGAGTAGCAAAAGCAATATTTGAATCAGTTGTACGAAAGTACGGTCCAATGAAGACGTTCATAACAGACGAGGGTACTGAGTATAAAAATTCACTTATTAATAACCTGTGCAAATATATGAAAATCAGTAATATATTATCAACAGCACACCACCACCAGACTTTAGGAACAGTAGAAAGAAGTCATCTAACATTCAACGAATACATTCGTTCATACATCTCGATTGACAAAGATGATTGGGACGAATGGTTAAATTACTTCACATATTGTTTTAACACCACTCCATCAACGGTACATGAATACTGTCCGTATGAACTTGTTTACGGTATATTACCAAGACAATTCATAGAATTTAATACTTTATCAAAAATAGATCCTATATACAATTTAGATTACTATGCAAAAGAGTTTAAATTAATATTACAGATAGCGTACAAAAGAGAAATAGAAAAACCAAAACGTAAAATAGAATATGATAAAAAAGTTAGAAATAAGAAATTTAGTACTACTTAAAAAAGACTAGGGATATAAACTAGATAATCAATATTTTAGGACCTTACAAAGTAATAAAAATAGAAGATAGAAACAATATCATAATAGACATAGGAAAAAAAAAACCACAGACAGTCAATAAGAATAGGCTAAAGTAATTCAAAAATTAATTTGATAAAAAAAAACAGAAAAAAAACATAAAAAAAATATATACATTCATATATAAATATACTAGCGGGTATAACCCGGCCTTGCCCGTGGCACGTATGTTATAAAATCAATGTTCTCAAAAAAATTTGATATGATTTTGAAACTGATCGGACGGTAAACAAATAACTTTCATACAAACGTTTTCCGACAATTTACCACTGTTGCGAGTGGAATTTCCCAAATCGCTGAAAGACGTATTCATTACATTCTTATGTAGATCTTTGAAAATAGGTTTGAAGCAAATCGGACACAATCTAAAACTTCGCCCAAAAAATCTTTGAGTCGCATTCCACCCGAAAAAGTTTGGATTCTGCGAGCAGTGTGAAACACGTCTCAAATCATTTTTCTTATAGATCTCTGGAAATGAATTTGAGCGCGAAACGTCACCCACCAATTCTTTGACCTCCATTTCCACCAAGGAGGAACGTATTTTTCGAAAAGTGTGAAACACCCCTCAAATGAATTTGAACAAAGATCTTTGAAAATAAGTTTGGGGCCGATCGGATGGTAAACAAAAAACTTTCATACAACCGTTTTCCGCCAATTTACCACTGTTGCGGGTGGAATTGCCCAAATCGCTGAAATACGTATTTATTAAGTTCTTATTTAGAGCTTTGAAAATAAGTTTGAGGCAAATTGGACACAACTTAAAACTTCGCCCAAAAAATCTTTAAATCGCATTCCCCCCGAAGAAGTTTGAATTCTGCGAAAAGTGTGAAACACGTATCAAATGATTTTTCTTATAGATCTCTGGAAATGAATATGAGCGCGAAACGTCACCCACCAATTCTTTGACCTCCATTTCCACCAAGGAGGAACGTATTTTTCGAAAAGTGTGAAACACCCCTTAAATGAATTTGGACAAAGATCTTTGAAAATAAGTTTGGGGCCGATCGGATGGTAAACAAAAAACTTTCATACAACCGTTTTCCGCCAATTTACCACTGTTGCGGGTGGAATTGCCCAAATCGCTGAAATACGTATTTATTAAGTTCTTATTTAGAGCTTTGAAAATAAGTTTGAGGCAAATTGGACACAACTTAAAACTTCGCCCAAAAAATCTTTAAATCGCATTCCCCCCGAAGAAGTTTGAATTCTGCGAAAAGTGTGAAACACGTATCAAATGATTTTTCTTATAGATCTCTGGAAATGAATATGAGCGCGAAACGTCACCCACCAATTCTTTGACCTCCATTTCCACCAAGGAGGAACGTATTTTTCGAAAAGTGTGAAACACCCCTCAAATGAATTTGAACAAAGATCTTTGAAAATAGGTTTGAGGCCGATCGGATGGTAAACAAAAAAGTTACATACAAACGTTTTTCGCGATTTTGCCACACTTGCGGGTGGAATTTCCCGAAACCCCGTCTTAACGTGCACCTACATCACATAAGGTAGCTATAGTGAAAATTTCAGCTTCCTAGCTCTTACGGTTTGGGCTGTGCGTTGATCACCAATCAGTCAGTCAGTCAGTCAGTCAGTCAGTCAGTCAGGACAAACAGTTTTATATATAGAGATAAGCACAAAATTAAAATTGTACTATCTTTTTCTATCTTTATTGAAACAAATGTACTCTCTAAGCATAAAAACAAAACATATATTAATATACATAAATTAAGAATAACTTCATATAATTACGTTATTTTTCAAAAGGAAGGAAATGAGGTAAGCACATATCGAGAGTCACTGTGCTCAGCACTATGTCCAGTATATACTTCATATATACCAATAGGCATATTCAAGTACAGTACCGAAATATGATCGGCAAAGAGTGTCTCGACTACAGACAAGCCGCGTCAGCATGTGTCCCATGCAGTGACCACTTGCATAAGATATATATGTGCACAACACGCTCTATGCTAACAGCGACGCTTTCGCTGCTTAGATATAAACGACTTATATACAAAGGGCAGCGCTGCCATCGAGGACTGCGCAGCCTTAGGCTTAGTAATACTTAATATCAAAATGTAAAGACAATTTAATAAAAGTATCCGGAGCGACAATAACAGTCGCTCCTATTAAAAATCCATTTAACTCATTTAATTCCACAATGGATACTTGTTCAAAAAAAAAGCATGGTCACCATTGCAGTATATCTTATTGCAGATGCTGTAAGAAAGCTACTGGCCGGGGTACAACTTTCAGTCTTACCAGGACCAGCAATCTACAAGACATTTGTTAGTTTGGTGGGATGGAGGGTCTAGTGGAGGGAGGAAGTGCATCAAACAAACTATGACTCCTACTATTTTCATAGGATAGGGAAGGAGATGCACACACACGACCGGGATTGCTCACGCGGTCAGCAGATCAGGCCCTGATACACACATACACGACCGGGATTGATCACGTGGTCAGCAGACTAAGCCCTGATTCACACATGCACGGCCGGGATTGCTCACGCGATCGACAAACTAACCAAATACGCACACACACACGACTGGGATTGCTCACGCGATCGGCAAACTAAGCCTTGATTCACACATACACGGCCGGGATGGTTATGAGAAGAGGTTAGGCTGAACACTGGTTAACTTCGGGGTCCGAAGTTAGTATTAATCGAAAACGAACGAATTAACCGACTTTCCTTGATAATTTCATTTATTCATATTCACTTATTGTTTAAGTCTTACCATCTAACACGATTTCCCTAAGTTAAAGCCCTACCGCACTGTTCGACGCCTTCTGTTGCACACGTCCATTTACTTTGATCCTTGCTCCAAAAGTGCCGGCATGCTCGCTGGCGAACCCTGCGCTTACCTCGGTCGCTCAACTTCGCCGCGATCTTTCGCAACTTCACCTCGGAGCTTTCGCTCTTCGCCGCAATTGATCGGCAACGCACGGTTGCTGCGGCGGCCTGCGATTAAATTCAAACCTAACTTATGCGTGGCTCCCTGCCCTTAATTTACTATGCTCTTATTCTAATACAATTAATGTTTATAAACTAACAATACTTCTACCCTATAATTATAATTATGAACTGTGGGGTGGCTACCATAGTGGCCTCTTTTAACCTTTATCTGTTAACCTATCCGCCTCCGTCCGAGGGTCGAGCGCACTAGTTGCGGACCCCGGAGTCATCTGATCGTACAGGGCTGAGGGCAGCCGCGGCTCCCTCCCCTGCATCAGGAAAGCGGGACTGAATACTGTCGAATCCGCCACACTTGTGTTGACCGCTAGTGATATCTCCGGCAACAACTCGTCGATAAATTGCGCTACCATGGTCTTCACGGTCCTGTTGGTCCTCTCGGTGGGACTCTTTCTTGGACAGCACGGGGCGGTATACTGCACCTCTACACCCAGCGCCTCCAGAAAAGCCTTGAAGCTGCGGCTTGTAAATTGTATCCCGTTGTCGCACGCGAACTTCTTGGGTACTCCGAACCTAGTTAAAATCCTCACTCGAAACTCTGTCTGCAAATGCGCCGTCGTGGCTCTCCGGAGAGGGACCAGTTCCACCCACATCGATAAAGCATCATGAAACACCATTGTGTTTCCATGTTTCGACCATGGAAGGGGCCCGAAGAAATCCGCGCAGAGTACTGCCATCGGCTCTGCTACCGACCTGTCTCGTCGGCATACGGCCAGCCGGTTTGAGTTGCTCGCTCTTGAACTTCTGGCAGATTTCGCAGTACTTCACGTACTTGGCGGTGTCACGGAACATCCCCGGCCAGTAGTACATCTGGGCCAACCTCGACACGGTTTTCCTCACGCCTTGATGCCCAGCCGTGGGACCATTAAGGCATTCTTGCAATACCCTCTGTCGCTGACCACTGGCATATAGCTTCCAGGGAATGTAGTCCTCATCGTCCGTCCGGTGGCCTATATGATGATGCCTATATAACTGCCCATTCTCTTCTACGTAGTCCGGGAACTTGGCTGGCTCATCGGCAATCCTAGCACGCATACTCGCGACCCATTTGCAGGAACTGCACCACTGCTTGCTGACAGGTCTCTAAAGGATGCCTTGATAGTGCATCGGCCACGACGTTGAGCTTCCCTCGGCGGTAGTGGACGTCAAATTGGAACTGTTACACTTCTAGTGCCCATCGCGCGATCCTTTCTGATGGGCTATCAATGGAGTTGAGCAACCTGAGTGGCGTCGAACCGGTACCCCTCTAGGTAGCAACGCAGCTTCCGGATCGACCATACTATTGCCAGGCACTCTTTCTCGGTGGCGGAATAGTTCACTTCGGCTTTTAGCAACTTCCGGCTTGCGTTTGCTCCCGCTCTTGTCCCTTTATCGTCTGCGTCAGCACTGCGCAGAGGCCATACTCACTCGCGTCAATCTGCAAAACAAATTTGGCGGAAAAGTCCGGACAAGCCAACACCGGGGAGTCGTCAAGCCTTCTTTCAATTGACGCAATGCCTCCTCCTGTTCTTGCTCCCATGCCCATTTCCGTCCCTTCTCTAAGAGCTCTGTTAGCAGCTGTACCTGAGTCGCGAAGTTGGGAACAAAACGTCGTCCCGAGACACTGTCGCAACTCCTTACAATTAGTTGGGGCCCTAAGGTTACGTATCGCTACCACCTTCTCCGGATCGGTACGTATCCCTTCCCCACAAATAACATGCCCAAGCTAGACCAACCTCTCCCTGAAGAAGCTGCATTTTTTTCTATTCAGCCTGAGATTGGCCGTTCTTAACCGGCGGAACACCTCCCTCAAATTCTCTACGTGTTGCTCCTATCACCACGATATCGTCTAGGTAGGCAAGAGCATGCGGCTTCATCTCCAGCCCTATTACCGTGTCGAACGCTCGCTGAAAGGTCGCACATGCCTAATGTAGACCAATTGGCATCACCCGCCATTGGAAAAGACCTCTCCCATGTACTGTGAATGCCGTGCATTCCCGGCTATCGGCTGCCATCGGTATCTGCCAGTCCCCGTGCTTCAAATTCAGAGTGGAGATGTGACGGGCGTGACGCAACCGTTCCAAGATGTGATTAATTCGGGGGACAGGATAAGCATCCGGAATGGAATGCGCATAGAGTTGTCGGTAGTCGATGCACATGCGCCACTCGCCAGTCTTTTTCTTGACTAAGACGATTGGGGCGCTGTGCGGACTACGCGACGGCTCAATGGCATTTGCCTGGATCAGCTCATTCACTTGCTCGTTAATCAACTTCTGCATGGCCGGATTCTTCGGATAGTATGTCAGTTTCAATGGCTTGTCCTCATTTAGCCGGATCCTGTGCTCCACGAACTTCCTCAGTTCCGGATCCAGATCCGCTGGCCACTCTGCCTCCTCGATGCTGGAAACCCCTCGTCACCGTCTCTAGGGCCAGTTCCGCCTAGCCGCGGCGTATGGTAGTGCCCATTGCACCCAGGAAATCCATACCTAGAATGACGTAGTCTAGCATCGAGGGCATGATGAGCATCACCATACTGATCATCTTTCCCGCTAGGCTATCTCTAATCTCAATGCCTTCCCTACCTCTAGGGTGGACCCATCTGCCAGGTCCCCGAATCTGGCAGGCATCGTTCGCCCGCCAATCTCCACCGTAGCGGCGATTCGGCCACCGACCACCTTTAGTGGGTGTCCTGTTACCTGGTCACGTGTGTATCGGCGCCGACCCGATCCTGGCCTGGGCGACGCCGTTGCCCGTTACTTACCAGTCCTGGCTACTTCTGCCCCGGTTCCCACATACCCAACAGAACACGATGTGGGCGTTGGGACACTCTCTGGCGATATGTCCCTCTTGTGCGCACCTACGACATGCTCGTCGCGGATCGTACCCGGTTCCGGCCTCTTGGCTCATCCTCTGATGGGAACATCCGCAAGGGGCCACTGCTGGCGGGGCGGAGATCCTTCTATCCATAACGGTCGCTCCGGGCTCCGGGAGTAGACCGGAATGGATAAAGGTGTCCCCCCGTGGGCTGTACTGTCCTCCCCCATTCTGCGCTACTCGGATTCATGAACACTTGGCTCGCTGACTGGCTTCCCGAGTGTTCCGCCCTCTGCCTCATGACCGTCTCATATTCCACGACCATCAGCGTAAGCTGGGCCAAGGTCTTGCCGTCGCACGTAGAGCTTGTATTCGGGGGCGGCATTCTCGTAGATCCGGTACAACTCCTGCGCCGGCTCATACCTGGCGTGATGCATTAGAGCCCTCAGCTCTATCAGGTATTCTTTAAAATCCTCCTCCACGCCCTGCTGACGGGACCGGATTTCATCCTCCAACCTCTCAAAGTGGCCAGCGGATCTGAATCCGGAACTGAGGGAGTTCCTGGGGTCAGAACTGGCACTCTTCGAGGGGCTGCAGGGAGTCTCGCATATCGCGGAGCATAGGATCCGGCTAAAGGACGACAAGCCATTGAAACAGAGATACTATCCGAAGAATCCGGCCACGCAGAGGGTGATTGACGAACAGGTGGATAAGCTGACGGCGCAGTGCTGACACAGACAATTGAGGGACAGGAGCGAGTGATAGCGTACGCGAGCTGGAAGTTGCTGAAGGCTGAGGTAAACTATTCCGCCTCCGAGAAAGAGTGCCTGGCAATAGTATGGTCGATCCGGAAGCTACGCTGCTACCTGGAAGGGTACCGGTTCGACGTGATAACGGATCATTTGGCACTCAAGTGGCTCGATCGAGAGCCCTTCCGGAAGAATTTCGCTATGGGCATTGGAACTGCAACAATTCAAATTCGACGTTTACTACCGACGAGGGAAACTCAACGTCGTGGCCGTCGCACTATCAAGACATCCTCTAGAGACCTCTAAGCAAGCAGTGGTGGCCGAGTCACCCAGAAAATGTGTCGCGAGCATGCGTGCTAGGATCGCCGATGAGCCAGCCAAGTTCCCAGACTACACGGAAGAAAATGGGCAGTTATATAGGCATTTGGGCCACCGGACGGACGATGGGGACTACATTCCCTGGAAGCTAGTGGTCAGCGACAGAGGGTGCTGCAAGATTGTCATGATGCTCCCACGGCCGGGCATCAAGGCGTGAGGTAAACGGTATCGAGGTTAGCCCAGAGGTCCTACTGGCCGGGTATGTTCCGCGACGCCGCCAAGTACATGAAACGCTGCGAAGTCTGCCAGAAGTTCAAGAGCGAGCAACTCAAACCGGAGGGTCGCATGCTGACGAGACAGGTAGCGGAGGCGATGGCAGGGGTCTGCGCGGATTTCGTCTGACCCCTTCCACGGCCGAGACATGGCAACACGATATTACTGCTGTTACATGATGCCTTCTCGAAATGGGTGAACCTGGTGACCGAGGCCCCCTGCAAATGGATCGCGAGTATGCGTGCTAGGATTGCCGATGAGCCAGCAAAGTTCCCGGACCCTGTAGAAGAGAATGGGCAGTTATATAGGCATCTGGGCCACCGGTCGGACGATAAGGACTACATTCCCTGGAAGCTATATGCCAGTGGTCAGCGATAGAGGGTATTGCAAGAATGTCTTAATGATCCCACAACTGGGCATCAAGGCGTGAGGAAAACCGTGTCGAGGTTGGCCCAGAGGTACTACTGGCCGGGGATGTTCGGTGACGCCGCCAAGTACGTGAAGTGCTGCGAAATCTGCCAGAAGTTCAAGAGCGAGCAATTCAACCCGGCTGGCCGTATGCCGACGAGACAGGTAGCAGAGCCGATGGCAGTACTCTGCGCGGATTTCGTCGGGCCCCTTCCAAGGTCGAAACATGGAAACACAATGTTACTGGTGTTCCATGATGCTTTCTCGATGTGAAAGGAACTGGTCCCTCTCAGGAGGGCCACGGCTGCCACTTGCAGACAGCGTTCCGAGAGAGGATTTTGAGTAGGTTCGGCGTACCTAAGAAGTTCGTGTGTGACAACGAGGTACAATTCACATGCCGGAGTTTCAAGGCTTTTCTGGAATCCCTGGGTGTAGAGGTCCAATACACCGCCCCTTACTGTCCCCAACAGAATCTTACCGAGAGGACAAACAGGACCGTGAAGAATATGATAGCGCAATTTATCGAGGGCCATCAGAGTTCGTTTTCCTGATGCATGGCAGGGAGCCGCGGTTGCCGGCTGCTTTATACGATCAGGTGACTCCGGGGTCCGCAACTAGTGCGCTCGACCCTAGGACCAGGGTTAGTTATAAGAATGGTTAAGGCAGGATGCCGAAGTATTGAAGTTGGTTAAGTGCAAGAAGCCCAATTAAAGTTAAGTTTGAATTTACCCGCCTGCTACAGCAGCAACCGTGCGTTGCCAATCAATTGCTCAACGCCGTCTCGAGAGCGCAGCATCAATTCGGCGGCGAAGAGCGAAAGCTCCGAGGCGAAGTTACGAAAGCTCGCGGCGAAGTTGAGCGGCCGAGGCAAGCGCACAGCTCGCCTGCGTGCGTACCGGCACTTTTTCGGCGACCATCATAGTAGACGTGTGTTTGAGTGGAAGAAGCAGAACATAACGCTGAAACGGGTAGCGGAGCGCTAGGGCTCCAGGCAGTGCGGCAAGGTTTTTTTTGTAGGGAAACAGAGTAGGATAGTACTGAACACTTATAAGGAAAGTGATACTCTTCAACCTATAATCCTCGGCATCTTTTATTAACACTAACCTCGGGTACCATGGCTAGCCGGTACTCAACATAACCTCCCCTTCATCACGTCGCTCGACATAACTACTTTCTTAACCTAAAGCGAAGTATCGAGAGACGAGGCTTTATTACGTCGGTTGACATAACTTCCTTCTTAACCTAAAGCGTAGTATATCGAGCGATGAGGCTTCATTACGTCGCTCACAATAACAACCTCTTTCCTAACCTAAAGTGTAGGGTATCGAGAGAGGCGAGGATTCGTTACGTCGCTCATGATAACCATCCCAACGGTTGTTTGAGTGTGGGCTGAGACGGACTCTGACAGGGACCCCTGCGCGAAGGCCAAGGGGAACGCTGAAGGCCAGCTCCAGATATGCGCAGGCCGTTTTTTTCTCTAGGGTTGAATGTTTCTGGAGTAGTTTCGAAGTAGAGTTTAGTATCTCTGTGTTCGGTTTTAGCTATTGTCTGGCTACGCAGCCAAAACAGCTGGAGCGACCTCGCCACTGATAAGAGCAGTATCGTCTTCCTATCATGTTATACTTGCTCTGCGAAGCAACTGCTTAAATTTGGCTCTTAAGATTATTTACATTAAGCTGGCACTCTTCGCTGTAACGATCATTTATTGCCCTAACATTACCTTTTGCAAAGGCCTCGATGCTGTGCGTCGAGTCTAGTTAAGATCGTTCGCTTCGTGCATTTGGTACGCAACGGCCACTCGCATTATGAAAACTAATTGATTTGACGGAATTGTCGCTTTGCTAAAATCGGCACGAACCTCTTAAATAATAAGCACTCACCTGCCTCCATTTTAAGTTTTATTTACTTCTTTCTGCCCTTCTCTGTACCCAGCGTCGCCTCCTCTCGCCTTTCTGCTTCAGCGGTTCCGTTGATTTATTAATTTTTTTTTTATTCATTTTGACTTTGTCTTTGTCACTCCACAAAGAAAATAAAATAAAAAAACAAAAAATTAAAAACTAAAACCACACCGTTGTAGAAGTTTCGTAGATCACTCAGTTGCTCACAGTTGCTCTTTGATCGTTATCACTGACATTACTCCGGCTTGTAGCCATTATTAAAAATCTCTTCTTTTTTCCATTACTATAAATATACACATACATTTTATTTCCTTGCCGATATTTATTCTATACATGTATCTGGCTACACAGCCAAAACAGCTGGAGCGACCTCGACACTGATAACAGCAGCATCGTCTTCTTATCTTGTAATACTTGCTCTGCGAAGCAACTGCTTAAATTTCGCTCGTAAGATTGTTCACATTAAGCTGGCGCTCTTCGCTGTAACGATCATTTATTGCCCTAACATTACCTTTTGCGAAGGCCTCGATGCTGTGCGTCGATTCTAGTTAAGTTCGTTCGGTACGCATCGGCCTCTTGCATTATCAAAACATATTAATTTGTCGGAATTATCGCATCGCTAAAATCGGCACAAACCAATTCGGGTTCGCTTGCCATTGTAAAACTATTGTTCTTAAGCACAGACCAATTCGGGTCTGCCTGCTTATCGTAACTTATAATAAATATATATATATAAATTGGAACACAAGAAATAAAATAAAGTTATTTATTTCTATTTGTGAAAGCTATTGAAAAAGATCAATAGCGCAATATTTTTGTGACTTTTGTTGTTATATTATTGCTTTACATTAAAGCGACAAACTTAAAAGATCAGCAACCTGACATTTCGTTTTGTGCGGCTTATATACACATAAGCAATCGCCGTCGTTTTGCTTACTCTCTCGGTCGCTCAAAGTTTTTTGTTCTTTCGTGCGTAACTTATGTACAACACTTGCGTTCGCCAAACTTCTTGCAGCTATTGTTTTTGAGCGGTTTATATGTACTATCGATCGCCGTTGTTAGGTACTCAGCTAGTTTCGCACACACTTTCTATCAACGCTTCTAATGGCAGCAGAAATTAACGCCTCTAGTGCAGTGCCCTCTGCAAATAGGGTGACTTTTCTGAAGCGCAAAGTCATTGATATGTATGACAGTTTGCAAACACTTCAAAATGCTCTAACTAATTCGACACTTAGTGCAATTGATGAGTGCGGTCTTAGTGTTAGGCTAAAGCACACTAGCCTCGAAGAGCTAGACTTGGATGAAATTGGTAGCCAATTGCGTGAGGACTTCGACGAGTTAGCCGTTTCTATGGAAATTTCGGTTCGAAGTGAAATCGCGAAACGTGTCTCAATATTGCCCTGCTCAACATTGCGCGACCAACCTGTGCTGCAGTTAGAGCTAACGCACCGCCGGCATTACCCGCATTAAAGTTGCCTACGTTCAGTGGTAGTTACACAGAATGGGCCGACTTTTATCTATGTTCACAACCGTCATAGAAAATCATCCGGATTTAGCAGATATCGAAAAGCTGCAGCATCTTCGATCGTGGCTGAAGGATTCAGCGCTGGACGCAATTCGATCATTGGAAATAACAAACGATAATTATGCCATAGCACTTAATTTATTGGAGAAAAAGTATAATAGACGTTTGGTTTTTCAGGCACACATACTAGAGATATTGGGGCTCAAAAGGGTGGCAGGGGGATCGGCCGTGGCGCTAAGGGAGTTGTCCGACTATCGTACAAAACCTGGACCCATCATCACAATCCAAGTAGGAAGAAAGGCTAGAGGATTCGACGTTCGTCAACTTGATACAATCGTGGGAACATATGGCTACGTTTCTGGAGCAGAGATGCTGAACAATGGAAACCGTAAATTTTGCTATGGCAAGCTATGCCCCTAGCTATCAGCTGGGAAATATAAGAGCAATTAACACAAGTAGCTCGTCATTCATCGCCACTTACCACGACGCCCCAGTCTGCGTTTTTTGTGGTTGCCCTGGTCATGGCATACATAATTGTTCCCGATTTGCATAACGACTTGCATTGTGCTTGAATTGCCTAAAGAATGGCCATCAATTGCGATCATGCAGCTCTGGATGCTGTCGGACCTGCGGGGCGAAGCATCATTCCCTGCTCCATTTAAATAATTCTGGTTTTCCGTCTGGTCAGCTGACTGCGCCTGCTGATTCTTCTTCAATTGCCCACGAACCATTTCAATAGTGATGTTTTCCTCTTGGCTACTGCTATGGTATTCGTTTAAAATCGACCGGCACTTTGATACCTTGTGCCCTTTTGGATTCTGGCTTCACCTTATAACGTCCCGCCTTGCTCAACAGCTTCGGTTAAAGAAGCACAAGTCCTCAGCCATTGTCTCTGGTCTAGGAGATTCTTGGTTTGACACAGAAGGAAATACGGTCACTATAACGATACAGTCTCGAGTATCTGAGGATTTAACATGCCTCACAGCCCTGGTAGCGCCTACCATAACTGATAGTCAACCGAATTTTACAATCAACACTACAAATTGGAACGTTCCCGCTAGCATACGACTTGCAGATCCGTATTTCTTTAAACCACAATGCGTGCTACTTGTTTTACGAGCTTCTCAGCGTCGGCCAGATAAAGCTTCTCCCAGGGCTACAATGTCTTCAGAAAACAAGGATTGGTTGGGTAGTATCTGGAGGCGGACCGCGTTTGGGTGATTCTACATTGATTGCGAAGCATACTGCGGGTAAAATTGATTTAAGTTCTGAAGAACGTGCTGATGAATTGGTGCGTCGATTTTGAGAGATTGAAGCCTGCTTGGAATTTACACCTACCACATCAAAGGAAGAAACTGATTGTGAAGAGCATTTCTTAAAGACTCATACCATATTGCCTAGTGGCCAATATTCAGTTCACTTACCTTTCAAGCGAAGTTTGGAATGTCTTGGGACGTCATACCAGCAAGCCTTTCTTCGGTTCCTGACCCTGGAACGCAAACAAATGTTCTAAAGGAATATTTGGATCTGGGTCATATGTCGCCTGTCGCTTCAGAGTCCGTAGGACTTTGTCTATAATTTCTTCCTCATCACTGTGTCTTTAAAGAAGACAGTTCAACGACAAAGTTGCGTTTTCGTCGGCTCCGCAGCTACCTCGTCAGGATATTCATTAAATGAACTATTGATGGCTGGTCCTGTTATTCAAAGCTCGTTACTTCTAACAGGAGATATTGGTAAGATGTATCGCTGCGTACGCGTTACAGGATCGGACGATTTCCACCAATGCATTCTGTGGCGAGACTCGCCAGAACAGGATGTAAAGATTTTTAAGCTGGATACAGTTACATACGGAACAAAGCCAGCTTCATTTCTCTCTGTCCGTGTTATGCATCAGCTGACTGTGGATGAGGAAATTAACTTCCCAATTGGATCTCGGATTCTGCGGCGAGACTTCTACGTTGACGACCTCATTTCAGTTGGAGACTCGATTCAAGAAGCAAAGGAAATTCTTAGTCAGACGGCTGGAATCTTGGCAAGTGGGGGCTTCAAGCTGCGAAAATGGTGTTCAAATAATGATGCTGCTCTAGAAGGGATACCCGAAGAGGACAGAGAATCGTCCCTAATGTTTGATGATGGGAGCGACATCACCAAAACTCTTGGACTTGCTTGGGACTCGCTAAGCTCAAAATCTTTTTGCAGCAGATCTGGAAGGAGAAGCTTGATTGGGACGAGAGCCTGCCTTCATCACTAGCAACAGCTTGGAATGATCTTTGCTGCAGTTTTGAGAAAGCACAATTTCTTACATTTTCTCGTCTCGTGTCAATACCTACAGCAGAGTTAGAAGTTTACGGTTTCTGCGACGCCAGCATCGAAGCGTATGGGGCCTGCGTCTACGTCATTTCTCGACGACCACAAGCCAGTTGTCAACTGTTGTGTTCCAAATCGTGTGTAGCTCCTCTGAAAACAATCACAGTTCCAAAGCTAGAGCTCTGTGGCGCCGTCTTATTAGCTAATCTCAAGCGTGAGATATCTAAAATGGTTCTCTTTGATGGAAAATGGAAGCTCAATGTGTTTGTAGCTAATCGTGTTACAGCAGTTCAAGAGCTAACAAACGGCATGGAATGGCGCTACGTTCCTACTTCACTCAATCCGGCAGATAGACTCTCGAGAGGATCTACACCCAGTGAATTAAATCAATCGTCTCTGTGGTTCATCGGCCAGAATTTCTCTGTGGAAACAAATTGGACTGGCCTGCTTCTTGCTTGCCAGAAAGGCCAGAACTCGAGCTAAGAAAAAAGGTCCTTGTTGCGTCATCTCCTTTCGTTGATATATCTGCCACTTGTAAATACGCTAACTCATTTGATACAATGCAGCGTATATTCGCATATATCTATAAATTCATACACAGAAGCAGGCATCCTGGACTAACAGTGTGTGATATATAACCCAACTCTTACTGCGGCTCGTCCAGAAAGCACACCTGTAGGAAGAGATTCAATCACTGCGATCGAAAAGAGCTGTTAAGCCATCCAGTTGTATCGCATCACTTAACCCTTTTTTGGATGAGTTCGGCATTCTTAGAGTTGATGGGCGCCTGAAAAACTCTTCGCTGGATTTCGAAGCTCGCCATCCAATAATTCTTCTGCGGCACCATCCCATCACAGATTCACTCATTACAAGGTTTCACAATCAGGACTTACACGCTCTTGAGGCTTATATCGACTCGAGGCAGGCCATCTCAAATATGGTCGTATAATGCTACCAACTTTATCGGCGCCAAGAACGAGCTTTTGGAACTCAAGCGTCTTTTCATCAGTCGCGATCATATTGAATCAGTGCACAAGTTTTGCATGGCTGACTTCATTAATTGGAAGTTTATTCCCCCTCGATCGCCGCATTATGGCGGCCTTTGGGAAGCAGCAGTGAAGACAGACATCATTTTTATCGTGCTTTCGGCTCTTGCGTTCTTAACTTCGAAGAACTTCGATAAATAACTCCAGGCCATTGTTTCCTCTTTCAGAAGATCCAGCAGGCCAAGATGTGCTCACTCCAGCTCATTTCTTGGCTGTTTTGGTCCCGCTGGCGTGAAGAATATTTAACGCTGCTTCAGCAGCGCTCCAATTGGCGTACTCCGAAACTAGGCCTATGTGTCAAGGATGATAATCTGCCGCCTCTAAGGTGGCCACTAACGAGGATCACGGAGCTAATCGTGGGAAATGTTGGAATCGCTCGCTGTGCCTACTGCCCATCAAGGACTCAGTTGAAAGCCCATGCCTTTCAACGGGGGGAGAATGTCTGGCTACGCAGCCAAAACAGCTAGAGCGACCTCGCTACTGATAAGAGCAGCATAGTCTTCTTATCTTGTTATACTTGCTCTGCGAAGCAACTGCTTAAATTTCGCTCGTAAGATTGTTCACATTAAGCTGGCGCTCTTCGCTGTAACGATCATTTATTGCCCTAACATTACCTTTTGCGAAGGCCTCGATGCTGTGCGTCGATTCTAGTTAAGTTCGTTCGGTACGCATCGGCCACTTGCATTATCAAAACATATTAGTTTGTCGCAAATATCGCTTCGCTAAAATCGGCAAAAATCAATTAGGGTTCGCTTGCCATTGTAAAACTATTGTTCTTAAATAATAAACACAGACCAATTCGGGTCTGCCTGCTTATCGTAACTTATAATAAATATATAAATAAATTGGAACACAAGAAATAAAATAAAGTTATTTATTTCTATTTGTGAAAGTTATGGAAAAAGGTAAATAGCGCAACAGATATATTGCATATTTCAAATTCATTTATGATGTTTTGTAAGAGTTTTTGGTCGGGATAGTTATATTTTTATTTAAAGAGTGCTGTAACCTTTTCGATACCTCGATGTAATAAATCTTTATGAGTTTTAAGGATAATTTCCTTGTAGTGTGCATATGTTTGGATATCAATTACTTGTTTAGTGGATTTCATTACTTTTGTCGAGTTATTAGGATTGATGATTTCAATGTAAGCGTTTTGGAAAATTATGAAATCAGCTTCATTATGAAAGTAAATAACACTTTTCTTAGTGCGATACAGCATCTGCTGTATCTTTACCTGGAACATATTTAATATGGTAATCAAACTCATTTAGCTTAATTTTCTATATTTGTAGCTTTATAAGGGGGTTTTTTATATTACTCAACCAAACTAGGGGTTTGTAATCACTAAGGATCTCGAATTTTCTTCAAAATAAATAGGACATAAAATATTTAGTGGCCCAGACAATAGCTAAAAGTTCTTTTTCTATTGCCGAATAGTTGATTTCATGTTCATTTAATGTTCTGCTGGCATAGCAGATTGGTTTATGGACTTGGAATTATACTGCTCCTATGGCAATATCACTGGCATCTGTGGTTAATGAGAATTGTTTCTCGAAATTAGGATATATTAATATCGGATCGGACATGATGAGAAGTTTTAGTTTTTCAAATGCTTCAATGTACTGTTTATCTTTTGTGTTTATGACTGCACCTTTCTTCAATTTTGCTGTCATTGGCTTTGCTATTTTTGCAAAATTTGGGATGAACTTTCGGTAGAAACCGCAAAGTCCAAAAAATGATTTAATTTCTTTCGCTGTTTTAGGTATTGTGCATTTTTGTATCGCCTCAATTTTGGCTGGATTAGGTTTTATAACGTCCGTTGTGATTATATGGCCTAAAAATTCAGTTTCCTTTTTTATGAATTTACATTTATCTAATTGTAGTTTTAGGTTGTTCTCCCTTAGTTTTGCGAATACCCTCCATATAGACAAGACAATCCTTGTAGATCAAATCTTCAAGTTGATTGTTCATGCAGCGTTAAAAAGTTGCAGGTGCATTTTTCGAAACCAAACGGCATTCGAGTGTACTCATAATGTCCATTTTTCGTTGAAAATGCTGTCTTGGGAATTGAGTTTTCTTCCATTTGGATCTGGTGAAAAACTTTCGCGAGGTCAATGGTAGTGAAATACTGACATTTACCAAGTTTTTCGGGTATACCATCCATTGCTGGTATAGGGTATTTGTCATTTATTGTGACTTCATTAAGGCTTCGATAGTCAATGACTCTCCTAAATTTTTGTTTGCCGGATGCATCCCTCTTTTTGGGTATGATCCAAATAGGCGAACAGTAAGGAGATGTCGACTTATACATATCTTTGATCTGGTTTTCGACTTCTTGGTCGAATGTTCAGACATATTTGTATGGTTTTTTGTAAGCCGGGTCTTCATGTTTGGTTTGGATCTCATGTTTGACAGTACTCGTGAAAGTCCAATTTTTACCTTCTCGGTACTGAATGTCACCAAGCTCATGTAAGACTTTAGTTAGTTTGCCTTTTTCTTCATCGTTTAGATGATCTAGGCGGAATTCTTTCAACTCTGAGAGCTCGTTGTTGACGGCGACACAAATTGTTCGTTATCAGATGGGGATGGAACAAGATATTCAGTTTTTGACTCGTCCGCTGACAATTAGATTTGCTTTGCATGGTGAATGTGTATTCATTTATACGAACGGTTTTATTTTTATAGTCTATTTATGCTTAGGAACTCACCAGGAATTCTCGACCTAGTAGCAAATAATAATTTTCTGAAAGATTATGTACATAGAATTTCTGATTTGTTGGACAAGGCTTGCTGGGTTTCAGCGAAATGCTTTGATTTAATAGACGACCCCGTGTCTATTATGCATTTTAGAACTTTATTGTTCATGGTTAGTTTGGTAGTTAATTGGATTTTGAGCCCTGCGTTTGTTCAAATTCTGCCTAGATTCTTGATTTATTTGTGGACTATAACGACTTGGGATTTTGGTTTCTGCGTGTGGTTACTATAGTTTTGTGTTCTAGGCGTGTAACCATAATTTTGATTTTTCGCAATCTCACGGGAGTCGTTATTACTCCGATTTTTGTTAAAGTTAGATTGATTTTGATTGTTTTGATTTATAGTTTTATCGGACTATGCTACATCGTAGACGCCTTTTCATTGCGCTATTTGCTTTAGCTTAAAAACTGTGGGTATATCATGACGAGCTAGGTCATGAATGTTGACCTCAACTCAGTCCAGGTGTTGGCAGCGGATAGCTGTGTTCCTCTCTGGGCATCTCCTCCGATTTGCATTTCAATAGCGCCGAATAGGACGCTATGTTGTCGCACGTCTCTCGTTAGATACAATTGCATTATGAAGTCTATGCGTCTTACGAAGGCGCTTAGATCTTCTGTAGCTACATTGAGCGTTGGCACTTGCCTAATCTGGCTTAGTGCTTGATTTAGATGCAACTCACTCAACTGGAGTATTGACTCCGTTGGTTGTGCCATCTTAATTCACTTCACTTTTTGTTTTGTTGACTTTGTGGTGTCTTTTTATTTGGTCGTGTTATTCGCGCGCGCTAACCAGTGAGTGCGTTTTGCAGGGATCAAAGAATTTCAAATCCACGGGCACACTCACTGTTATGTAGTGAAGCAGATTCACTACCTAGTAATTTCGATTGTCCAAAGGATCAATACCAGCATGAATTACTAGACTATCGCAATGAAATTGCGTTGTTGGGTTATTGGATGACCTGGGATATAATAATCCTTTAGCGGTCAACGGCACTCGCGGCAAGTTCGTGTGTGTCCTTATGCGGATACGTTTTCAAATGATTGCTTTACTCGCGCTCGGTCGCTATTATCGGCTACGATTAGCGTTTTTAAAACTTGGGTCTGCGATTGTCCTTTAATAGCCTTATAACATTCGTGTATCCTACCGGCTGCGCCAATTAAATAAGTCAAAACGCGTTGTTCAAAAAAATATAATTTTGTTAAACGGTGTGTAACTTAAGCAGAATTTACAGGAATAATATATTCAACTTGACGTTTTGGATGCGTCGGATAAACTCGAATTCCAAACTGTTGTCAACGCTTAGGAAACCTAGGCTGAGCTTTCCAGATCATGAGCTTTTTCTCTTTTAGCAATGCTCTTTATTATTTACTCTATAAGTTTTTTTTTTTGGCAATTTGGGCATTTGGTGGGAATAACGATTGTGGCAGATATTTATGTCTAGTGATTTTATGATCGGTCCCACGCCAGAATTGTTATTGTCGCCAAGAATTTATAATTTAGGGCCACTAAGGTTTATTGATACAAATTCCAATTGATGTGTATCGTATTACAATATTTAGGTGATGTGATTAGTTGCTAGGGCTTATGTATAAGGGGTTGGAATTGAGTGCTGTGGACATATGTTATATGCTATATCAGTGTATATGCAAGTGTAGTATATATTGTGGGTGTGGTACATATATATCAAGTTTGGTGAATCGATTATCGGAAACCAACTCGTCCTGCGCTGGCACCAGGCAGACGGACGGACGACAGACCGAAATGGCTAGATCGACTCGGCTATTGATACTCATCAAGAACATATATACTTTATAGGATCGGAGATGCATCCTTCTTCCTGTTACATACATTTGCACAAATACATTATACCCTTTGTACCCACTTTTCAATGAGCTCAGCGTATAAAGATTTTGAAGAGTTGGTTTTCAACATTACTTTTATTCGCACTTAATTTTCTATGGCTATATATATACCTACCTACCCTACTCTTCTTCCCTACTGTTTGGAGCCCCAGCGCTGCGCTGCACACTTACGGTTATGTTCGTTATTTTTGTCTTCCTCCACACACGCATACTCACTTTGATCGTTGCAGCAAAAGAGCCGACACGGTCACTGTCGAGCCGTGCGCTTGCCTAGGCCGCTCGAATTCGCCGCAAATTATGTCAACTTCGCCACGGAGCTTCGCTCTTCGCCACCGAAGTAAAGTTGCGATCTCGAGGGGGGTGTTGAGTAACCGATCAGCAACGCACAGTTGCTGCGGCGGCCGGCGTTAACAATAGAACTTAAGCCATGGCCTTAAAAACTTCAAACTTTCGGCTGATTGCCCTACTTATTCTTATTAATAATATAATATTGTTAACAGACTAATAACAATATATAGATCAAGCGGCTTTCTGCATTACTTATTCTTATTCTTAACATAATATTGTTTACAATTATATAAAAGAGATCAAGTGGATTGTTGCCTTATTTATCACTAATACTGCTCACAGACTAGCAATATTAAGTATAACATAAAACTGACGGCTCCTTGCCGTAACTTTGAATTGTGAGGTGGCTGCTCCAGGGAGCCGGCCAAAATCCCAGGCTCGGATAAGTTTTCTTAATATACAACGATAAAGAAGGGTTATCTTCGGTACGCCAAAGATTTAATACTCATGAAGACCAAACCTTTTTATAATGCTCATAGTTTGTTTTTCATTGCCTGTATCTAAGAATAACAGGGGGAAAAAATGCCGAGTAAGGCTCAGATATCTTTAATAACAAAATAGTTTTTCATACAATTTAATTTTCGACCGATCGTTCCGTTGGAAGCTATATGATATAGTGGACCGATGTAAATAACATTTTGCATAAGTGTAGGGATCATAGTGAAACTTATAAACGGCGACTTTAGTCAAGATATCTTCAAAACCGAGAAAGAACGGCTATATTCGGTAAATATTAGTCAAGATATCTTCAAAACCGAGAAAGAACGGCTATATTCGGCACGCCGAAGATTTAAAACCCTTGCAGACCCAACCTTTTTATAATGCTCATAGTGCTTTGCCCGTATCTAAGAAGCACAGGGAAAACAAAAAAGTTTTGGTACGTGGTACGCCAAGCACAACGGCTAGGGAATTACAAAACAAGCGGTGATCCACAGGGACTAGGCAAACACTACGCACACACTACTTACTGTGCATAATTACGTTGATCATAGAAGAAACCAGTTTTATGGATATGCCTCTCTTTAACGAACTTAAATCTATTTCGATTCACAAAAATGTAACACTTATAAGTTATAAGTTTAAAAAAAAAAAGAATTTATTTCACGAGCTGTGAATTTTTATCCGTTTATTATATTCAATATCTGGATTAAGACACATGTACAAAAATGTGCTGACGCTATATTTAAATCTAAACAATAATTGGAGTACGTAACTTCTTGCAAAGGGACAGCAGCTTATGCTGGCAACTTTCTGTTGGTCAGTTTTTTTTATAAATAATTGTTGACATAATTTGAGCTCGGCTGCAGAAGGCATTTTTATTTTTCAATGTTTATTATTTCAATGTTGCTTGAATAGTAATTGTGTTATCTTTATTTTTATATGTTTATTTTATTAGGTATAAGTATGGAGAAGTGATGTACATTCACTCGACATAATGTTTGGCGGATGCGAAAGCCTATGTGTGCAAGTATGGCTATCGGATCTTATTTTAAAGTTTCGAAATATGCATGTGGAATTGTGCCCATGTGTAAGAGCTAGGAAGATGAAATTTTCACAGTAGTTACCTTATGTGATGTAGGTGCACGTTAAGACGGTGTTTCGGTAATTCCACCCGCATATGTGGAAAATCGCGAAAAACTTTTGTATGAAATTTTTTGCTTACCATCCGATCAGCCTTTAACTCATTTTCAAAGATGTTCGTAATAGCCTGCACCTACGACTTCAGAAACGGCGCACCCTGACTCCAAGCTTGATCCTTTTGTGAATTCTGTAATTTTTTCTTTAATACGGTAATAATTTCTAGTCGAGCGCTCAGGAGCGCATATAGTCTATATTTACATTCTTTTCAGGGAGTTTGACTTCGCATTATTTAAATCTATATTGGATATATCTCCTCACGAAAAGCAAACAATCTATTTTTCTAAATCAGTGTCTGATCTAAGTTGACACTGTAATAACCCTTTTGGGTTTGTTTAACATAAATAATTAGATTCACGTCAGTGCTTGTTCATGTTCATATTCAGAATGACTTTATTCCAATTTAAAGGTTCATGCTTAACCTATGGATACATGTATATACTTATGCTGTTATTGGTTAACATCTACAAAGAGAGGGAGAGTGAGTAGCTCGCATATGCCTGTGTTAGTGAGCATATATATATTGCTCATGGAATGCGCTCCAGACGGAGCGTGGGATATGCAGCGAAAGCATAAACGGTCAGCTAGAGGGCTAGTGAACCGAGCTGCGTAATATGAGCCAGAGCACACTTTTCGAAAAATCCATTCCTCCTTAGTGGAAATGGAGGTCAAAGATTTGGTGGGTGACGTTTCGCGCTCAAATTCATTTCCAAAGATCTATATGAAAATTTAGTTAAGACGTGTTTCTCACTTTTCGCAAAAAAAAATTTTTTTAGGGGAAGTTTTTTCCGATTTGCTTGAAACTTATTTATAAAGCTCTACATACGTATATAATGAATTTGGGAAATTCGACCCGTAACAGTGGTAAATTGGCGGAAAAAGTTTGTATGCAAGTTGTTTGTTAACCGTCCGATTAGTTTCAAAATCATTTTCAATGCTTTTTGAGAACATTTATTTTATAAAATACGTGCCACGGGCAAGGCCGGCTTGTACCCGCTAGTTAGTATTATATAATCTTTGCAGTAGTTGTTCCACGGATGCTTTTGTATTTTATTCGGAGATTAAAGCTTCCCTGAATTTGGACCAGTTGTTGATTTGCAGCATTCTTGGTACCTTCTGGGTATCCCCGGGCTGAAAAACTCACCCCGAATGTGATGCATTGGTATCGTTCTTTGTGAGTAGAGTAGAGTTGAAGCAGATAATCAATCCTAATAAATGGACCCAGGGTTAAATGGTCTCCTCCAAAGCTGGCACGTTCCGTATTTATTGGAGCAATAGGTTTAAATTATGGTCGGTTAATTTATTCATTGCTGGAAGTGCAACATGAGATTCCTTTGGTTGTTCCATTTCTGAATGATTTTGGATATTTAAGTTAGTTGTCATGAAATTCAAATTGTGATACAACAACCGAATTGGATTTAAACGTTGTTTGAATTGTTCAGACATGTTAAGTTCTTTTGCGGATAGCAAATTTTAATATTTAATTATGTTCGATTTAGCGGCTGTACGTGAGTCGCGAAGTTGGGATCGAAACGCCTATACCATGAACCCATCCCGAGGCCCTGCCGCAATGAGTCGGGACCCTAACGCCTACGTAACGCCTCCACCTTCTCTGGACCGGTACGTATCCCTTCCCCGAAAGTGACATTACCCAGGTAGACCAACCTCTCCCTGAAGAAGCTGCATTTCTTCATATTCAGCCTGAGATTGGCCGCCCTTAACCGGCGGAATACCTCCCTCAAATTCTTTATACGTTGTTGTTCTTTCGTTGCCCCAATCACCACGATGTCACCAACCACCAAGGTAGGTGAACGCATGTGGCTCCATCTCCGGCTCTAGTACCGTGTCCAATGCTCGCTGGAACGTCACACCCGCTGAATGCAATCCAAACGGAATCACCCGCCATTGAAATAGGACTCTCCCTGGGACTTGTGAATGCCGTGCATTCCCTACTATCGGCAGACACTGGTATCTGCCAATACCCGTTCTTCAAATCTAGTGTAAAAATGAGCCGGGCGTGGCACAACCGCTCAAGGATGTGATTAATCCGGGTGACAGGATAAGCATCTGGAATGGAATGCGCATTGAGTTGGCGGTAGCCGTTACACATGCGCCACTCGCCAGTCCTCTTCATGTCTAAGACGATTGGGGCCCTGTGCGGACCACGCATGCGATCGAGGACAAGGCCATATGTGATGGCCCGCTCCTCTAGGTCCTTTAGAAATTCAAGGGGGTCGGATCGGCCGTCATACCTCATACCCCACTTCCGAACTTGTTCCGAAACGTTTTTACCTCCGACTGAGGAAATGGCCTGGCAGTATAAGGAACATTACTCGGCTCCAAAGAGGCTCTATCTCCTCTGACGTCATGAGCCTCCCCTACACCCGTAACGGCTAGTCTAGGGTTTGGAATCTGCGCTCGTATAGTTGTGAGCTCCTCAGGTTAGGCTCCGATTTCTGACGTGCCCGTCCGCCAATGTCGGGTGAGACGCCCCAGGATAGCGGCCCTAACGTTTTGGCATACTGGGACACTAATAGCCGCTTACGCAACACCTCAACGCGCCCATCATTTTCAGACTTAACTCTTGGGGGATCGCCATCAGCTCCTTCTTGCGCCGCTGGTGGATCCGGCATACGCCTACCCCAGGATTTTGGCACTCACCTGCCTCCATTTTAAGTTTTTTTTACTTCTTTCTGCCCTTCTATGTAGCCAGCGTCGCCGCCTCTTGCCTCCTCTCGCCTTTCTGCTTCAGCGGTTCCGTTGATTTATTTATTTTATATTTTATTCATTTTGACTTTGTCTTTGTCACTCCACAAAAAAAAAAAAAAAACAAACAAAAAATTAAAAACTAAAGTAGAAGTAGAAGTTTCGTAGATCAGTCAATTGCTCACAGTTGCTCTTTGATCGTTATCACTGACATTACTCCGGCTTGTAGGCATTATTAAAAATCTCTTCTTTTTTTCCAATACTATAAATATACACATAAATTTTTTTTCCTCGCCACTGATAAGAGCAGCATCGTCTTCTTATCTTGTTATACTTGCTCTGCGAAGCAACTGCTTAAATTTCGCGCTTAAGATTATTTACATTAAGCTGGCACTCTTCGCTGTAACGATCATTTATTGCCCTAACATTACCTTTTGCGAAGGCCTCGATGCTGTGCGTCGAGTCTAGTTAAGATCGTTCGCTTCGTGCATTTGGTACGCAACGGCCACTAGCATTATGAAAACTAATTGATTTGTCGCAATTGTCGCTTCGCTTAAATCGGAAAGTACCAACTCGGGTTCGCTTGCCTACATAAACTTTTGTTCTTAAATAATAAGCACTGACCAATTCGGGTCTGCCTGCTTATCGTAACTTATAATAAATATATAAATAAATTGGATCACAAGAAATAAAATAAAGTTATTTATTTCTATTTGTGCAAGCTATTGAAAAAGCTCAATAGCGCATCATTTTGATGACTTTTGTTGTTATATTATTGCTTTACATTAAAGCAACAAACTTAAAAGATCAGCAACCTGACATTTCGTTTTGTGCGGCTTATATACACATAAGCAATCGCCGTCGCTTTGCTTACTCTCTCGGTCGCTCAAAGTTTTTTGTTCTTTCGTGCGTAACTTATGTACAACACTTGCGTTCGCCAAACTTCTTGCAGCTATTGTTTTTGAGCGGCTTATATGTACTAGCGATCGCCGTTGTTAGGTACTCAGCTAGTTTCGCACACACTTTCTATCAACGCTTCTAATGGCAGCACAAATTAACGCCTCTAGTGCAGTGCCCTCTGCAAACAGGGTGACTTTTCTGAAGCGCAAAGTCATTTATATGTATGACAGTTTGCAAACACTTCAAAATGCTCTAACTAATTCGACACTTAGTGCAATTGATGAGTGCGGTCTTAGTGTTAGGCTAAAGCAAATCGAGCGGCTTCAGGCCTCATTTGATATTACTCACACTAGCCTCGAAGAGCTAGGATTGGATGAAATTGGTAGCCAATTGCGTGAGGACTTCGACGAGTTAGCCGTTTCTATGGAAATTTCGGTTCGAAGTGAAATCGCGAAACGTGTCTCAATATTGCCCTGCTCAACAGACCTAGATGTGCTCACTCCAGCTCATTTCTTGGCTGGCAACGCGTAACACACCTCCAACAACTGTTTTAGTCCCGCTGGCGTGAAGAATATTTAACGCTGCTTCAGCAGCGCTCCAATTGGCGTACTCCGAAACCAGGCCTATGTGTCAACGACATAGTCCTCGTTAAGGATGATAATCTACCGCCTCTAAGGTGGCCACTAACGAGGATCACGGAGCTAATCGTGGGAAATGTTGGAGTCGCTCGCGTAGCCATCTTGCGCAACAGGAGCGATAAGGAGAGTTGCAAACAAGCTGTGCCTACTGCCCATCAAGGACTCAGTTGAAAGCCCATGCCTTTCAACGGGGGGAGAATGTCTGGCTACGCAGCCAAAACAGCTAGAGCGATCTCGCCACTGATAAGAGCAGCATCGTCTTCTTATCTTGTTATACTTGCTCTGCGAAGCAACTGCTTAAATTTCGCTCGTAAGATTATTCACATTAATCTGGCGCTCTCCGCTGTAACGATCATTTATTGCCCTAACATTACCCTTTGCGAAGGCCTCGATGCTGTGCGTCGAGTCTAGTTAAGTTCGTTCGGTACGCATCGGCCACTTGCATTATCAAAACATATTAGTTTGTCGCAAATATCGCTTCGCTAAAATCGGCAAAAATCAATTAGGGTTCGCTTGCCATTGTAAAACTATTGTTCTTAAATAATAAACACAGACCAATTCGGGTCTGCCTGCTTATCATAACTTATAATAAATATATAAATAAATTGGAACACAAGAAATAAAATAAAGTTATTTATTTCTATTTGTGAAAGTTATTGAAAAAGCTCAATAGCGCAACAGCTATATTGCATATTTCACATTCATTAATGATGTTTTGTATGAGTTTTTGGTCGGGATAGTTATATTTTTATTTAAAGAGTGCTGTAACCTTTTCGATACCTCGATGTAATAAATCTTTATGAGTTTTAAGGATAATTTCCTTGTAGTGTGCATATGTCGCTCGCGTAGCCATCTTGCGCACCACAACAGGAGAGCTGCAAACAAGCTGTGTCTACTGCCCATCAAGGACTCAGTTGAAAGCCCATGCCTTTCAACGGGGGAGAATGTCTGGCTACGCAGCCAAAACAGCTGGAGCGACCTCGCCACTGATAAGAGCAGCATCGTCTTCTTATCTTGTAATACTTGCTCATTACATTATTAATACATAACTCTGGCGCTCTTCGCTTTAACGATCATTTATTGCCCTAACATTACCTTTTTTAATTTGTTGCAATTGTCGCTTCGCTTAAATCGGCACGTACCAATTCGGGTTCGCTTGCGTACATAAACTATTGTTCTTAAATAATAAACACAGACCAATTCGGGTCTGTCTGCTTTTCGAAACTAAAAACAAATATATACACAAAAAATAAAATAAAGTTATTTATTTCTATTTGTGCAAGCTATTGAAAAAGCTTTCGTTTCCTTTTCTTTATTTTTCTTTTGCCCACTTTACAAAAAAATAATAACAAAAAAACTCGTACTTGTCTGTTCTTATAGTTCACTCCGTTTTATTTATTGTTATTGCTTACCGACGAATTCATCTTTTCACGACGTTGACTGCGATGCGCGGCTGTGCACACGTGTGCAAGCGTGCATTCAACGTCGCCAGTCTGGCACGCGCGCTGTACTTTATCGACCGACCGCATCTTTTTTTCCTCCGCTTGATGCGTTCGATTCCGCACACATCTATGTCGCCTAACTCTTGCAGGTGTTCACTTTGTCGCCTATCACAGGGTATCTAATACCCTAGATTTATATTTTGCCTATCAGCAAAGGCAGCGAATATCCGGAACGTCCGAGCTGACCTCCTTGCCGGAGTTCGTCCCATCACACGCGCACTCTAAAAGCGTGAACGACGGAATGAAGCCTCGTCTCACTACACACCATACTTTAAGGTTATGCAAAGGGGGCTATGTTGAATACCGGCTAGCCACGGTGCCCGAGATTATCAGACATTCTTTGCTAGCATCGCTTTAATCACACTTCTCTGTAATTATTATACACTACCCTACTCTATTTGCCGCACTGCCTAGAGCCCTAGTGCTCCGCTACCCACTTAGGGTTGTGTTGGTCGATTTATCTTCCTTGACACACATCTACTTACTCTGATTGTCACTGCAAAAGTGCCGGCACGCTCGCAGGCGAATTATACACTACCCTACTCTATTTCCCTACGCAAAGACCCTGCCGCACTGCCTAGAGCCCTAGTGCTCCGCTACCCGCTTAGGGTTATGTTCGACGATTTATCTTCCTTGACACACGTCTACTTACTCTGATTGTCACTGCATTTGGAAAATTTTCGTTTTGTATTCCATTATTACGAATCTACTCATAGTAGTTGTTCTGACAACCATACTCTTCTTGTGAATAATTACACTGATAGTTTTCTGATTGTTGATAATTTGCATCAGCCTGCATTTTTTGGGAGCTACTAACACTTTCTCGCATACGCTTGTACGATTGACTTGGTATATATCTACCTGGAATAATATTTTTGTTCAAAGGATTGTTTATTTGTGCTTGCTATAAATTGTTTGAATTCTTGAGAAGAAAGAGAGAAGTTATTGATTAAATAAAGAAATTTAAATTAGATAGAGTGTTAGGTTGATAGGATGAAGAGATAGCAATGGGAAATCACCGACCCGGTGGGGGAAAATTTATAGCCTGTTAAGCAAGCAAGCAAGAGCAGTATTCAAGGATAGGGCGAACAAGAGAGATGTACAGAAGTTTCGTTATAAAAGGATCGTTAAACTCTTTATACCATCGTTTAATGAATCCTTTTGCCTCATTAACGATGGTATCTATGTGAAGATTGACGCTGAGCTTAGAATAAAAAAAAACGCCTAGATTCTTAACGGTTAGTATTCGTTGTAATGGAGTATTGTCAATTGTATAACTAACAAGAAAAGGCGTAGTACGATTGAAGGTCATAAACATACACTTTGAACAATTTAGATGCAACTGATTGGCCGAACACCAAAGTTACATCGCGTTCAAATCATCTTGTAGACGAGAATGACGTAAGGGATTAGTGTATGAGAGAATAAGTTTCACATCGTTCGCATACATAAGTACACGGGCATGTGATATAGCCGATGGGAGATCATTTATAAAAAGAGTAAAGAGTAAAGGTCTAAGATGGCTACCTTGAGAAACACCAGAAGTAACGAGAACCTGTTTTGAGGTAGTCAGCCTCAGCATTACTTCTTTGGTCGTACCTTTTAAATAAGAACTAATCCAAAGCAAAAGAGACGGAGGGAAACCTAACCGGTCAAGGTTTAGAAGTAAAATATCATGGTGAACAGAATTAAAGGCCTTACTTAAGTCAGTGTAAATGACAACAGTTTGCATTTTAGAAAGGAAAGCATCATTTACCATGGAAGTAAATTCTAGCAGATTGGTCGTAGTTGACCAATTCTTTACGAATTCATGTTGCACAGGGGAGACAACTGATTTGCAGAAGTGCTGCAAATTCGAAGTGATTATTTTTTCAAATAAATTAGGAATAGCGGACAGTTTAGCAATGCCCCTGTAATTTAGTATATCAGACTTTCCACCTTTCTTGTGGAGAGGAATGATATACAATTCTTGCCAAAGAGATGGAAAGACAGAAGACTCAAGGGATAGATTAAAAAGCTTTAGCAATGGATAACAAAGGGAAGAACTACACGCCTTGAAGTAGACAACTAGGAATATTGTCAGGCCCAGGAGAGTAAGAAGATTTTGAAGAATTTAAATCTAAAAGGAGAGAGGAATGGGAAATAATAGGAGCAGGTATAGAACTAGAGGAAGTAATAGTATAAGGTAAGAATTATTATTAGGATTGACTTAAGAGTTGGTTGATTGAAAAAAATTAGCAAAGAAGTTAGCAGAATCTGACTCATTGCTAGCTTTATCCATCCCGAGAGAAAAAGAAGATGGCAAACTTTAAGATTTACGCTTCGAGTTTACAAAATTGTAAAACTGTCTCGGATTTAGGGCAAATTGCCTTTTGCAACGATCTAAATAATTCTCATAGCATTGAGAATTCAGAAGAAAGAAGTTCGACTTGGCTGTGGAGTGTTTAGCCAAGTCAGTATTCGAACCAGACTTATTAAACTTTTTAAAATATGTATATTTAATATTTTTTAGGTTTGATAATCTGCGATTTAACCAGGGTGGCTTTGAAGAAGTAGTAGAAGGAATTGACTTGGGAACACACATATCTAAGTGGGAGTTTAGGGTGTCACACAAAAAATTAATATCATATCAACCGAGTCATGTAAAAAAGACTAATCGGTTGCATTAATAAATTCATTGAAACTTGAATATCAGAAGAAGCATGTAAATTACATCAGTTTGCATTTTCGAAAGGAAAGCATCATTTACCAAGGAAGTAAACTCAAGCAGATTGGTCGTAGTTGGCCGATTCTTTACGAATCCATGTTGAACAGGGGAAACAACTGATTTGCAGAAATGCTGCAAATTCGAAGTGATTATTTTTTCAAATAATTTAGGAATAGCGGACAGTTTTGCAATGCCCCTGTAATTTTTATTATCAGACTTTCCACCTTTTTTGTGGAGAGGAATGATATAAGATTCTTTCCAAAGAGATGGAAAGACAGAAGACTCAAGGGATAGATTAAAAAGCTTTAGCACAGATAAACAAGGGAAGAACTACACTCCTTGAGTAGACAACTAGGAATATTGTCAGGCCCAGGAGAGTAAGAATATTTTAAAGAATTTATAGCTAAAAGGAAAGAGCAATGGGAAAAAATAGGAGCAGGTATAGAACTAGAGGAAGTAATAGTATAAGGGAAAAAATTAGCAAAGAGGTAAGCAGAATCAGAGTCATTGCTAGCTTTATCCATCCCGAGAGAACAAGAATATGGCAAACTTGAAGATTTACGCTTCAAGTTTACAAAATTGTAAAACTGTCTCGGATTTAGGGCAAATTGCCTTTTGCAACGAATTAGATAATTCTCATAGCATTGAGAATTCAGAAGAAAGAAGTTCGACTTGGGAATACACATATCTGAGAGGGAGTCTAGGGTGTTATAAAAAAAATTAATGGCAGAATTCATACCAACCGAGTCATGTAAAAAAGACCAATCGGTTGCATGAACACGTTGATTAAGCAAGGAATAGTTTCCTTTGCGAAAGCAACGGCGGGGCTTAATGGTAGCTGATGAGCACGAAATAAGAGAGTTGCAATCGTTAACAAATACAAGATCAAGTGTTATATTCAAATGATTAGAAATTTAAAACAACGAAAGAGATGCTCGGTAAATTAAAATCACCTAACACTATAAATAGGTCATTATTGCGCACGTGTGTAAAAACTTCTTTAAAACTAGTAATATGTTTCACATGAACTTGAATATCAGAAGAAGGAGGAACATAGGAGCATGTAATATAGGAATATCTATTGGTGTAGGAAAAGAAATCTTAACTGAGATAATTTCAGCGTCAGTAGGGGTACTAAAACAGAAAAGTTCTGACTGGAGAGTGGCTTTAACGGCAATTAATACCCCACCACCTCAGTCAGCCGATTATTTCTATGTAAAATAAAATTGTTCGAAAAAACTTCAAAATCCGATATGGTTGAATTTAACCATGTTTCTGAAAATGCGATTATATCCGAATCGAAAGAATTGCTATCCATAAAAAGATTATTAAGTTTGCAAATGAGACCTGTGACATTCTGGTAATGAATGGAAACTAGGTCGGAAGACGAATTTAGTTTTTTTGGGGCAGTGGCGGTACCTTGTATCGAGGGGACCGGAAGGGTGCCAGGGTTTCGCTGTTTTTGCTTAAACTCGTGAACAATCATGTGAGGAGGCCAAAATGTACGATCACAAATGATTGGGAACATATCATGTGAAACATTAATTTTGAATGATGCTATATCACGAGGGGTGGAAAAATTAAATTTAGTTATTGACACGCTAGCAGAAGATTTACTAGCAATATAGGCTGCCAATGACTCAGAAGTGGTGTCAGACGAAAGTCGAGATACAAAAACTTGCCTACGAGGGGCAACAACAGTCAGAGTAGGAGCTGATGGGGCTGAAGGTAATATGGTAGTTGGTAGGGCCAAAGAGGCACCATGATTTCTTTTAACAATCTGGGCTAGATTTCGCGCAGGTCTACCTTTGCGGCCAGAAGTTGACGGGACTGAAGCATTTTCGCTGACTGAGGCAGGATCAACTGCAGGGACTACTGGGACTACTACAGGGGTTATAATTGGATCACTAGGAGAAGGTGATAAAGACAACATTGGAGATAAATCCAAGTTGTCAGGGACAAAAGAGGCGTAGGTGTATGGACCGACGGGGAGGGCAAATGCGAAAATTGAGGCTCTAACCGGCGATTGGGTGGAGACTCAAATTTGTATTTGCTAAGCAACTCGAAACTCGAATCAAAGTTACTCGAGAGCTGCTTAGCCACATTATTAGGTTTTAAAATTTGATTTCTCACAGAATTATACATTCAAGTCGATGCATTCTGGGCACGACCAACGCAAGCCTTGGAAGTCTTGCGACATTTTATCAATTCTTTATCTTAAATTATATGAGCTGTTTGATTTGGTGCACTGGCATTATTCCAAACTATCCTTATTTTTAATTTCAACAGTTTATTAAACCAGATTTTTATAGCTTTCAGTGAAGTTGAAGGCTTCCACTCGTCACAGATTTAAGCTGTAGGATTGTGCTATTGGTACTGCTGTACAGGCTGAATTAGTCGAAAAAAAAGTTTTAATTTGGAAAAATATTCTGTATTCCAAGATATTTTTACTAAACTCAGCATTTCTAGCTTTACTAATCTCAAAGCCCCATCAAAGCTGCAAAGCCGTTAGATAAGTGTTAACACCGGTAATCTTTGATATGCCGCCGATAGCAACTTTCTCGTTTCCTTTTACTCTTGTAGAACGAATAGCCAAAAAATGTAGATAGCAAGGAAACAAATATATTCGTCCCTATATAGTATATATATTCTATATTAGAGTAAGCAGTCGAGGTAATATAGCCATGTCCGACTGGGAATCCGTCTTACTGTTTTAAAGCTATCGTCTTGACGCTTAGTCAAAACCTTCCGTAAAAACGGTATCCACAAAATAAGGACACGCCTACTTCTACTATACAAAAAATGTTAACCTGCACAAGAACCATCAACCGTTGCATTTCCCTTCGCACACCTATGCAAAATTAGTCTTGATGCCGCACCACCCCTTCCTAATGAGGTTGTTGCATTGAATATTAGTAGGGGTCATCTGAGCCTGACTTCAAAAAATGATCACGTTATACAATTTTATAGGCTTCAAATCACTTTCAAAAGCGTAATTAAATTTGAAAGCGTAGCTCCGTGTCCTATTAGAACAGTTTCCTTATACTGTGAAAGCACTGATGTGTGGCTAAGTATGGATCTACATTAATTTTTGGCCTGCCAAAACTATACTTATGATTTTTTTATATTATCCTAAACAGGAGTTTCCCAAAGCTGTTGCAAGGTCCTCTTTGTGCTTTTATATTTAGATATACCCTTCAAATTTGCAGGGATCTGTCGTAGATTCTTGAGTTAAGCACTCTTTGATTTTGACCATAATATTTTAAAATTTCACTTAAGGACACTGATTACTGCTCAATTATATTTTGGATAATGAACTGTAGCTTAAAAGGTTCAATTATAGCAGCATAGTTGTGTATAACCTTGTATATCAGAGCGGTGTACTGTATATTACACTTTAGCTACAATAGTTTTACTTTGTGCTCCAAAAAATATAATTAACTTAAACAGGCAAATGCAAACCAATTCGAGGTAAGAACATGCTTAGAGCCACAAGAACATGAAGCAACAATCTCATATAAATACATATTAAATATAAAAATTTATATTGCTCTTTGATTAAAAAAATAAAGAAGGAGTACGTGTTTCGATGATTTAAAACTTAAAACTTTTCATTCCATTGCCTATAAACTCAAAAACCAAATATTTTCAAATAATAATAACAAATTTGTAAAATATTATTTAATAGTGGTAGATTTAAATTGTCCACATATGAAAATGATTGAGCGAAAGAATATGGATATCTGCGGCACACCGATGATGTATGCATATGCTGCGATGCTCATAAATGCTGAGCTTGGTAAAACTATCTTGGATTCTTCCTGTTAAGCTATATAATATAGTAGTGCGATCTTGATCAGATTTGGCAATATATTATATATACTTATAAGCATAAAAGTTGTTCTTACAATAACTTAACTTTCGGCATATCGATCCTGTGGGGCAGCTTTAAAATTTGTTGTTTATAGGATTTTCCACATATGTTAGGATAAATAAAAATTTTAAATGCCAAGATTTTTCTAAATATTTTGAAAAACAGGACGTTTTCATACAAGAACCTACTTTTCAACCGATCGTTCCCATAGAACCTATAACAGAAAACGAAAATATGCAATTTTTTAAAACGATAGATTTAAAACGGAGAGAAAATTAGTAATTAATATCGGTCGAAAATTACGTCATTGTATGAACATTTTTATACCCTTTGGTAACATAGTTTTGAAGTAAAATGTGTAACACAAAGAAGAAGACAAATCCGTCCCATAAAGTAGATATATTCTTGATCCGTATCAACAGCCGAGTCGAGATAGCCATGTCCGTCTGATTGTTTGTCCGTCTGTCCGTTTGCCCTCTATCCGTTGAACGCAGTACATATCTCGGAACCAGCTGGATCGAACCATATATCATATAGCTGCCATAAGAACGATCGGTCGAAAGTAGGTTCTTGTATGAACAACTTTTTTGTTTATCAAGCTATTTTGACCAAACTAGGCATTTATAAGTTTTACTATGCTCCTTATATATGCGAAATCCTATCAACTTCGGACCACTATATCATATAGCTGCCATAGGAACGATCGGTCGAAAATTTAGTTGTCGTATGGAAAACTTTTTTGTTTTTCAAGATATCTCAACAATACTATTAGCATTAACATTAGCTATATTGGCTGTGCTTCTTATTATAAAAAGGTTGGGTCTGCAAGGATATTAAGTCTTCACTGTGCTGGCTGTGGTTTGCTTTGCTCGAAGTGCAGATGCGTGTCAACCAAATTTTTTACAATTGGGGTATTATTTTTTCCTCACCCCTTACCAAAAGAGGAATGTTTTGTTCAATTGCATTTAATTAGAACGGAAAGGACACCTCGTATGAGGGGAGCTTGCCGAAGCTTTGTTTCATCCTTTTACAACAAGCATTTGCAATGAATGTGTGTGTGCACATGCATTTACCATTTTGCGCTAGATGCATTATCTTTAATAGCTTCTGTATTTCTTAAAATATCTTGATGAAATTTTTAACAGTAGATTTAACAGTACTACAGTTTTTTCTTTGAACTTGTGGGATAAATTGGTCGGTAGTTCAAGTTGGTTTATTTTTTTGATTCTTAGCTATTTGGCAGGAGCAGGGTGTGTCGATTGCTATAAAATGAAAGATACTATAATTATACCGCGCAAATCCAATGCAATGTACTGCATTCCACCTCCCGACCAACCGATGGGCGTAGTAGTGTAACGTATGACACGAGTTGCGAAGTACAAAACGATTGCAAACTACGACTATATGCTAAGACCATCTACTTGCTGAAAAGTTTAGAATAGAAGAATCTATACGATTAATAATGCTAGTAAAAATCATCACAGAGAACCCTGAACGGTTAATAATATGGGCACAAGGAGGACATAAGTTCAGTATAGATCTTCATTTAATGAATGCTGTTGTAATTTAGTGCACGAGGCGTCGAACACGACTCGTAACTTCGTCGATACACTACTGGATTTAAAAACACAATGGTGAGCTATGTAAATTAAATCTTAGATTCGCCACTAAAGTCATGTGGCCGATAATCTTATATTCCTTCGTGAAGGTCACATATTAAGATTAAATCGCCGGCTGATGACTCAGACGCTTCTCGAGGGATGGGAAAAAAATTCGTACTGCGCAGGCACTAAGCACAAAAACATATTACCCTTATTACCCATTTTTTAATTTTGAAAAAAATAAAATAAATAAATAGATCGTTTATTGTTTTTTTTTTTTTTACCTTTATCTTCAACTTTAAATGGGTTTTCAACAGGCAGTATGTATGCTCATTCGGGCAATGTTTTTATGTAATTTTCTGTTGCATCTATTTCTATAATATGATGTACGATAGCAGGGACTTATAACTTAAAAATAATACAAAGTCTCAATTTTCTTCTCTGCACTTGAATAGTGTAATTAGGCGTTTAAGTCGCGTTTGAATAACATGTTTGCACATTCTCCCATCGTCGGATAAGCATATTCAGTCAAAGTATTATTTCGTTATTCAATGTATTTCCTCACTACTTTCCTTTAATCTTCACGATGTCACCAAAAGATTCACGTTATTTTTTATCCTACTTTGAATTTGGTTATAGTTTTTATATTTTCATTTATTTATTAAACCACTTGTAATGTCACTGTTTACTTATAAGCCATTTTTTAGTTGATGAAAAACGGTTTCTAACAACATATTTAAAGCAAGTTTACTCTATTAATATAACTTTTATTATGTTTTATATAAGGATACAATAATTCCAATCGGTACAATTAATTAATTTAACTGTATTGTTTTTGTTAAAAAAAAAAAAATTAAAAAAAATTCACATTCAATATAGAAAACGCTTTGCTTCTGACTTTATTAGTCTGTTTACATCGTTCCAATTCCAATCGAAACAAATAAATTATAAATTCACTTTTTTTGTTGTTAAGAAATTAGAAAATATTTTACGCAACGGTCCATTATTCACTATATAGCCGCCTCATATTTAGTTACTGTTAGTTACTGTAAGACAGCGCAGAAGATCTGCAGCCTCCAATAATATGAGATCCGTCTCCTTCATCCGGTCAAAGGGTACCCACGCGTTCCAAAGAAAATGTAGCAAGCCAAGCAACGTCTTCAGCCGGTCCTTCAACCACTCGTGCACAAGTTTGAAAGTTTTCATTTCCAAAAAAAGGCAGTCCCCTGGCCATTTGTAACTATCACATGTCTCCTCTATTGTTAATGATGGCGCCCTGATCCCGTCCAAGCTCTGAATTATAAAACTCAGAAATCTAGTAAAGACCACGATGAATTCCTGTCGTGGTTGTGCAGTTTATCGCAACAAGCTGCAAAACCAACTAATGGGTGACTAAACGAAACACTTAAGCTCGGGCGTTTGACATTAAAAACTACACCGGTCGTGCCTGCCTCATTACAAAGGGCTATTTACGTATATTTGTACGTGAGCCGTACACTTAGAAGCCACTTCGAACCGGATACTTCGTCTTGCCGTTTGACGTTTGAAGAGTTATCGATATATAGAAGTCTGCCTCTTCTGAAGGCCCATGTCGCCACGGTCAAAGAACCCGGCTGACCTCTCAAGGCCCTTATCAGCACTCTGCGTTGTTTTCGTTGGAAAGAAGAAATACCTTAAGGAATTAAACAATTGCAATAAATGGCCACATCCAACGAGAAATCTCGTGGTCCGCGTGGTAGAGACTCGTTGCTAAACTCATTCATCTCCTCATTAGCTCCGATATTACCATCACGTAGATACATAATTTCCAGCTTACATATATTTCGTACATTGTGTCTTCCATTCCATATTCTTCAAAACAGCATCACTTTTCCTACTTCAGTAGGAAGTGGAGTCCTAGAGGTGTCGGATGTGCCGCGGAGTGCATGCACTGCGGAAGTGTCTACGGCACCAGCTACAATGCTGTCTTCGATTCTCCATTACAAGATCATCAGTTTACTGCCTACTGCACTGGTACTAGTGGGTAGCGGCGCATAGTCCGTTGAGAGCGCTAACCGATACGTGCAGTCCGATGAGTCGCATGCATGGCAAATTAGCAAATGGTTACTCGCATTGGTGCAGAAGCGTCTTGTTTCACTTATGTCAGCGCAAATTAGTCCGATGATAAGAAAATTTAAATCATTTTAAAAATGACTTATTTTAAAAATTGAGAATCAGCTTCAGATTCGAAACCAAAAGACAAGAACATTTGTAACAATACACACGGGGTTGGTACCCAGCCCAGAGCAAGAGCGTTCGTTAGCTTCTAGCTTAAGATACAGACTATAGACGTTATACTTTGTAGTTTTAAAAGTAACTTGAAATGAATCAGTGAGGCACACAGAACGTGCCTCGTTGTATTCATGAGATTATATATTTAAAAAATATTAATTTTTTTGTCGGGATTGGCTGATTTTTTTTATTGAAGCCACCCCAACATATTTTCACGGTACACGTCGAAAATAAAATGTAAAAAAAGCATTTTATTAAAAAGTAACCAAATAATCACTCCACTAAAATACATTTTATTCTGCTACAAAAACACCGCAAAAAAAGCGAACAAGCATCATTAAAATTTCGTAAATTTTTCAGATATAATAAAGTGGCACAATGATAAAAGGGAATTGATTGCGAAAATTAAATTTAGTGTTATTATCTTTATGCGTATGGATACGGCACTATGCTGTGGTTACACTCCTCAGTAGACATTAAAGTCAATGAGCTTAACGTGTGCCCCTCCCCCGATGGTTTAGTCTCAAAAAGCATCTGGTCACGCTTCGTATCAGAAGGGTACTTCCAATTTAAACTCCAACAAGTTAAGGGTTCGTGACCCCAAAAACGATTAAACCACTGCTGCATGGAATAGAATGCAATTGATGTAAAACAACAACCGACAGGTGGAACAGTATAAGCCATTTTCATGGGCATGGTTTTCTCACTGTGAGGAGCGAGGCCTATTCCTGCCTCTTCCGCAACCGTCAGCATTTACTAATTGATCATAGATCAAACCGCTAGGCGGTCAGCTAGTGCCCCAACAGGTCCCAAAAGACTATGGCGGGGGAGCAGAGAGCCGACACCGGCAGAGCTCCTACCCTAAAAGGATAATTCCATTTTAAGCTCCATGATGCTGGGGACGGGCAGCCCCGGACAAACACAATGTCAACAAGATGCCCATTCATACAAACCCTCCACGTTCGTACCCCCTCATTTGTATCACCACATTTGTTCATCTTATATTAATAAACATAGCTCCGGCAATTTTCGTTAACTCATTTTTTTTATTGTTGAGTCACAAGGCCAGCCTTTTATATTATTGAGGTCGAACAGTGACTCTCGCTGAAGTCCATCACGGTGACTTTTATTGCGCAGGTCGCCTACTGACATCCATTACATTATAGGCCCAACCGCATTTAGTTAAAGTTGTTTTCGTCAAAACTGAATTTTTGTGTTCAAGTCCGGTACAGGGAAGTAACTTGTTTTTTATGCCCTGAACCCATTGAAAATGGGCAAAAAGGGTGTAATGTATTTGTGCAAATGTATGTAACAGGCAGAAGGAAGCATGTCCGACCCCATAAAGTATATATATTCTTGATCAGCATCAATAGCCGAGTCGATCTAGCCATGTCCGTCTGTACTGTCCGTCTGTCCATCCGTCCGTATGTATGAACGCAAGGATCTCAGAACCTATAAGAGCAAGAGACTTCAAATTTTAGCTGTAGGTACTCCTAGTGCACTGCGCAGAACGAGTTTGTTTACCAATAATCGATAACTTGACCCCGTTTCAAAGTAATCGGTAAAAATCGATATCGAAATCCTTTTTATTGTAGCAATATTGGTAAATAATAAGAGCTAGAGTCACCAAACTTGACATGTAGCTTCAAGAATAGTATATATACATATATCAAGCATCTTTCATTTTATACCTATCGCCACCACCCTGCTACCACCACAAAGCTATAAATCATGTTAGCAAACCAACTTGTATTGTCTACCTAATTAAGCAACATTTTAAATGCAATTGCCATTTTGAGCATACACGAATATTTTATAATACCATAAGATCTACTACTGAAAATTTGTTCACGATCGGTTAAGAAACACGAAAGAAAATGTGTTTTGGTCTGCACACACGTGCAGCAGCAAACGCAAATTCCAAGAATTTCTGTATACATGTACATACACACATTCATGCGCGTCTGCTTTGAATTTTATCAACAGCATTGCAATGTCGATTGTATTGTTGTGCTGCCGCATCTGTGCTGCTATTTTAATTAGTTTTTTTCTTATTAAGACTCAATTATTGGTGTGGCTGTTGGGTAGAGGCGGCAGAAAGTAGTTGTGTTGCGAGTTCGAACCCTGCCATGGAAACTTTTTTTTTTAATTTATCTTGTTTTACTACTAAATCAAACAAGCGCGTAGCACGATCTGCATTTGGTGTTGGAATAAGAGGGTTCAAATTATTCCCTAGTCGGGAGCTCCCGACTAGAACTTCTTACTTGTTATACCTTGAACCCATTAAAAATGGGTAAAAAGGGTATTATGTTTTTTGTGCAAATGTATGTAACAGGCAGATGGAAGCATCTCCGCCCATATAAAGAATATATTATAATGATCAGCATCAATAGCCGAGTAGTAATGGCCGTCCGTCCGTAGTCGATCTCAGTATCTATAATAGCTAGAAATTTGGAACGCATTTGTTTCAACGCAATGTTTTAAAAGGATTAATCTGTACTTGTTTACCGGGTATGACGTGTTTATTCACGAGCCTCGAGTCTCAGTGACAGTCCCCGGCATTGCTACCCTATGGTTAGTAAGTACACTACACGTGTGGACACACCTGTAGAACGTAGCGCACAGCCAGAGCAAGCGAGTTTGCTGTTCGTTTCGATCGCTCAACAAAAAGTACCGTTTCGATCGCTCAACAAAAAGTACCGGTTCGCTCTCTGTCGAGGCATCCGCTCGCGTTCGGCGAGCTTTCGTTCTACGCCGTTGAGGTGAAGTTGTGCTATCGAGGGCGGGGTTGAGCAATCGATCAACGACGCACGGTTGCAGTCGGCGGATACATTCATACTCAATCTGTGAATTCACCGTGGCTTCTTGCCCATAATTAACTTGAATTATTCGGCTCCTTGCCTTAACTCTTATGACTAATGCATATACCCTATGCTTACAAGCTAATAATATCTACTCATGAACTAACAATATTTTAAGCAATATTATGAACTTAATGGCAGCTTGCCTGTGAACTGTGGGGTGGCTGATCCAGACAGCCGCCTCACAGTACTTAATGGCAGCTATATGATATAGTAGTCCGATCAGGCCGGTTCCGACATTTCATTGCCTGTAACAGAAAAACGGACCTAAGCAAAGTTTCAAGACGATAGATTTAAGACTGAGAGGCAATTTCGCATAGAAGCAGACAGACGGACATGACTATATCAACTCGGCTGTTGATGCTAATCTAGATTATATATACTTTATGGGGTCGGACATATTTCCTTCTCTGCGTTACACATTTCATGACAAAATTATAGAACTCGTCTTCATTGGTATACAAATCAGAATAATATCAACACTTTTAATTATCATGAAACACTAAAACTCGACATTCTAGCCTATATTTCCTAAATTGCATAGCCAACAGATATCAAAACCAAACTTTTTCTCAACATTCTCCGAATAAATAAACTAGCACTAGAATTCAAACAAAATTTACAGCAAGAAATTTTCAATTTTTGGTCTTTTTCAGAATTCTTGGACAAGCCGACCTTTGCAGATATACCACTTAGAAGGTTTTCTTATTTTAAGCAAAATAGGTCCCCACAGCAAACCACAAAATTAAAATATAAAATATAATTACTTCATTTATGTCATTTAAGTTTTTAATAAATAAAAATAAATCAGATTCTTCTCATTATGCCTGACTGGACGAAGAAATACATAATAGAACATTTGAATGTGTATGCCTCTTGCTACCGAAGGCACAAAAGGGCTTACCAAAAAATCGAAAGTAGCGCCAGCCCATTGAAGAAAATATCTCTGGCTTGCGACAAACGCCGTGATCTACTTGTGCATACATCCTCACAATATATACATACGTATGTTTGTCGATCTCGGGGTTTTTTAAATGCTATGCAGTAGGAATGCGATACACGCAAGCGCACAATGCAATGAGTGAGAGCGAGGCACACTCTGCATATGCATACACACATATATGTTTCTGGGCTGCAAGAAATTCAAAACTAACATACATAGATTACGAAAAACATCAGCCGCAGCAACGTTATGCACTGTGCGAAATACATCTTACGACTGATCATTCGGCTCTCGGGGCTCGGCTGACACTCTCAGCAGTCTTACTCTCTCGGAGCAAAACAAAACGGAAGCAAGCACTCGGTACAGAAAATTTTTAAAGCACATTTGGGCCGTCTTGAGCTTTCTATAAATTGTATGCTTAGTAATGGGTGTCAAAAGAGGACTCATTATTGGGGAAAGCCCACTCTGTAGAATGGTTAAATATAGAAAAGGTTGCAATTTAAGTAGCAACAACAAAAATGTTGTAACAATTGTAGAAAGAATACATAAGACTGTAAATGAATAAGTACGTATAAAAATTACTGACGATGACAAAGAAAATAGACTCATAACAATCAAAATTATATAAGCTCATACACAAATCTAATAGCAGGACCTCAGCTGATATTTTCATTTACACAGGTACACATTCATGGCAAGTTACACAATTCTTTTAAGCCCACTGGGAAAGTAGAACAAATTAACGAAGAATATTTTAAAGCGACTAAGGAACGTCGAAAAAATACATAATAAAACAATTTATCATAAACCAATAAATTTAAATAAAATAAATGTTTACAGGAGGACGAAAATCCAAAACAAGATCCTTTACTTGCGTATGTCTCACAATAAATTAAACTGAAAAGCTCCAAAATGAAGTAAATGATATTAGAATAGTTATTCAACTTAAAACAGTTTACTTAATATAGCGAAGATTTAGAAATGGGGTTGCAACTAACTAGAATTGGAATTTTTAATCCACAATTATTAAAACATGACTATCTATAGCACGTTAGCTAAGAAAAACTAGGTAATATAAAAACATCTTCCTGGCTTAGATCAGATACCAAAGATTTTTTTTTTTTTTTCGAATTCCAAGAGAAATCAATGAAACACGGTTATACGAAATATTACCGTACCTAGTAGACAATCAAAATATTTTCAAGACGAAACCCAATACAAATATTATTCACAAAATAATCTATACAACAAAGATAAACAAATATTAACTATGAGCCCATGCATATAAGGTATCGCAAAACAAATTAACACTAGTTGCAGATATTCCAAATCGCATTCAATGACAGAAACTATCTACATTGAGCCAAATATACTCATCACATGGAACTTACCCAAAACCATTTTAAATAAAATCTGCATTAAAAATGAGATCTTAATTGAAGTGAATAACACAATAAATATATATAATGCTCAGTAATAACTAGTGATATATCTATAACCAACTTGAACTCTGATTATACCCAAAGCATATCCGTAAAAAATTATATTACCAAATTAAAACAACAGCAAACAAAAGAAATTTTTTTTCGAAAATACTAGAGATAAAAATATACCAAATAATAATAATTGTTGTTTGAACGTATCTTATTAAGCATAACATTGTACCTAACATATATATTCAAAATTTATACCCAAAAAATTATTTATTAATAAATCGAATCTTATTGAAAACAATCAAAACAACTTTCAGTTGAATCTGAAGTTAAACATGAACAGGAGAGTTTAAATATCTTACCAAAATCATATCCAAGCATTAAAAGGAACACTTTTTTCATATACTCTATAGGCGTGGGGATACGTTTTTTTTTTTTATACCGTGAACCCACTGAAAATGGGTAGAAAGGGTATAATGGGTTTGTGCAAATGTATGTTACAGGCAGAAGGAAGCATCTCCGACACCATGCAGTATATATATTCTTGATCAGCACCACAAGCCGCGTCGATCTAGCAATATCCATCTGTCTTTCCGTCCGTCTGTCCGCCTGTTCGTATGTATGAACGCAAGGATCTCGATAACTCACCCCGTTTAAAAGTAATCAATAAAAATGGATATCGGAATCATGTTTTTTGAGCAATATAAGCCACAATTAAAATGCAATTGACTATTTGAGAATATACAAATATTCTATAGTACAATAAAATCTACTGTTGAAAATTTTATAAAGATCGGTTAAGAAATACAAAAAAAAGTAAGAAAACGTGTTTTCGCTGGCCTCCTGTTTGCGTCAGTTAGCGCAAATCGCAAGAATTTCTGTATACTTGTACACACATTCATGCGCGTCTGCGTTGAATCACTAACCAAATAACACAAATAACAGACTGGTCAAACCGTATATTTGGTGGTGACAATCATTTTTTTTTGCGGCTGGTCCAAAGTCGCCTTCGTTTTTGTTCGGGTTCGAGACATGCCCGCATGCTCTCACAGCAAGAGAGTAAGAATACATATGGCCTGTGTCGTGGAACGGCAACGCTGTCTTTTTACTCGCTCACTCTACAAGAAACTGCTTTGGCTTACTCTCATCCATATGATTTGTGCGATAGAACGGCTTCGCTGTTTATTATCTCGCTCCCACTACAGGAAACTGCTTTGGCTTACTCTCAGTGCTCTTTCAATTTGTCTATGTACCGTTTAAATGTTTGTGTGTATGTGTCCGCACAAGCAAAAATGCCCACAAATTCAGTTTTTCTCAAAAGTCGGTGGCATTTCTTTCCTTTTGAGGGGACGAGTAATATGAAATAATGACGGGTTTGCCAAGTAGATGCGAATTTCTTTCATTTTAGCTCGTTCTTGTTCGAAAGGGTACCTAAGCGTTGGCATGTGTGCATTTAAAAGTTTTTGGACTTGCTATTCACGCATACTTGCGTATTTTGTATATGAATAGAAGCATTTATGCGCATGTGTGCCTGTTGTTCTTATGAATTGAGGGTTTTCCATGCCAGTAACAATTTTAAATAGTGCTCTTTTTGTTTGTAACCAATCTCTTCCTTTTACTGCTATTAACATTGCGAATTTGAGGTTTATGTCGAAAGAAGACAAATATGTATTATGTAATAGCACAATTCCACTGTCAACATTTCCTAATTTTTTTTGCGAACGCCACATTATTTTTTTATGTGAAAAATGTGGCCTGTACGTAAGAAAATACATTTTTCACATTTTCAAAAAATGTGAAACTTTCAAAATTTTTGGTATTCGCCCCGAATAATTCGTGTTTTTTTCGATGATTTATCGAATTTCGTATCTGTGTTATGAAAAATATGAAAGCGTCATTCCCATAAACAGCAGATATAGCAACGAAAGCAAGCGGTTACTTTAAATTATAATTTTAAATTTTAATAATCTCACAGTTTTTAACATTTAAAGATGGCCAAATCCCACAAAAAGTTCATTAAATTGAGCCCCTACATCGAAGTCATATTATTTGACTTTTGGAAGGAAAACTTGTGGCGCTTAGGTATATTAAACCAAACCGATCATCTGTTTATTTAAAGAAGCAATACTTTACACTTGCCAGTGGAACCGCAAAATGTGAAGTTGAAAAATATAAAATTTTTTGAGCATATTGTAACTAGGCTATACAAATCAATAACATACCTTCCTCTAATTGGTAATGGATCTGGTGTTACTCCAAAAGGTTATTCTGTATTTCTGTGTTCAGTTTTACTTGTATTACATTGGTATATCGCGTTCGTTAATTTCATTTCTGCGTGTGTTAAAATATATGTTAAGAAAATTGGTGATTTAATGGTTTTGCCCATCGAGTTGATTACACTACCGTATTCTCTTTGGAATATTGCGAAATGTTTTACGTGTTTCATGTTCATTACACTATATCATTAATTTGCTTGCGCTTTGCCTTGGCAAGAGTTATTGCGAGCATACGGTTCTGAGATTCGGTAATTAACATTCTGTTCCTGGCCAAAAGTGTTTCGTAAAGATGACCGGTGTCAATCTGATCCTCCTTTTTTGCTTCAAGGATTTGGTTTATGGTTTTAGTGATACAGCTTATCTGAAAAACTTTCCTGTTATTTGCCTCTATGAGTTGTGACTCGGAACACCTAATGTTTCGAAATCGGAGGCATCAGGAGTGTCTTTCACGATTTTTAAGGCTGTGCGCAATATTCTAAGCTTCTCGCCATCCTGTTGTGCACTTGTAACGTTGACAACAAGTTTTTCATGTGTTCGATATCTATGGCTAGGAGCTTACGCATGTGATACTGTGACTGTGAAGCAAGTCTGACAATCCCATTGTCTCATCCACTATAAGCACTAAACGTGAGGTGTTAGCTGAGTACCTTAATACATTATTTTGGCTCCAAACTAATACTTCGCCGTCTACTATTGGAATGTTCTCGGAGTGTGAAAAGTCGATAATCCGAGCATTTGTCCCAGCGAGAAAAAGAAGAACTTGGGGTATAAGCCTGGACTGTTAGAAAAGAAAGGATCAAATTTTAAATTATTATAAAAACTAAACTTATATCACTTCCTGCATTTATCTCAAGTTGTCCTAGTGGACCACCCTCCCCTTAATTAAGACTGTAGTCCCTAGATCTGCCTCGACGTTTTGTTTCACGCACAAGAAGGCTAGCTTATTGCCGAGTCTTTTGCTTGTGTTAACTAAGACCCTGTCGCCTACTACAAATATTCTATTTTGTTTTGTCTGGTTTTCGGAAGACCGCAAAACGTTTTGCGCCTTTTAAATTTTCGATCTAATCTGGCGCTGCCAACCTGGTTCGGTACTGAACATTATGTCAATTTGTCTTCGACTAGTGACAAATCCTTGGTGCTCTGCCGTGCGATGCTCGACTCGACTCTGTGCAGCTGCGAGCACATCATCACCTCTCTTGCTCGGCGGCTCCAGCTCCGCAAATTCAAATATACAATTAGCTGATCCTGAATTCTTCAAATTGAAGCAAATCGACATGTTGATCGGAGCCAGTCTGTTTTTCGCTCTGCTATGCGTTGGCCAGAGTAAACTAGCTGCTGGACTGCCGATATTGCAAAAGACTCGCTTGGGTTGGGTCGCGACGGGAGGTGCTTCACATGCAGGCAAATCAGCACTCGTGGATATGCGATCAACGGGGAATCCGGATCTGCTGGTAGACTCGCATCTGCAGTCGAATGCACAGATCGAAACATTAATCCGTAGTTTTTGGGAACTGGAATGCTGCACCGAGCCTTCTTACCAAACAGGGAGGAGCGCGACTGCGAGGCACACTTTCAGGCCAATTTTAAACGTCTGCCGACTGGCGAGTATTCGGTTCGTGTACCGCTCCAACTAGGCATAGATCAGCAGGGTTACTACTATTAACAGGCGTTTCATCAATTCCTAAATTTAGGAAGAAAACTAGACCGCAATCCAAATTTGATAATTGCATCATTTATCAAGGAATATCTTGATTGTGTCATAAGTCACTTGTAAGCTTAGCTGCACTGGGCCAATGCAAGTACTACCTGCCACATCATGGCGTGCTGAAGGATGATAGCACTAGAACCAAGCTAAAGTCGTGTTTGATTTCTCCGCAGCTACTACCTCTGAACACTCGCTTAATGATGTACTGATGGCAGGTCTTACCATCCAACCTAAGCTGTTTTCGAACATTTGCAGCCGCCCTCACAGGCGACATCTGCAAAATGTATCGTTAGGTATGAGTCGCACCCGTAGACAGTTACTTTCAATGTATTCTGTGGCGTCCGTCTCATCATCAGAAGATACAGAGTTACAAGTTGGACACCGTCACCTACTGTACAAAACCAGCATCATTTCTCTCAGTGCATGCGATTTTTTGTTCCCAGCTGAGCGCTTATGGAGCATACGTCTATTTAGTCTCAAAGTGCTATGGCAACACCAGCGTACGTCTCTTGTGCTCCAAGTCACGTTGCCGCCCGTGAAAACCAAGTTAGAACTCTCGGGAGCTGCATTATTGGCTCAACTGCTCAGTAAAATATGCCAAATGAAAGTGCTCGTCTGTCGGTATTAATGTTGGTCAGACTCTGCCGAGGATTTGGCTTGGCTTCGCAATGATGCTTCGAAATTCAATGTTTTCGTTTTCAATCGGGTCGCAGCCATCCAAGAACTCACCACTGAATTAAACCCGGTGGATATAATTTCACGAGGAGCGCTGCCTAGTGAGCTCTCCCGGTCTCCAATGTCGGTGTTCTCAGTAAGAGAAAAAAAGGGTGGCCTGCCTCATGTGTACCCGTCGAATCCTTGCCAGAACTTCGACACTTCTCTCGATTAGCTGCAAGCTCATCAACTCGTTCTCCTAGCTGCAACGGGTCTTTGCTAATATTTACAAATTTGCAACAATGCACATATTTGTCGCTGCGGTCAGCTTAAATGGCTACTTTTGGCGATGACTACAAGGCACTGAAGGAAGAAGGGCATGTCAAATCGTCTCAATGGCCTCTCTTGCGCTATTCCTTGACGACTTCGGCCTACTTCGCATCGATTGATGCCTGGAAAACTCGTCGTTGGACTTCTCAGCGCGACATCCGATTATATTGCCCCGACAACCTCCTGTGACGCAAGCAATAATAGTGTATTTTTATAAATGGAACTTACCTCGCGCCTTACTGATTAGGCGCCAGTACTGGCCCAATGGCGGTCACAAAACAATCTCCAGTGTTGTTGCTAAATGCACAATTTCGTGCCAAGCCGCGATTGGCAGAGCATATAATGGCAGACTTACCAGCTCATCGTCTCGACACATCGTATCCTTTTATGGTTAATAGGTGGCAATAGGCCACCACTGAAATGCTACATTAGCCTGTTCATTTGCTTCGCTACACTAAGAGCTTGTAAAGGATATGTCTACAACATCATTTCTAAACGCCCCAAACCGGCTTATCCCGACACGCTCTCGACCTTCAAGGATTTGGTCTGGTCACTCCTCCTCGCTCCACGATTTTGGAGGACTATGGGAGGCCGCTGTAAAGACGGCGAGGCACTACTTTTATGGCTCTGTTGGCCTTTCCATCTTCGATTTCGATTCGTTGCGCACGCTCGTCTGCCACATCACGGAAATTATTATATGACATACATTGAGTCTGATCTAAGGCAGCTCAACTTAAACCGGCTTAACTATTGTAGAAGACAAATGTCGCTTGCGAAGCAAAACACAATATCGTCTCCACGTCTATTTATTCGAATGCTCGATCGTGACTCTCTCTGCGTTCGTTTTATGCTCACAAACTAAAGGAGTAGTTACAAGAAATTAATGCATGTGTAAGAGAGAGACAAGAAGTTATTGGACTTGTCGATCTCTTCTTGCAAGAATTAGAGTACAAGAGGAATAGTATTATAGAATTGTGCGAACTTGAGATAAACGTATATACTGTATATACATGTATTTATCCTACTACACTATTTTCAGCGCGTCACATATCTCCAAAAAGTATTTTGGCTCCGTTGGCGCAAAGAATATTTAACGCTTCTTCAACAGCTCTCCAAATGGTACCCTACTCAGACAAGACTCTCTATTAACGATGTCCTTGTAAAGGTCTAGCACCTACCGCCACTGAAGTGGCCACTAGCTGAAGTGCTAGAGCTGTGCTTCAGACTGCTACTGGACACGTACGCAGAGCCATATGCAAGCTGTATTTGCTGTCCAAACAGGATGATGTTGAAAGCCCTTGCCTTCCAACGGGAGGAGAATGTTTGGTCAAGTAATCAAAAGAGACAACGCAGAATACGACAATCATAATTACAGCCTAAGAGCAAATAATATTTGCGCGCTATTTGTACTCTGCTGCCCACTCTCTTTCGTCGGCCCTTTTCCATATGCATTGGCACCCGCTGCCCATCGATCAGAGCGGCGAGCGTTTTTCGGAGTTGCATTTCATTCGTTTTAAAGTTTTTCATTTTTGTTTGAGTTGGCTTCCAAGCCCTATAAATTGTAATAAGAGCCCGACAAAATATATACCTGTGAAACAAATAATTAACTGCTTTGAAATTGACTAAACACATATAGTGAGGATAAATTAGTTGCAAAACGGCTTTAAACTACACAAGTAGTAAGATTTGCCCGTCTAGAGTCTTCCTAGATATTTATTTTGTTATTTACTAGGTGCCGTTAGTAGAATTTGTCAATATTTATTAAGATTTGTTGGCTTTAGTAAAAGTTCGATAGGTACCCTTAAGGGAGTTTAGACATGGCTGACGAATGGGAGTCCGATTGAGTTTGAGATGCTGACGGAGCGTCAACACTACCACCGCCGCGTCCTCAGGAAGTCTAATGAAAATATCGATGAACTTGCGTGAATTTTCGGTGGGACAGATTCTGACGGCGATTGCAAGGGCCCACCATTTGTGTCGACACGCCCTGCATCAGCAAGTTTATCCACGAGGAGACGGGGACGGGCTTAATGGAGTGGATGAAGTGGGTCGGAGAGCCCAACTCTGGTAACAGGCGCCGTCCTGAAGGACCTCAAAGGAGCAGAACGGAGTTTTCGTTCAGCAGCGCAACCCCAATTATCGTAACTTCCAGGTATAAGATTGGAGAGGGGATGACTTCCAGCCGGTGAAGCGTATAGCAACGTATGGGAAAGGGCGTACCTGAAACTCGAACGGTGGAACGTCAAGTTTGACGGTGAAGACACAATGAACTCCGTGCAAAAACTATACGGGAAATTCCAGAGGGAGCGCTATGATGGCGGAACAGGCGCGTTCGGGGACTGCGACCGCAGAGAAGCAAAGTAAAAGAAATCAAGGATATCAATATGAATACTTAGGCTTGCAATAAGGACAACAATAATGATAACAATAAGGATAAGACTAAGGATAGGGATAAGGAAACTGCTAAAATAAAAATCTTAAGAGGCTTACCATATGAAGAACGTGTTCTGGTATACATGTCGGCTTAAAATAAATTTCTTGATGGAGAATAACGAAGCAGCATGACATCGAAGTTGTAGGACGGGAGTAGAACAAAGAACCGCGTATATTTTCCAAGGTACTTATGGGTACCCGTCTCATAAGAGGTATCTTATATAGTGAGCGTTAGGCCGCTAGGAAAATAAAGTCCAGAATTGGTCGAAGAAATAGGGGTGCTGCCACCGCGGGAGGAGAGGTATCGATTATCGGTCGGGTCGTACTCCCAATCTCGTATGGAGAGAAGAATAAAAACATAAAGTTTTTTATTTGTCCTTGCCTGGAGAAGCAAGTCTTTTTGGGATTGATTGGTTGGAAAGGACGGACCTATGAAACATACAATCGAAGAGCCCCAATGTTTCAGAGATCAACCCTACCCGTTATTGAAAGCGATGCAAAGAAAAAAGTGCGGTAGAATAAAGTGAATTTGGGCGTCATAGAAGGGTGCATGGAGTATGCGCAAGACACCAGTGCGAAGACCGGATTAAAACTTTCAGCCTTGATGTGCACAAGCTCAACAATTCGACAGTGAAAGACTCGTATCCGCGACCCTGTATAGAAGGCATCCTATATAGGATAGGCCAGACCTACTATATCTCTAGTGTAGACATAAACTTCCAGTATTGGCAAGTAGAACTAGATGATGAAAGCAATCCCTATACCGCACTTACAGTCACTTGTATCAATTTTAAGTTATGCCATTTGGGCTTTGCGATGCAGCACAAAGACAAGTTCCTTTGACAGCCAATGTAATCGCCACCCTGTAGCTGGTTATTTCCCCAGGGTTACTCCCGCACTTTTTTTGGTACAGCAGGCTTGTACCGGCGCTTTATGCTAGATTACGGCAATATTGTGTAAGGCGAGGAGGCAACAGAAAGCGTCGTTGATAAGTTGAAGGGTGATTTGATTGACGCGCATTATTGTAAGTAAATATGTAGATATAAACACTAATTTTTTTAAAAAGTACTTGCTCACAAAGTGATTTTGTTAAATATTTTGCATACGTCCCCCATTAGGGGGATTGCTGAGCATATTTCTTATTTTACATAAAGTTACTCGCATAGTATACACAGATAAGTATGAAATAGAAATAGCGAGTGTATTGTATGCTGTGCCAGGTGTATGCTATTTTAATTCATGCGATATATAGTCTGTCGCTGTCAGTCAGTCCTCTTTTATGAAATGCTTCAATCTCTAAAGTTATATTCGATTCGGATATAATCGCATTTTCAGAAACATGGTTAAATTCAACCATATCTGATTTTGAGGTTTTTTCGAATAATTTTATTTTGCATAGAAATGATCGGCCGACTCGAGGTGGCCACTCTCCAGTCAGAACTTTTCTGTTTTAGTACGCCTACTGACGCTGAGATTGTCGCAGTCAAGGTGACTTTTCCTACACGGCGGAATATTTATATTACATGCTCTTATGTTCCTCCTTCTTCTGGTATTCAAGTTTACATGAAACATATTTCTTGTATTAAAGAAGTTTCTTCACACGTGCGTGATAATGACCTATTAATTGTGTTGGGTGATTTTAATTTGCCGAACATCTCTTGGTCACTTTTCACTGCCGAAAATTATCTAGTGCCCTCAGCACAGCATGACTTTATAGATTGCATGCTTGACCTTTCGTTGTTTCAAATCAATTCAATTTCTAATCATTTGAATAGAACACTTGATCTTGTATTTGTTAACGACTACCTTATTTCTAATGTGTCTAGGTCCCCTCCTTTATCTCTTCCTGAGGATGTATATCATCCTACTTTAGAGGTTGCAATGTTCAATTGTAATCCTCTCATTTCGTGCTCATCAGCCAATAAGCCCCGCCGTTGCTTTCGCAAAGGAAATTATTCATTGCTGAATCAGCTTATTTATGCAACCGATTGCTCTTTCTTATATGACTCGGTTGACATGAATACTGCTATTAACTTTTTTTATAACATCCTAAACTCCCTCTTAGATATGTGTATTCCGAAGTCAATTCCTTCGACTACTTCTTTAAAGCCACCTTGGTTTACTCCCAGATTATCGAATCTAAAAAATATAAAATCTAAATATTTCAAAAAGTTTAAAAAGTCTGGTTCGTGTGCAGACTTGGCTAAATATTCCATAGCCAAGTCGAAGTTCTGAATTCTCAATGCTATTATCTAACTCGTTGCAAAAGGCAATTTACCCTAAATCCGAGACAGTTTTACAATTTTGTAAACTTGAAGCGTAAATCTTTAAGTTTGCCATCTTCTTTTTCTCTCGGGATGGATAAAGCTAGCAATGACTCTGATTCTGCTAACCTCTTTGCTAATTTTTTTCAATCAACTTACTCTTCAGTCTGTCCTAATAATAATTCTTACCCTTATACTATTACTTCCTCTAGTTCTATACCTCCTCCTATAATTTCCCATTCCTCTCTCCTTTTAGCTTTAAATTCTTTAAAATCTTCTTTCCTCTCCTGGGCCTGACAATATTCCTAGTTGTCTACTCAAGGAGTGTAGTTCTTCCCTTGTTTATCCATTGCTAAAGCTTTTTAATCTATCCCTCGAATCTTCTGTCTTTCCATCTCTTTGGAAAGAATCTTATATCATTCCTCTCCACAAGAAAGGTGGAAAGTCTGATATATTAAATTACAGGGGCATTGCAAAACTGTCCGCTATTCCTAAATTATTTGAAAAAATAATCACAACTTCACTTTGCAGCATTTCTGCAAATCAGTTGTTTCCCCTGTTCAAAATGGATTCGTAAAGAATCGGTCAACTACGACCAATCTGCTTGAGTTTACTTCCTTGGTAATAATGCTTTCCTTTCGAAAAAGCAAACTGATGTCATTTACACTGACTTCAGTAAGGCGTTTGACTCTGTGCACCATGACATTTTACTCTTTAAACTTGACCGAATAGGTTTCTCTCCGTCTCTTTTGCTTTGGATTAGTTCTTATTTAAAAGGTAGGACCCCTAAACAGGTTCACGCTACTTCTGGTGTCCCTCAAGGTAGTCATCTTGGACCTTTACTCTTTACTCTTTTTATAAATGATCTCCCCTCTGTTATATCCCATGCCCGTGTACTCATGTATGCGGACGACGTGAAACTTATTCTATCATACACTAATCCCCTACATCATTCTTGTCTTCAAGACGATTTGAACGCTATGCAACTTTGGTGTTCGGCCAATCAATTGCATCTGAATTATTCAAAGTGTATGTTTATGACATTTAATCGTACTACACCTTATCTTGTCAGTTATACAATCGACAATACTCCATTGCAACGTATACTAACAGTTAAGGATTTAGGCGTTCTTTTTGATTCTAAACTCTGCTTCAATCTTCACATAGATACCATCGTTAATGAGGCAAAAGGTGTACTTGGATTCATTAAACGATGGTCTAAAGAGTTTAACGATCCTTTTATAACGAAACTTCTGTACATCTCTCTTGTTCGCCCTATCCTTGAATACTGCTCTTGCATCTGGTCTCCACAGTATAACAATAGCCAGGTTCGTAATAAATCTGTTCAGGAGCAATTTCTGCTTTTTGCCTTACGAGGTTTAAATTGGGACCCTAATCTTCGGTTGCCATCCTATTCCAGCAGGCTTCTTCTTCTTAATCTTCCGTCGTTGACCAACCGTAGGACAATTCTCGGTGTTGTCTTTCTACATAAGTTGGTTGTTGGCGATATAGATTCTCCTTTTCTGCTAGGGCGTCTTCAATTCTCTGTTCCGGCTAGACCAACCAGAAATTACCGCCCTTATTCCTATTGACGTGCACAACAGACTACGCATGCACAATCCTTTTCGCGTGCTATGTAAAAATTACAATAGTTTGCATCACGTTTTCTCTACCGAACTTTCTCTACCCCTAATAAAATCGTTGCTTTCAGGATACCTTCGGGAAGTCACTGACCATTCCCAGCTATGAGCAGGGGCATAGCTTGCCGGACAGGCTGTAAATTTTCCCCCACCGGGTCGGTGATTTCCCATTACTTTCCCAATACTATCTCTTTATCCTATCTACTTAAACACTCTGTATATCTAGCATACAATTCTTTACTTTATTAACAATCTTCTTACTTTCTTTTCTCCTATTTATGGTATGTTCTTAAATAATATAGCAAATTAATATTATTTTTAATTTTACTTAAGAACACTTTTTCCTACTTACACCCTTCTTCTTAGATGTAGGCTCTAATAGCGTCACTGACAAAATTAGCAGTGAAAAGGGGCACAGCTGGCCGGAATGGCAAATAAAACACCTCCATCAGTCGGTGATGCTATTAGAAATTTGTGTTCTCTACCTAGGCTTTTAGCATCTAATTTTCATAATTGTATATATAATGTATTGAATAATTAGGAAGACACTCGTTTTGTCGACCACTAATAAATAAATAATAATAATATGGTCTTGAGACCTGAAAATCTTGTATACCAAATGCAAAACTAGCTTACCATTTCATGCCGAATCTTCTTACATTCAAAATATGGATTAACATCTATTTTAGGACGCATTGCTCAAAAATAGATACTTTTTCAAAAATAACCATTAATAATTGACACTTTTATTATATGGTATATACTGTATTTTAGTGATATTATATTATCATTATTTAGTATGTTCAATATAAATTTAGTTAAATTGAAACACGGATGCTGCAATCGGTCTTACTTAGTTATTTTCCTTATGTATTTTCGCCAGTGTATGTGTTCTCGCAGAGTGTCCACCACTGCAGTATAATTTTGTTTTGCAGTGTACGTAAAAAGTCTGGAAAACACGACGCGCTCAGTGAGCAAATTCCACATTGCTCTATAATAAAAACCATTCTATAAAAACCATTCTTCTCTTGGAGTTACGAACCACTAATGCCACCATAAGCTGCTGGCTACCTGATCCGAGGACGCAACCTCGCGACTAGCGAGATAAGGGCTTGGCTACAAATGTTGTCCAATTGCATGGTTTCTAACGGATCCATGCCAGAACTATATGTTAGTTGAATCGGTCCAGTTGTAGGTTTTAAATTCGTTCCTTGGAAGTTGTGGAAGAATAACTAGGGACAGATTGACAAGAAAAACTGCTGCTCCCCATTCTAGCCTCGGAACTCCGGATTTGGACGTTCCATACGAATTTATACAGTATCACCATAAGCACGCTATTCCAGCGGACACCTAAAGTTTTCGCAGTGCTAGCATCATCGATTTCACAGAAATTGGCTGGAAAATATTGCTCACAGTGATTGTGAAATTCCTTACCTACTTTACCCGGTAGATCCTTCACCTCCCAAACGCCGTTTTGGCAGAGATTGCCTCTTGAGCGGAAACCAATGAATTTGACTTGCTTACCGGTGTTGGCACTGGACCGGTAATTGTCCATCCGAAATCATTTTCCTCCCCGAGTGGTATACCGCAGATATTGTACTGGAGCCCATCGAGCAATATCGATGGAAGGACTTCGGCACCAATCAGTACATCGATGTGTGCACTCTTGGAGAAGAATGGATCAACTAACTGAATATCTGGCAAGTGTAGGATGGCAAATCGCCCATCGGACTTGGACACTACGGACTTAAAAAAACTTTTTATACAAGTTCTACAAGTTCTTCATTTTGACCGATCGTTCCTTTGACAGCTTCATGATTAAGAGGTACAAATAGGATATATAGGAAAAGAAGGGATTTTGCAAATATATTTGGAGCAAAGTGAAGAAAAACCAGTCTTTTATACAACTACTTAATATTTGACCGATCGTTCCCATGGCCCATATACCATATGATATAGTGGTCCGATATAACTAACTGTAGAGCATTTTCAATAGCTTTTATACTAAAAATAATTAAAATGATTTTATTTCTTGTGTTTCAATTTGATTGTGTATTTGTTATAAGTTTCGAAAAGCAGGTAGATCCCAATTGGTCTGTGTTTATTATCAAGCAGGACTTTCACAACGGCGAGTTATCCAGAATTGGTACGCGCCGATTTCAGCAAAGCGACAATTGATTAGTTTTTAATATATTTGAATAATGCAAGTAGCCGATGTGTACCAAATGCACAAAGCGAACAAACTAACTAATGCGCAGCATCGGGACCTTAGCATAAGTTAATGGTAGGGCAAATAAATTATTGTAACAGTGAAGAGCGCCAGATCAATGAAACCAATGACAAGAGAGAAATTTATGCACTTGCTTAGCAGAGCAATTTTATAAGTCAGATGCTGCTCTTATTAGCTGCGAGATCGCTTCAGCTGTTCTGGCTTCATAGCCAGACAAACACAAACTTGAAATTTCTTTTAAAAAAATATTTTTTATGTTTTTTTGCTTGTTTTTTCAGACAATATGTATACGCCTATTTTTCTTATAAGCGCTCTGACTGCGGCTTGTAACTGCTTAGAAAATGGATTAGCAAGAACTCCTCCAATGGGATGGTTATCTTGGGAGCGTTTTCGTTGCAATACTGACTGTTTAAATGATCCAGACAATTGTATAAGGTATGTTGATATGAAATAAATAATTATACTGTGAAGTGTACATCTTTGTAAATAAACATATGTGACTGTGTCGGTGTAACAACAAAATTCAATCAGATTATTTTCGTTTATTAAAACTTATTGACAATTTACTGGAACTTATTATAACTAGTAAAGATTTTAATTCAACATAAAACTCGAGTTTCTTGTGCCGAAATTATCATTAACAAAGCTGAAATATAAGACTGGCTCTGGCCGCCAACTGCGACGGCCACCGCACGCCAATACAGTAAGCAAAGGGGCAGCCTAATAGAGTGGAAAGTGGAGTGCAGAGAGTGTTTTCAATATCGTTGACTTCGTTTTCCGCTTGACCCAACATAAGGCGGTATTTTTTTCATGAGAAGACAGTAATTTGTGGATATAATTTAACAAAAAAGGAATATTAAGACATTTACAAAAACCCTCATTACCGGCAGCAGACGGATGAGCAAAAACGCTTTGCCAAGTAGGTAAGATAAGTGGCTGATCGCTTAAATTATTTAATGACCAGCGAACATCTGTTAAAAAAATAAAATATTCAATGCCCTAATCAAGTATAGTGGTCATAAGGCAATATTATAATAAAGAAGAGGAATGATCGCCCCACTCGCACCACACAACAGACATTCTGCAAACAAAACACGTAATCATAAAAAAACTGGCTCGCGTCAACCACAACAATAGTAAAATATTGTTTTGCATCCATAATCTTCGCTCATTCACACACACATACAGCTGTAGAGCTGGAAATTCAGAAAACCCAACAACTTTAAATTAAATATGCCCTTTTGAATGTTTAAGATATTGTAAAGGCTAGGTGGTACCTCAACTGTGTAGTACAAGGCTTAAAAATCTGCACAACAATTTAGGTAGGCGTGTGCAAAAGATTCTCAAAAATACTTTACACAGTAAATACATTTTCTCTTTTATATATATATATATATTTTTGTTTTGTTTTCTCTATGCCACATTCGACAGTCATTGTACACTACCCTGTCCTATTTCCCAATACAAAGGCCCTGCCGTACTGCCTGGAGCCCTAACGCTCCGCTACACACTCATGGTTATGTCCCTTACTTCGCCTTCTTCAATACGCGTCTCCTTACTCTGATTCTCGCTCCAAAAGTGCCGGCACGCTCGCTAGCGAGCCGTGCGCTTGCTTCGATTGCTCAACTTCGCCGTGAGCTTTCGCAACTTCACCTCGTGGCTTTCGCTCTTCGCCGCCGTATTGAAGTAGCACTCTCGAGGACGGTGTTGGGCAACCGATCAGCAGCGCACGGTTGCTGCGGCGACCGGCGGTTAGATTCAAACTTAAATTATGGGGGCTCCTTGCCCTTATCTGACTTCAACGATTCGGCACCTTGCCTTTAACAACGCTTACAATGCTTATATACCATACAACAATGTTATATCCCATAACTACAATTATGAACTGTGGGGTGGCTACTTTAGTGCCGTCTCACAAACTTAACGAGAAACGTTGCAAACAAGGTGCAAATTTAAACCATTGACTCTAAAAACAAGTGATTAATTTGTGAATTTGAATGTTTTTATATATAATATTAAAATATATTGAAATTTAACTAAAAATTAAAATTTTTGTGTTTCTCAACCGATGTTAATCCAATTTTCAGAAGGAGATCTCATTGTGATAAAAATAATAAGTTTATTCTTTTTAAAGTAGTGATTTAGCCGGGGATGTAGAAATCAGTCTATCTGGTTCAGATTTACAAGAAAATTGTAATTACTGAGGCGCTGTACTAGATGTTGCTGGGATTAACTTCCTGTTAATCTTCAAGTCAAAGTTGTTTCTAATTAAACTTAAACTTAAATCGGTTTCCTTAGAGTTCGTATGGTTTATTAATGTATCATCATACTTATATTCATTTCTACTTTATGTACCATACACTTTTTTTTCGTGGCCGAGTATTTGATCGCTGTCTCCAAGAGATTCTTACTGTCATACGCAGTGAACCGCTCCACTTCACCCAGTTGAGTTGTTCCAATGCAGCTTGGCGGTCCGTGCCCCACGACCAAACCTTCCATTTCTTTAAGAGCGCTGTCAAGGCACTGCCGCAGCTTCCTGCAGTTCGACGGAGCCGGTTTCCCTCGCCACCCACCACGTGTCCCAAGTATAGCAGTGCCTTTTGAAAGAAACGGCACTTCTCCTAATTTAGCCTTAGATTAGCTTCTTAGATTTCCCTCAGATTAGCTACGTGCTGCTCCTTCGTTGTGCCTATGACGATGATGTCGTCCAAGTAGACAAATGCATGAGGATTCATATTTTTGAGCGTAGCGCACGTCTAGTGTAGACTGACTTCATCTACTTCATCTCGATCATCGAAAACTGGTACCCTGAACACGCACTTATTGACCGCCCGTGCCTCCGAGATTCTCTCCGCGGGTCGGACTATTGCTCTTCCTGAATCCGTCTCGAAATTGGACCGTCTGCCCCGTTCAGCGAGTCCGGATTGACTTAGGTTGCGGAGGTTGCGCATACTTGGCCTCTAACTCGGCAAGCCGAGTCCATATTTAAGTTGATTGCGGACTCCCGGAAACGAAGTTTATCAAACGACGGTGCAAATTTTCAACCCCTTCGTCCCGAGCTCACGAACAAACGTCTTCAACTCTTCCTTTCGACGTTGGTGGATCCAACGCACCCCATCCAAGTATCCATCCTTTATTATTTAATTTTTCTCCAAGGTACCTGGGCTCCCGCGATCGGTGAACTCCTCGAATTTATTTTTGTTATGGTTCCAATCTCCTTTTTTTTGTTCATTGTCCTTCACTTATTTTTTGTTGTTAAGTTATTTACCTTCATTATATATTTCATATTATAAAACCATTTACACTTATTGTTTGTTTTTATTTTATTAAAATATATTTTTTTATTGTTTATTTTACATTGCCAATCCATTAAACTTGTTGCTCATTTTCAATTCATCTTTTGTTTATTTCATATCTTATAAATGTTTAATGTCTCTCCACTCTATGGTCGTGAATATCACATCATTTTTACGACGATTCACTTCTTTTTTTCCCACAATTGTCGCTTCATATAAAGGTAGATTTTTTTTAAATAAAATTAATTAATTAATTTTACCTCACTTTGGGACTTTAGAATCGTTCAGCTTTCACACGTTCGGTCATAAGTTCATTTCACAGTGCACAAAAAAAGTTTTCCTTACGGTGAGCTTTGACGTCAGCTGTTTCTCCGATGTGCACCGATGTGCGTCTACAAGTATTGTTATGACCATTAGTCCGTTTGTAGTTGCGCCAACTGTCTGCTTGCACGTGTACTGTTGGCTGCCGACATCCTAGTGGGACACAGATAAATAAAACTGTGTCTATAAATTATATTCTATGCTGCCTTTTATTTCAATTCCCTCGATGGCCCTGCTGCACCGGCACTTCTTCAATAAAATCTCTACTTAACCCCGCGAACACGTCCCGACGCCCCTCATTCTCGCTGTCTCGGTTGGCACGTCCGCTACTTACGCTTCTTCGATATAAAGTGAAGCTCTGTGCGGCTTTGCCATCTTACGACCCTCTCTCGCGTTCTTCACCGTTTTTTTACCTGGTTAGAACTCTTAAGCCTACTTAGCCCTCCGCTCCTCCTATGAACATTCTAAAAGTCAGAGTTTCTTCTAATTAAACTGAAACTTTAAACGATCTTCTATATTCAAATTCATATTCATTTTCGTATTCATGGTTTCCTTAAGAGTTAGTTTTGTTCTTAATATTAATGTATCGCCCTATTCATTTTGTTTCTATTGTGGCCCCGCGTCACAAGTTTCAATTGTTTTATTCATTTGGTTAATAGCTGTGTGGCGGCGGCGAGGGGATTTTAACTATAAATAGAAGCAAATTGTGTCTCTAGCTCGTAAAGCCTAAAAGATTTTGGTAATTCCTCGTTTCAGTCACCCTTCATAAGGAACCGCCAAATGAGTCGGGGATGGTGTCGATTTAACGAAGTTTCTTCTCAGGATTCCATTTGGGGCGGTGGAACTTAACTCGAGTGCTGTGCTGCAACGATACTACTTGACGATGAATTTCCGATGGTTTTACGCTATCAACAAAGCTTCTAGATTGAAAGCTTATATATTATTAACATAAGTTAGAAGCTTGTTGCCATCAGCACAGACCTTGTACAAAAAGTTTCTAACATATCGTTAATATGGAATTATTAAAAAAATAGTGATATGTTTTTTGATTCATAAACAAATTTGTTACAAAAATTTGATTGAAATACTAAACTTTTTTTTTGATTGCCTATCGTTTGACGTTAAACTTATCTTAAAGTAAAATATAATTAAAGACGTAAGGTTCATTGTAGTTAGGAAAAATACTTATTTGCCAAGAATGAAAATGGGGGAAAATTGATTATTTAAAATTTGAACTAAACAACCTGATCTGGTTAAAGCCAATGATTTAATATATATTAAGCAAATTTAATTTCAAACTTGTGTAGTTGCAAACCTTTTAAAACTAATACATTTTCACTACTTTTGTGCAGCCAATTTAAAAAAAATTAATTTTTTGTTTAAATTTTATTCTTATTTTGTCGCGCAGGGCACTTATTAGAATTTATAAGCGTATAATTATTACATGGCAGCCAACTCGAACTAGTTGGGCCTATATTGCGATCAAACGAAAAACGAACGAAATGAAACTCCAAAAACTGCTCAGAACGATGGGCAGCGGGTAAAAGGCCAACGAAAGAGACTATGCAGCATAGTACAAAGACCGCATAAACATTTTTCGCTCTTAGGCAGTAATTGTGATTGTTGTATTCTGCTGTTGGCGACTGCACGCAGCCGTCGGTGTTGTCTATGTTGGTTACTTGACCAAACACTCTCCCCCCGCTCGAAGGCAAGGGCTTTCAACATAATCTGTTTTGGGCAGCAAACACAGCTTGCGTACGGCTCTGCGTATGACTCCAGTCATTTTAGTCTTTTACAAAGAAGACACTGTTTATGGAGAGTCCAGCCTAAGGAGTGCGCCATTCGGAACGATGTTGAAGAAGCGTCAAAAATTCATCGCGCCAACGTGCTCAGAATACTTTTAGGAGATATGTGACAGAAAATAGTTAAGCTGATTGAAGTTAAGCTGTCTTAGATTGGCGGTCTACCCAGGAAGTGTGCGGGTGTTAAGACGTCAAGATGACCTGGCTCTGAAAGTGGAAAGTGCTTCGCAGTCTTCACAGCATATAACGTCAAAGTGCGGAGAGCGAGGAAAGATGAACATCTTCAATTGAGTCAGATATGCAAAACGAGCGAACAGCTTTGACATGATCGTCACTCAGGAACAGGCGGCTCAGATCTGCCAGGTCAGTTTTGGCACCTAACAAGTTTGTTTTATTCTCAGACCAGATCCTTGAAGGTCGAGAACGCGTCAGGATGGGCTGTTTTAGGTCGCTGAGAACTGTTCTTGTAGACATGTCCTTCACAAGCTCTAGGTGCACCGCCTTTGTAGCAAAGCATATGAACACGCTGATATAGCATTTCACTGCATCAATGCAGAGATGAGATGTGTCGAGACGATCAGTTGGTAGTTCTGCCATTATATGCTCTGCAGATCGCGGCTTGGCACGAAAACAAATTGTGCATTTGGCAACAACACTGGAGACTGTTTTGCGACCATTGGGCCAGTACTGAATTTGAATCGAAAACAATGAAGCGCTAGGTCCAACATGTAAGTTCCGTTTATGAAAGTGAACAATTCTTGCTCGCTTTACAGAAGGTTGTCGAGGTAAGCGGATGTCGCGCTGAGAAGTTCAACGACGAGTTTTTCAGCCGTCCACCCATGCAAAGTAGGCCGAACATACCAAGGAATGGCGCAAGAGTGGCCATTGAGCTAGACGAGGCAGCGTGAAATTATATCCGCCGAGCTCAACTAGGCGAGAGCATGATGCCATTCTATAGGTGGTGAGCTCTTGGAAGACTGCGACCCGATTGACAATGAAAACATTGAATTTCGAAGCACCATCCAAGCCAAAAGCACAGCAGAGTCTGATCAACAGTATTGCTGACAGCCGAACACTTTCATTTGGCATATTTAGCTGAGCAATTGATCCAATAATGCAGCTCCGCAGAGTTCCAACTTTGGCACAGAGATGGCTTAAACGGTCGCGACATGCGACTTGGAGTACAAGAGACGTACGCTGGTATTGCCATGGCACTTTGAGACTGCATAGGCGCATGCTTCTTAAGCATCAGGCTGGCATCACAAAATACGTGAATCTCCATTGTACTGTCTGATTAAAGTGCATGACGGAATATTGGAACTGTTGGGTATGCTCAAAATCAGCGCAGAAGTTGACTCAGGCTGTGCTTCAGTGTACAGGCAGGCTCTCATCCCAGTCCTTTTATCTCCAGAGAGGATTTTAGATTTTGTTATTTAGGGACCAACATGACCAAGGGGGTCGTAAAAGCGAGCAATTGTGGACAGGATTGATGGTTGTGTCAGCCTTGAGGGTAGCTTCAGTGGATAGAAGGAAAAAGGAATCAGTCTGAGGCAGGATCCCAAACGAGGCCTAACGTTTTCGTGATGTCGCCGCCATCGTCGAACTTAAGCAACGATTCTCTATTATCTTCCGGTATGTTTTGCAGTACAGCTGTCACGCTAGAACACCATTTTCGCAGCTTCAAGTTGCCCTTGGCGAGGAGTCCAGACGTTTGCTTCAATATCTCAATTTTTTTTTGAGCGCAGCTACCGCTATACGCTTCTTCGTCCTCGTAGAAGTCTCTTTTAACAATGTCAGCGCCAATACGGAATGTTTTCTGCTTACCTATGGCCAGTTGGTGCATCGCACGTACTGAGAGAAATGTTTTGTTTGAAAGGTTTTGTACCGTAAGTGACGGTGTCAAACTTGTAACTCGGTATCTTCTGATGCTGAGACTCACGCCACAGGACACATTGAAAGTAGCCGTCAGCATGTACGATAACGATAAATTTTGCATATATCGACTGCAAATGTTCGAAACCGCAATTGCATCGAAAACAGCTTCGGCTTGATGGTAGGACTTGCCATCAGTGCATCATTAAGCGAGTGTCCAGAAGTAGTAGCTGCGGAGCCATCAAACACGATTTTTAGCTTGGTTCTTGTGCTATCCTCCTTCAGCACGCAGTGTTTTGGCAGGTAGTACTTCCACTGGCCCAGTGCAGCTAAGCTTACAAGTGACATATGACCCAAGTAAAGATATTCCTTGATAAATGATGCATACTGGGTACTCAAAAGTGGATTGCGGTCTAGTTTCTTTTTGCTTTAAGGAATCGTCGAAGTGCCTGTTGATAGGAGTTGTCACCATTGATCGCATAGCCCCGAGTCATGACTTGCCTGCATGTGACTTGCCCCAACAGGACCCAACTAAGGTGAGTCTTTTGCAATATCGGCAGTCCAACAGCCGACGCATGGGAGATAGAAAAATAGACTGGCTCCAGTCAACATGTTGATTTGTTGATAGCTAGTTTTATGCTTGATGAAATGTTCCATGATGCGGGGATGCATGTGGAGTACCCCGACACTCGAGATTGGATATTGATTTTGTCCGAAAAACCATCGGTCGCAAATACTGCATCACCACTGCATCTGCTGTTGATTTAAATTCGCGCTGCTGGAGCTGATGAGCAAGACGAGGGGTGATAATGTACAAGGACCCAGAGATGAACGCACGGTAGGGCATCAACGAGCCAGCGCCGTTTTTTCCATATATGTCGGCAGGTGCAAGTAGGACATCATCGTGCTTGTGATATTGGGCGGTTGTGGGGGGCGAAGATAAAGTTGCCGCTAATAAGTTTTGGAATAAGGAAGAAGTTTCAGCATCTTGAGTATTGTGGGAGCTAGAAGCAGCGATATGACTGCTTGGGTTGCCAAGATTCAACAGGCTATGATGCTTGCTTCCACAAACTCTGCAAGGGCTGGAGCAGCAGACTCTTAGCTGATGTCCCCTTTGTTAGCAACTTAGGCAAAAACCAAGCCTCTTTGCTTCGTGCAGGCGTAGCGAGAGCGATAAATTTGCAAACTGGGAACATTTGTAAATAGAATGGCCAGCGGCGTCACAAAATACACATGCACTCGCTCCACTCTTATTCACTACAAACGATAATATATATATTTATTTGTTAAATTATTAATATTGGTAAGATTTCTTGTCGATAGTGAGTTGTGGAAATATATTTATTTATTTACCAGGAGTTGTTAGTAGAATTTGTCGAAAAGTATTGGGATTTGTGGGCCTTAGTAGAAGTTAAACTAGTAACTTTTGGTAAATCATGGCTGACGAACAGGTGTCTGACTGGGTTTCAGACACTGATGGAGCGACAACGTTGCCACTGCCGTGTCCTGCAATAGAGCTAGTGCCGATGAATTTCCGAGGATATCTTGAGAGACAGATCCAGGCGCAGGGGAGTCTGGTGGAACTGGAGAAAGACTTGGCACAAAGAGATATTCCTTCGCAGAACACAGACCTCCCAAAAATGCCCCAAGAAGACTCCTTGATTACGTTGGGAGCAAACAAGACTAGACATATAGATGCGCTCTGCAGTCCGGCACGAGATGCGGAGAGGCCTGATGAAGCTGATGAAACGGATCATCGATTCGCTCAGGTCACCAGAGTGCCATTAAGCCAAAGGTAGCGTATGCCAAGGTACGCGAAAGGGCGTACTTGAAACTCGAACGCTGGATGGCGATGACGCCATACACTCTGAAGAGGACTTTGTGTTCCGATTGGAGTTCCTGCAGAGGCAGTTTCAATGCCCGTGGAACGAGGTTGTGTGCTGTTTTCAGCTGCTCTTGACTGACCATGCCCTGAGTGTTATTGGGTGTTTCAGGGTCGATACCTGGGTGCAACTACGACACGTCCTTTTGGACATATTCTGGGGCTACCAGACTGAACATGATCTAATGCAGGAGCAGCAGCTGGTGATTATATCCTCCACATACGTCAACTCGCATTGTGGTTCCAGAAGCCGTTGACCGGGAAATAGTAAAAATAATAAAGCTCCGCAAGGAGCTAATGGTTTTCGAGGTGGAGATACCACCACATCATGCTGAAACTTCGACAAGAGATCTAGAAGAGGCCTTCGTGAGAGACAGGACCCAATCATGGCTAGTTTTCGACAATTGTAGACAGTACGATCACCTATTCAGAGAATACCTGTCCAGAGAGCGAAGGATATTCTACAGATGCGGAAGCCGGACACCCTGTAACTGGTGGATGCCCGTCGTCCAATTTTAGGCCGCGTCATTTTAGCTTGCCCCGACCATCAGCGTGAACTATACCTAGGTGTCGATTTCTGGCGAGCTTTTGACATCGCTCCAGAATTGCTCTGTCCAGCAAGTCTGAAGTGCTGACAGTAGCCAACCCTGAGTCAGTTGGAAGACGTGAAGTGGCCAAGGGAAGACTCATCTGTTCTAGCATCGGATACAGCTGATCGATGGAAAAAACCTGAGAAGGACAAATCAGGAGATCTTGTGGGCCGAGGTAGACGAGATACTGCAATTAAGCATAATTGATGAGAGTACAGCCCCTGGAGGAAGTGGACGACGGTGGTGTCCTGGGAACAACTGATTCTGCTTAAACACCCGGAAACTTAATAGCGTGACGTTGGAGGACGTTAATCGAGGGCATATTGTCGCGCATCCATGAGATGCACTTCATATCATAACGTGGACGTGAAGATTGGATTTTGGCAGAACGAGATGGAGGAGCAAATCAGGGTATATATGGTGGGCCGGGTAGGCCACTGTAACACCGTATACCGTCAATTGTCCCTTGAGCACGTCAGCAACCTTCTGCCTTTGCAAGTTTACGCACGACCTCATTTTGCTGCGAAAAATATAATTCGCCGATATGTGTGGGCGTCTACTAGTTGTGGCGAGAAGCTTAAGCCTACTTACTCCTCCGCTCCTATTGTTAACATTCTATAAGTGAGAGTTGCTTCTAATTATACTTAAACTTTAATTGATCTCCTATATTCAAATTCATATTCATTTTCTCATTCATGGTTTCGTTTAGAGTTAGTTTTGTTCTTAATAGTAAAGTTACATCACTAACTATACAATGCACAGATATGTCAAACAGCGGAATAATCGGATCCCGATAAATCGTCAATGACTGAGCCCCATGGGTTCCCGCAACCATTTTAGTGTGCCCAGATAGAGTAAGACTGCTGAGAGAGGCAGCCGAACGCCGGCCTCGAAAGCCGAACGTTCAGTATGAAGCCGCTCGCTCAGCGCACAACGTCGCTGCGGCTGATGCTATTTCGTAATATATATATGTTAGTCTTAAATCTTTTCAGCCCTAATACACACATGTGTGTATGCGTGTGCAGAGTGTGCCTCGCTCTCACTTATTGATTTGCGCACTTGTGTGCATCTCCTTCTCCCTGCATAGCTTCTCAAAAACCCCGAAATCTACAAGCATACAATTGTTTGTGTTGTGTGGATGTGCGCACAAGTAGATCGCGGCGTTTGTCGCGAGCCAGAAATTTTTTCTTCAATTGTGTGTCTGTGGTGGCAAAAGGCACACACATTCAAATGCTCTATTATGAATTTCGCCGTCCAGTCAGGCATAATGAGAAGAATCTGATATATTTATATTTATTAAAAACTTAAATGACCTAAATGATATATTTATATATTATATTCTAATTTTTTTGTTTACTGTGGGGACCTATTTTGCTTGAAATTAAAAGAAAAACTAAGTCGTATTTCTGCAAGGGTAATTCTTCGTCTGCTTGTCGAATAATTCTAAGAAAAGACCAAAAATTGAAAATGTTCAGGGTTTGGCCTGTTCTTGTGCAAAACTCCTATTTTCCATGCTTGTTGTAAGGGTATGGGTACCTGAACGTTGGCATAAGTGCATGATAGATTTTTGGGCCTGCCAAGCACACACACTTACACACTTTTATATATGGATGGAAGCATTTATGCGTTTGTGTGCCCTATATCTGTCTGAATTAGACAGAAACTCATCGTCAGAGGCCATGGATAACTCCGTAGAATCGCGGGAGGCAACACAGTGGGTGTCATGGGAGACAGCGAGGGGCAATCAATGCCTGCAGTGGCTAAGGAGCAGCAGAAAATGGTCGTAATCCCCACCGAAATAGCATCGGCCATAAATTTGGCATTGTTCCAGGCCCAAGAGACCTATCGCAAGACCATGGCCTCAGACCTCACATCATTGCAGGTGCAAGTGAGAGACGACATGCTTTAATTTTAAGACAGATAAGCGATAGCCTAGCGGAGATGCGAGCTGACGCTGGAGCAACACAGCGCGAGGAAGTGGCAGCTCAACTAATGCAGCATTCTCAGGAGCAAGGACACAATCCAGAACCGAACGGAGTTCATAGGCATCGGAGGGTAAGATTCTTACATCCGATCCTCTGCCCATAAGGCGAAGACTGAAGTGGTGCATATTCAGATATGTGGACTGGTATTTGATGGTGGAACTAGAAGTATGCGGGTGTCAGAACTCTCCTTTCGGTTGAAACTTATGCATATAGATACACTTATGCACATCCTGGATTCAGATTGGCCAAATCTGAGATATTCACTGCAGCAACAGTTCCAGTTCAAATTGACACATTGCGCGAGAGGAAGCAGAACCCAGGCGAGACGATCGACGAGTATATTCAGGCGATGCTATATCTGCGTTCCCGATTGGCCACTCCGTTTGCGGATCATGACCCAGAAAAAGTAATAAAAATGAACATTAGGGATGCAGTATCCAGGATTATTTACCCCATATACATTACCAACATGGCGAGATTGCGAGAAGATTGCCATGTTGGAGAGCGCCTGCTGAAAACTCGCTGGAAGTCAGCCAATGCGGCATATGATCAGGCACGATAATTCGGAAGCAGACACCAAGTTCACGAGTTATATGCGTCCGATGAGGAATTAGGAGGCGAAGCGCAGGAAAAGATGCGAGTTGAGGCCTTATATCGGCCGCGCGAGGGAGGCAGCGATAAGCTAACCTGTTTAAACTGTGCCCAGAGAGGATACACTTTTTGGGCGTGCAAGTCCAAAACCCTCTTTATTTTCTGTTACAAATGTGGTCTGCAGGTGTTGTGCTTTTTAAGTGTCCGACGCAAGCGGAGGAGTCGCGCTCCAAGCCGTCGCTAAACGGAAACTTAATGCCTCTAATAACACATTAGAAGAGTCAGATAGCTATAATTAGCAATATAATATTTAAGATGCTATTCTCAATAATTATTAATAATCGCAATAATTACTTTAGATGGTCAGAACGCAAGTGACTTGAATTAAGGAAAGCAGAATATGCAAAAACCCGACAGAATGATGGAAGCGATAGCAGAGAACACACCCATGGTTAAACGAGCGCGTTCTCGCTACCGACAGCGCCAGCAGCTCCGGATAGTATACGATGCGATTCAATCGACAGTCAAAGGCGACGATCCATCATTCGTAACGGCCAAGCTGGGACAGAGAGATCGCTGGCTGGCGCCGGAAAATTTAGGTTCGAGGAACTGGGATATGTCGATGAAGATATTACGACCAACGGCAACCCGACTGTAGCCCATGATGCGAAACAACAACATCGACTGCTATAGGCAAAAGAAAGTTTCCTATATAGCGAATCTCGAGGACTAGGAGTCACAGCCATGTAAATACATACGATTTAATTAGTGGATGACGCAGTGCCAGTCAAAGAGTCTACCCAGCAGTGCAGCAACTATTGTTTGCCGAAGTGGAAATCGAGATGCATCGAGCCGAGCGAGAGTCCGTGGAATAACCGAATGACGCTCGTCAGGAAGTCCAGAAAGAATCGACCATATCTGGATGCCCGCTAGTTGAAAAGGAATGACTGGCCGCCGTCAAAGATGTCGATCGTATGTGGAACCCATATGTGGAACTGATGCCGCTCACAGTTGTCAACGACCATGCCAGTGTTTACTGGCTTATAACACTGAAGGAACTTAGTGGGAGACTCGCTCGGGGGTCCATGGTTCTTCAAGCATTCAACATCGAACATCGCAAAGGCAAACAGAATATCGTGGCGGATATATTGTGTAGACTGTTTGAACTGGAAGACGTCGATGTTATCGATTTTGAGACCACCGAAATTGAGAGCGAGGAGTATTTGGAAAGGCTGAGGCTTGTCGAGGAGCAGATGGACAAGTTTTCAGACATTTTTCCGGACTTACGGATTGAGGAGGGACTTTTATTTAAAAGAACCCAGTTCAACAGGGAATTGTTTGGTCTTGTGGTCTCCAGATCGGTACAAAATGTGCCAAGAGTGTTGTTGATGATTAGTGATGCACATAATGCTATACTAATATGAGTAATTACCTTTATAAAAATTGACATCTTATTTATGTACGTATTTAGGTGCGTGCACTGTGTATCTAAAAACCTTGGTACGTTACATAGCCAAATGTACCATCATATTTAAATGCTGATAAATTATTCCAGTACAATTTGGACCCTGCGCAAAAATGTATTTACCCTCTTTACCCTAGATTGAAAAATAAATGAACCCAATTAAAAACAAAAAAAAACAAGTAAGAGGCTCTAGTCAGGAGTTCCTGACCTGCTTGCTTAATCTGTTTGCCACCGTCTCTACTAGACAGCCATAGCAGCCATTCATTCTCGACAAGAAAAAAACGAATAAAAATATCAACACATACACACAGCAGAAAAAATAATACAATCGCAATTGTAAATCTGTTCATAGAATTCTATAAAGACGCGAATGAATGTGTGCGTACATGTATAGAGAAATTCTTCCAATTTGTAATAAATAATATTAATAAACAAAAACAATCTGTCGTAAACACGTGTCAATATATGTATAATACCCTTTGTATGTTCGAAACCAATCTTGATGAAATTTACAGCACAAGATCTTATTGAGCTATAGAATATTCGTATATTCTTAAAAAGTCAATTATATTAATGGAGTGGGTCATGTTAGTGGATATTTTCAATTGATTGATTTATTTGAATTGTAGATATGGAGCGAAGGCGGAGGGTGGAGATAGCTTTAAAATGAAAGATAGTTTATATATATATATATATATTATTCTAAACTCTACATGTCAAGTTTGATGTCTCTAGCTTTTAAATCCTAAGAGATTTGCTCAAAAATAGGAATTCGATATCAATTTTTAACGATTTTGGCTAGTTATCGATTATCGAGAACAAACTGCGCGGGCACGAGGATAAATTTCAAGTCTCCAAGTCTCTTATAGGTTCTGAAACCCTTGCGTTCATACACACGGACGGGCGAAAGGAGAGATAGACAGACATGGCTAAATCAACTAAATCAAGAATATATACAGTTAATGAGGCTGGAAATGCTTTCTTCTTCCTGTTTCATATATTTAAAAAAATACATTATACCCTTTTTACCCATTTTCAATGGGTTCAGGCTATCAAAATCAAAATAATTATTTAATTATTCAAAATCAACAACCAACAGCAGTCAGTTAGCGAGCATTCCCACCCCATCAGCTGTCGCGCTATCGAGGCATAAGCTCTCAAAGGTAGTACAGTCGTGGTCCACAAAATATGTCTACCTCAAAATAAATAGTAGCTTTATGAAGAAAAAAAAATCGAAACTATTTTATTACGTTGCTTATTAAAATTGGTTAAAATGTAAATACCCATTATAACATAAATATAGTAGCCAACCCAAAAGAGAAAAGCATTAAAATAAAGTTTATCGAATTGAATATATAAAAAAAAAGAATTATTAATTGTTAACAATGAGTTACTCAATGTTCCTGCAGACATGGTAGCCTATAGAAGTAGAAGGGTTTTTTTAGATCTTCGCTAATTATGCGCACAAAGATCGTGTCTGGGTAGGGTATAGATCGCGAGTGTCGGTCGCCATCTGAGACCTTGCTTTTCATAATCAACAGTCGTAATTTACCTGTTTCAGGGAGTTTGGTTTGTTTTCGTGAAGTATAGCTCTCAATAGGAGAAAGAGCTCTTATTTTAAATGTATGTGCATCTGTAGATCTAGGCTAGCCCCCTACCTCACTGAATGGGCTGCGACCTAGTCTTCCATACCCCCATATCTACAATGAGCAGTGACCCGCCACTGCTTCTTGTACATAGCGCTCCTGGGCATTGGCCATGGGATGCATGGTCAGCGTTTATGCCGTAAGTCGGCATAAGACGGAGGCCGTCAAGTGGCTGATCATTTTAAATTTGATCGAGTCACTGGCTTGCGCTTAAGTTTTGTTTTGATTGTTTATATCCATTGTTGTCAGTGGCAACATTGAAGATTGTAACAAGGTGTTACAATGCGCATGCATTAATACACTACAACATATACATTATAAAACAATAATTTTAAAATAAAAGCTTAAAGCACGTCGGATTGTGGACAATTTTCGATTGTATAGCCATCAAGATAATGACAAGTGTCTGGTTTCGAAGCCAAAACAGCCGGAGTGACCTCGCAACTGATAAGACCAGCATATTTCTTATAATACTTGCTCTGCAAAGCAACTGCTTAAATGTCACTCTTAACATTATTTACATTGATCTGGCGCTCTTCGTTGTAAAGATCATTTATTGCCCTAGCATTAACTTATGCTAGGCCTCGATGCTGCGCATCAAGCTGGAAACACAAGAAATAAAATAAATTTAATTAGCAATAAAGTTAAAAGGATTAGCTACCTGACATTTCGTTTTTGTGTGGTTTATATACATAAACGATCGCCGTCGCTTTGGTTACTCTCGCGGTCGCTCAAAGTTCTTTTTTGCCTTCTGTTCGTCGAACTTACAGCTATTGTTTTTTGAGTGGTTTACATGTACTACAAATCACCGTTGTTAAGTAGTCAGCTAGTTTTGCACAGACTTTCAATCAACGCTTTTAATGGCCACAGAAAATAACGCCTCTAGTGAACTGCCCTCGGCAAACTAGGTGACTTTTCTAAAACGCTAAGCCATTTCAATGTATGAAAGTTTGCAAACACAGCAAAATGCTCTACCTAATTCGACCCTTATTGCAATTGATGAGTGCCATCCAAGTGTTAGGCTGTAGCAAAATGGTAGCCAATCGCGTGAGGACTTCGACGAGTTAGCAGTTTCGATGGAGTGAAATCGCGGAAAGTGCTTCAATATTGCCCTGCTCAACATATCCCGATCGAACTGTGCTGCCCGCGCAGGCATTTAGCGTTAAGGCACTGCCAGCATTAACCTCATTAGAGTTGCATTTGTTCAGTGATGGATAGACAAGACTCGATTAGTAGCGAATATAATGGCTGATCTTTCCAAGGAACGTTTGACTGTTTGTCGAGCCTTTGAAGTCTCGGGCGTTGACTATTGTGGACCATTTTTTATAAGCCAGCCGTACGTAATAAAGCTCCAGTCAAATGCTACATGGCTGTTTTCGGCTGCTTCGCGACTAAAACAGGTCACTTAAGTGCGCATAAGAGGTTTATCTCGACTCTAGGCAGCCCATCTCAGATATGGTCGGACAATTCTACCAACTTTGTCGGCGCCAAGAACGAGCTTCTGGACCTCAAACGTCTTTTTATCATATTCATATTGATTCTGTGCACAAGTTTTGCAGGGCTGACTCCATTGATTAGAAATTTATTCCTCCTCGTTCGCTGCATTTTTCCGGCTTTGGAAAGCAGCAGTGAAGCATCCTTTTTATCGCGATGTTGGCCCTTGTGTTCTCAACTTCGCTGAGGTTTGCACCCTAGTCTGCCACATAGCATCGATAATTAACACCAGTTAATTGTTGCCTCTCTTAGAAGATCCAGCAGACCTAGATGAGCTCAATCTAGCTGATTTCTTGATTGGTTGACCCAGCTCATCGTTCATTGAGCCTGATTTGACGCACCTTCAATTCAATCGTCTGGATGGATTGCAGCGCGTAACACATGGTATCACCAATAACTGTTGTGGTCCCGCTAGCGTGAAGAATATTTAACTCTGCTTCAGCAGCGCTCCAAATAGCGCCTTCTGAAATCAGGCCTATGCGTCAACGACCTAGTTCTCGTAAAGAATGAAAATCTTCCGCCTCTAAGGTGGCCACTGGCGAGAATCACGGAGCTAATCATGGGAAAGTATGAAGTCGCTCGCGTTGCCATCTTGCTCACCGCAACAGGAGTGATAAGGAGAGCTGCAAACAAGCACTAGCCTACTGCACATCACGGACTCAATAGAAAGCTCATGTGTTCCAACGGGGAGAGAACTAATAAGAGCAGCATCTTACTAATAAAGTTGCTCTGCTAAGCAACTGCTAACATTTCGCTCTTAACATTATTTACATTGATTTTCGAAGATGCCTGCTTCTCTGAAGTTACAACAAATATACAGTATAATTTGCTTAGCTGCCTCGATACTTAGCTGCATCGGTAAGATAGCTGCCGAAAATATTGTTTTCGCTGCAATAAGAGCTTATTTTGTATGAAATTAATTACGCTAAGTGCATCTAACTTAACAGCTTTTTCATTTAAACGCCTCCTATCGGCAGTAATTTTTTGCCAATTTCTATGAATATCATGTAAGTTACCTGTGCCATTAAATGTAATTTAAATACATACAGTTAATAAAAACTATCAAATAAATTAATTTAACTTTGTACTGTTAAATTGAATTTAGTGCAAATTAAAAAAAAGTTGTTCTATTTGTGAAAGCTATTGAAAAAGCTCGATAGCATAACAGTCTACAAGGGTATTAATTCTTCGGAATTCCGAAGGGATAATTATTTCTCGTTTGAAATTTATATAATTCTTCGGGTTGCAAGAAAAAAGGTTCAAGGTATCCCCTCTTACGTCTTTTATTTGTGTAATAATCTGAGAATGGTGCAACCTACACAAGCAACTAAATTAAAAACCTTCGATTGATTTATTTTAAAATAAGATAAAAATTTCTTTATATTTCATTTTAGTGAACGACTCTTTCAAAAAATGGCTGATCTTCTTGTGTCGGAGGGATATGCATCTGTGGGATATGAATATATTAATATTGACGACTGTTGGTTGGAGAGGCATCGTGGACCTGATGGAAAACTTCTATCTGATCATAGGCGATTTCCTAATGGAATTAAAGCATTGTCAGATTATGTATGTATTTATCTATTTTTGATCAGAGATCATTTTACTCTCCCAAGCTGGGGTTAAAGCAAGTACATTGATAAATTCTAAAAGAAATCAAACTTGTAATGGGCAAAGGAAAAAAAAAAGTTAACGTAAACGGTGCATGCTACTTATATGTATACTTTATTCAAGCTGTGGTAAAAAAGTAGCATATTGATATAATCTACACTAGGGCGAGAATTTATACTCCAAGTTTGGTGTCTTTAGCAATTATAGTTTTAAGAGCAACAAATTAAACTTGACGTTTAGCAAGCGGACATCCTTTACTCGTTACTTTTTTTTATTAATTATTTCCCCTCTGTTATACCATCACATGCTCATGTACGGCTGATGATGTGAAACTTATTCTTTTAAACACTGATTCCAACGTCACTTTTGTTTGAACGCAATTATTGGTGTTTGGCCAATCAATTACATCTAAATTGTTCAAAGTGTATGCTTATGACTTTCTTCTAGTTTTCCTATTATAAGGTATACAAACAACAATACTGCATTGCAACGCATACTTACCATTAAGCACCTGGGGTTCTTTTTTATTCTAAACTACTTAAATCATCAAATAGCTATATAGTTAATCTCTCTTTGTAATCGAACTCTAGCAAGCTTATTTTTCTTAATCTTCCGTCGTTAACCAACCAAAATACAAACTATAGTATTGTTTTCCTACGTATAGTTAGTTGGTTGTTGACGACATAGATTCTTATTTTCTATTAGGGCGTCTTCATTTCTCTGATCCGTCTATAACTATTTCTATCTACGTGCACATCAGACTATGCACAACTCATTTCGTGTATAATGCAAAATTACAATAGACTGTATCACGTATTCTTCGCTGAATTTTCTCTCCCCCTAATAAAATTTTTGCTTAGCAAGAAGAAATGTCAACCTATCTACTTAATATTCTCTATACTATTACAAATATCATTACTTTTATATATCAATTGTTCTCAATTTTTCCCTCTTTTAATATATTCCAAAATAATAAAGTCAACTAAATTTGCTAAGCAGTTTTTACTTAAGAATCACTTTAAATAAAATATAATATTCCTATGTACCAAACATTAAGGCTAACACTCGTTTTGTCGACCATTAATAAATGAATAACTAAATATACCCCACATGTTGAAGGTCTCATCAGCATCGGTGACATCATAGGTGTTTCAGACTTATATGCGATCGATCATACCGCAGTGCGTAAGTAGCGGGTTAGCCTTCCTGAACGTTTAAAAAAAACAGTGGAAAAGTACTTCTTCTCAAATGCGCTGTGGATATGAACTACAAGAACATATGCTTAGACGCATTTTGGCGTCCTGGAAAATCAAATAAGTGGTTTGGTTGTGCGTCCATTCAGAAGACGAGATAGCAGAATAGGCCAATAGAAGTTCAAGAAGTGGATGTTCTAATCATGACTCCCCATGACTACCCATGATGTCCTCACTTTCATGAGGCCTGAAAGTGGCCAACACCTAAACCGCATTAAAGCCGACAAATCACCACATACTCAGGGAACTCAGGGAACTTTAGCCAGCCGTCGACAGCATTTGAGCCAGGTAACCTGAAAGCTCGCACTACGTTCCCTTCTACAGGCCGGTCAAAGAAGGATGTCAGAAATCAAGCCCAGACCTGAATATTGTGATACGAACTTTCTGGCTTGTGGTAAATCAAATAGCGTAAATCGTGGGTCCAAATCCGCGGCTAATATCCTCCGAGTTAGCCCACATTGGGCTGCAGATGCACTTCCAATGCGAAAGTTCGGGGTTCACGGCTGGATTAATGACACTGACCAACTTCTCAATCTTATCAACCTCATCTCACCTGTGCTCTGTTATGGAAGCGTTTCATCTGGAAAGACGCTGGTAACAGGAAATCAACGCTTAGGTGTCACACAGTTTACAGAGTAAGAAACTCCGAGGACTAGTCTAAGAGCCACACCCTCCTAATTCATATTGGAAACGTTATTTGAAGCATACAAACCACTTGGAACTGGCAGAAGCTACACGGGATCCCAATGTCAAAAATGTATCCTGAACAAACCTAAACGTGACCCCTTCTACACAATGTATCCTGCAGGAATATGGGCAAGTGTTCTCAGTCGAATACGACAACCTTCTGCTGTATGGCTGCGTAGATGTACGCATGCTGCAACTGAATCAAAGTTTATTTCAAATGCTGCCATGAATTATTCAAGCTCTGAGGGAAAAATTTATCCCAGTCTTACTTGTGAGGCCAAAGCTTTTGGATCTGGATTTTAACCTTAACTATCAGAGGCCAAGCGGTTCAAATAGCCGCGATGTCACCGAGAGAATGTTCCGTTTTGCTAGCTTGAATTGAAAAGCATTTTCATTTGGCAACCACGTCACGGCAAGTACTTTGGTTGTGTTAGACTCTAAGATTGTTATCGACTTAGCTGTATTTGTTGCGACGAACTCAGGAGAATTCTAAAACCATTTGGTTAGTTCGAAACCTGCGATTTGAAGTATTTGCAGTATCATCGACATTAAAATCGTGCCTGCTAAAGTTAGCAGGTTTAGGGTGTGATGACTGGCTTATCTCACTAAGCTTTGTTAAACACCATAATGCCAAAAAACGGTTCAGGCGCAGTGCCATGAGTTACAGTGTTTAACCTAAAGGACCTCAAAGAGTCAGATGGGTTCTTTCGCACACTACTAGCTGGAAATCTCGATCTGCTTCATGCACCATGACCTGCATATATTTTCAGTGTCAGCAGTCGATGCATATTTGTGGAGTCTAAATCGAAGCAGAGTCAAATATAGATCCTCTTGAATGGTCGGACCAACCAAAGGAAGGTCATTCAACGTAATTTGAGTCGATGTCCGACAATATTTCCGAATTGCCTAGAAAGTGGCTGTCACATAACTGCTAAAATATCAATGACCGAAATATCTGAAACGCTTTGTTTATCGAATATACGACTTTTCTTGACAACTTAGATTGACAGCATGGGTCTTCACACGACTTGTCGGCGTTTGGCGCCTTGAGACAATCTAGCCAACAAGACTCTCAGCTCCGATAAGCAGGTCGATCTTCTGTGGATTGTGATAATATTAATCAGCCAAGAGCGTGCTCACAAGGATTTTAAAGCCACTGACATTGACCATACGCCACTGACAATGGCTTCAAAAAATGGATAGGCCTGATTAATAAAGGGTAGGAGGTGAGCGTCTCTTGACCGAAACGTACAACAGCAATTGCACATCCACCGCTTAGTTCTGCAGCTAGCTAAGAGTCCCAGTGCACGAGCGGGGTTGTTCATTTTAAAAGACTTCAACTTTTATTGAATTTAGCCTAAATATTATAATAATTAATCTTACTTACACAGAGCATACGTCCGGTGACTTGGACTGATGCTCACAGACCTCAAATGTCGCAAATTCCGCTGTTACTGAGCTAGCAAATTCAAAGCTCAATAGAATTACAAAATACAAGAAAGTAAGATAATTTAAAGTAACAGGACTTAAAGATCGAGCGCTTGAGAGAGCCACAAAATTCAACTCAACTCAACCGTGATAGCGCTTGATCCATTGAGTGATAAGACATTATCAATGCGGCTGATCTAAGCACAAAGAATTTTCGTTACTCGCTCTTTCGCGCTCTCTTATAATAATCGCTCTTCGGCCGGTGCGAATGCTCTTGTGGGTTAGCTGTAGCCCAAACATATATATTCTATATATATGAAAGCGTCGGCTTAATTAGCAAAGCCAAGCTAATTTAGTTTGAGCATGCGATTTTAAGTATAACGCCTGCTGTTAAGGAAGTCCCACTCAAGATGGTAATTTCCTTGGCATTGTCCAATGAAGGTAGTAGAATGGATTGTTTATGGGATTATTGGCGGCCGGGTCCATCCGGGGGCGCCATGAAAAATTAGATGATTTTATACAATTATGAAACGAAAATTATTGGAGACGTCTTAAAGTGAATTATAAATTATAAAATATGTGCGTTTCGTGCTGAAAAATTTAGTATAATTCGACTACTAACTATTAACTTTTTAAGCCTACATTAAGCTACGTTGGCAAAGTGATGCGTTCTCGCTCCCAGAGCAAGTGACAGGGCTTCATTGCGCTCTCGCTCCGTGCTAAAGCTTACTTTCACTAGAATTAAATGCTTTAATCAACTATATTATGTTATGCGCAGATCTACGCCAACAGTCTCAAACCCATTACCTGTTGGCGTAACCGCCAAAGATTTGGCGCAAGGATTTTAATAGCCTTGAAAATTGTTGATAGACGATCTTGTAGACAAAGGCCTAGATTTTCCTGAGCTATTAGCCCAACTAAAGCCTACAAAAATATGCCAAGACAAAATTTGTAAAGACCCCATTTTGATATCATCTGTTATTGACTTGTAAATCGAGAATCCAAAATGCAAGGTAATCACTTTCAATAGAAACTCTGCTAAAATCATTTCTTAACTACTTGACAATTTACCACTCGAGCGTGTCAATAGTACCGGTAATGAAATTAATGATATCGATATCATTTTTGACCATTGATTTTAATTCGAATCTTATGTAACAACCGAGATCAATAAGATCACGATTGAGTTGGGTTTTATGAAGTGGTGATCCCAGGAGTTTGAAGAGCCGTATGCGGCTCATGTGCTCAAGCAACTATGCCTTGCACGAGCAATAAGCATAAGCATGATAATAGCAAAAAGTATATCAGGGTATATTGTTGAAGTCTCCAACTGGGTATAAAATGAGCACTAATCCCATAGGCCATATTTATATGCAAATAGTCTCAGCGATTAGTAATACCAAAGCATGATATTTATACCCTGAACCCATTCAAAATGGGAAAAAAGGGTATAATGTATTTTTGTAAATGTATGTAACAGGCAGATGGAAGCATCTCCGACCCCTTATATTCTTGATCAGCATAAATAGGCAAGTCGATCTAGAAATGCCCGTCAGTCTGTTCATCCGTCTGTCAAGATGTATGAGCACTTGACTTGAAATTTGGAATGTAGGTCCTCCTAGCTTATGCGCTGTACGAATTTGTTCCCGATAATCGATAACTTGTCCCGTTTCTAAGTAATCGAAAAAAATCGATAATCGATATCGAAATCCTGCTTTTTGAGCAAATCTCGTAAGTTATAAGAGCTAGAGTCACCAGACTGGACAAGTAGCTTTGAATAGTATATATATATCAAGTATCTTTCATTTTATAACTAACTGACTAACTGCTGTTTTAATTTTAATTTTTTTCTTCAGCAGCGATTATTTGTTGGTTTGGCTTTTGGTTAGAGACGGTATTGCCCATCAATTTAAGCCACAATTTATATGCAATTGACTTTTGGGAATACACAAATATTCTATATTCTATTCTACAATAAGATGTACTCACACACATTCATGCGCGTCTGCTTTGAATTCTATCAAAAGCATTGCAATTGCGATTGTATTGCTTTCTGTGCTATTATAATTCGATTTTGTCTTACTAAAACTCAATTTTTGGTGTGGCTCTTGTGTAGAGGCGGCGGCAAGTGGTGCGGTTAGTTGCGTGTTTAATTTTAATTTTTCTTTATTACTACTAAAGCCAACGAGCGCGTAGCGCGAACTGCATTTGGTGTTGGAAGAAGAGGGTTCAAAGTATCCCCTAGTCGGGAGCTCCCGACTAGAACCTCTTACTTGTTTTGAATTGCGTTGTTGCTAATTGAAAATTTATAATTATCAGAAATACTTTTCTAAATATAATGACGATATTAATCCTTAAAATTATGAGGGAATACCTTACAAAATTGTTTCTGAAGTTGGGTAAAATTCATTAAAACACACCGCTATCTCTTCCCAACCTTCAAAACCTTAGAAAAATGTATTTTGAAATAATTAGAATATTTATATTAAAAGTAAAAAATATTTTTATTAAAATAAAATAAATTTTAATGTCATAAATGTTTATGAGTTTTATTATTGTCAATTAAAAGCATCAACTAACAAATTAAATTTACTCATTATCCGCTCTGTTTCCTTCCTACATGTACATACGAAGTTCAACAAGAGAACATTTCTACTATATATTTCAACTTTAAAAAACATAACAAGAAATTTAATTTTCTAATTTTAGATTCATTCAAAAGGATTAAAGTTTGGAATTTATGAAGACTATGGAAATTACACATGCGCTGGGTATCCTGGCATTATCGGTTTTGAGAAAATAGATGCGTATCAATTCGCAGAATGGAATGTTGATTATGTTAAATTAGATGGTTGCTACGCCTTACCATATGATATGGATAGAGGCTACACGGAGTTTGGAAAGCTTCTTAATAGCACGGGGAAGCATATGGTGTATTCTTGTAGCTGGCCTGTTTACCAAATATATGCAGGGATCCCGCCAAATTTTTCAGCGATTCAAACTCATTGCAATTTATGGAGAAATTTTGACGACATCCAGGATTCTTGGTTATCTGTTGAAAATATTATTGATTATTATGGAAATAATCAAGATGTAATTGCACCCTATGCTGGACCTGGACACTGGAATGATCCTGACATGGTAATTACAAATCTCTATACATATCTTTCATGTGTCAGTATAAAAAACGTATTGATTTTAATAATCTTTGAAGGTAAGAGAAAGAATTTATTAGCTTTTGCGGTGGGGTGAACCAAAGTCAATATAAACTCTAAGATGAGTTACGCCCATATATGAAATGCGACGTCAAATTCCTGGCCTTGCTTTTCATCTTGCTTTCTGCATTTTAATCGACATGTCAGCCGACTGTCTATCCGCTTTCCATGAGCCACACACACGAATGTGAATATACAAACATCAAAGCATTGTTTGTTGTTATTTACTGCAGTGGCTTTTGCTGCTGAAGATTAATGATTTTAGTTTTGTAGCCGTGACCATGACCAATCTCAAATTTGTATTCACATATGTATGTTGTGAGCTGAGGCTTGCTCGATACTTTTCGTAATATTGTAAAATTCAAAACACACAAAACACCACAGTACCCCCTCCTAGACTTCAAGATGTCAAACGAGCGGGGAGTCTAATTGTGCGGCGAGACCTTGTGGATTGTTGAAGCAGTATAGGTGTGTTAGGAGTATCCTTGGATGCGTCTTGTTGGTGACTTGATGGCGGTGTTTCAACTGAGATGGTTGTCGTTGATTGTAGCTGTGTTTCCATGGAAGCAAGTTTGATAAATGTGTTAAAAAACATTGCTTGTTTTGACCTTACTTCAAATGGTCCGTCGTAGGGTGTCTGAAGCGATCCACGTACCGTGTAGTTAAGCATAAAAACATGAGTTGAATCAGCTAATTGTTTGAAGGTCAAATTCTTTGATAGGTCGTGGTTGTTCTGCTCGATTCGTGGCAAAATCGGCTTGCGGTTGAAATTGGCTGGAGTTAAAAAATAGTCCAGGAAAGCGAAGAGTTGTGCCGTAAAGAAGCTGTGTAGTGGATATGCTAAATTGCTAGTAGCTCTCGATCGTAAGTACTGTTCTTCCGTTGCGATAATCTTAACGCTTAAGAATCCCATTGATATTCGTTGTAGACGATCTGGTGCATTACAGTGACAACGGCTGCATCGCTTGCGTCCGTGCTAAGTGATGGCAGGATGTACACCAAAAGTGTTGCTACAGCTAGAGAACGCTTGCATTCCACAAAACCAGTGGTTCTTGATGTGTGATTGGTTCAAGCAGGAATCTTCGATAAAAGTAATTCATCGCCAAAAAAAAAACGACGCAGTTCTTTTGTGACTGTGGGCAAGGGAAATTCGATGATGGTTTTGACTTTGTCTGGCAATGGTTTGATGGCACTCTGATCGATCAAATGACCAAGAAACTCGATCGATGCTTGGTGAACGTTTTTAATATTGCTGAAGAATGGAAGGTATAATGTATTTGTGCAAATGTATGTAGCATCAATAGCCGAGTCGATCTAGCCATGTCCGTCCGAATGTATGAACACAAGAATATCAGAACCTATAAGAGCTAGCCACAGCTAGGACACTTTAAATTCCCACGCAAAACGAGTTTGTTTCCGATAGTCGATAACTTGCCCCGTTACGAGCTTGAGCTCGTAACATAACATACTATGTGCTCGTCGGGAGCTCACGACTAGAGCCTCTTACTTGTTTGGGTTGTTGTTGTTTGTTTGATTACAGGAATATGATGCAACGCAGTGTTGGGCACTGCTGATATACTTGTTATGATACTAGCAATTTTGATTTAAATCAGCACATGCAATCGGTGTAATACAGTAGTTGATTTGTGATCGATTTCGACTGTGATTGCTTCGATTTCCGTTGTTGTAATTGTTGTTGAGTAGCTGCCCAAGTTTGGTGTTGATTTAAAAAAAAAAACAATTTGTCCTGGACATCCAGACGTTTTTATTGATGCAGCTGTCAATTATATGGCTCAGGTACAGTGTTGTTACGTGAAAGCGCTGTGACGTTATCACATGATGTATAGCTTGTTGCACGTTGTGATAGTGTTGTATTTGGTGAAGTATCAAAAAATACCTGCGATGACGGCGCGAGCTGCAGGAGGTAGGCGTTTAATCCATTGACGACGTACAACCGATTCGCCGTTAGTAGCATTGGTTTGCTGTAGAACTTTGCAACTCCGCATATGTGAAGACGGCTGCATACTTCTCGTGTTCCTGTCGTAAACCTATGGCTTAAAAGAAACCAACGCTTCAGTTTTCTGAAAAACATTTCAATGTTTGTTGCCATGTGTACCTTTACGAAAACAGAATTTACATTGTCTGCAATTCCAGCATCGCTGTTCTCAATGTGAGCGTTAGCATTATTCTCGTCCTCCACTTTGTATTTTAAGCGTACTGTGTTTCGCGGAACTGCTCAAAACGTCTATGTTTGTGTGAGTGTGTCGCAGCAAAGTTTAATGTGTGTGGCGTAATGTGGGGTCAGCCTCAGTATAACCGAGGTGTATGCCCGTTGGTGATGATTGCAATTTGAGTAGGTTCTCTGCCTGTCCTGAGATGCGTGCAACAAACATTTTAGCTTCGAGTCACCACTCTGGGAATTGTAGGTGAATACTTATATGATTTTAAAGAAATGTTAACAAGAACTGGTGGCTTTAAAAGACGAGATTTTGTATGCGCTTCGTGCTGATCGGTTAGTTATAATTCGACAACTGACTTCATAAACTTCTTAAGCCTAAATTAAGTTACGGTGGCGAAGCGAGGTGAATTCGCTCCCAGAGCGAATAACAAAGCTTTATTGCGGTCTCGCTCCGCCCTAAACCTAGCTTACACTAGAGTTCAAGTTTTTAATACATTTAATTAATCAAGGCGCGGATCTGCGCCAACTTCAGCCACCATGAAGCGCTTGTTGACTTCATTTAACGGGTAGCCGAGCCAACTTGTGAATCGGCCTTTTAAATTTTCCGGCACTGCCCGTCCTTGCTTCTGCCGTCACTCTGCCGATCAGCCACAACCACCAGTTCTCCAACGACGACGTTTGGCAGGCAATGGTTCCACTTGGTCGCCGCCAAAACTGTTGCTTGAGCAACAAGACAGCTCGACATCGATCCCACTGCCTGCAGAGCCCTCAATGGGGCTCCCACCAGTAGGTGGCATGGCGTTAGAGTCTCGCCATCGCTTGGGCTCTCGCTTATTGCTCCCAGAGTAGGTGCTTTGCAGACTTCAGACTGCCTCCCACGGTTCCCCGAAGTGCGGAGCTTATGACGGGATAAACACAAATCGCATCCGGTTTTTGATGCGAAATCGCTAATTGCGTCCGCCTCTTCCTCGATTCGAGCTCGCAACTCCCGAAACTGGCGACTTGCTCCGACGAAGTTCGTCGCGTTTTGCAATGGTCGGTCTGTGTCACTACTCGACGGCCGATGAACCTTTGATAAGCCATTAAAAATGTGTTAGTATATAAGTCAGATACTACAAGAGGCGGAGTCCATCTGCTGTTTAATTTCCCATAATTTTCATTAGCTTACCAGGTATGCATTTATAGCAACGGATGCATGATCTGACTGTTTGACGACAGACGGCTTGAGCGTTAATTAGCCAAAGTCTCTCACGAAGAAGACTCACGAGTGCTCTTGGGTCAGCATGACAATTCGTCAAATGCAGGTATCTAATAAAGCTTCTAGCGATTTGCGAGTTTTTATTCAGAAGAAGCGGAAACTTGGCATCATATGACCCACGCACGTTCCCTTTCGAACTCTATATATATCATCTTTAAATTGAACTCGCTGGATGATTTCAACTATTTTCTCGAAAGCTTGGGTTGTGTCAGACTCTGAGATCGTTATCAGCTTGGGAGCGTTTGTTGCGAATAACTCAGCCGAATTCGAAAACCATTTAGATAGTTCGAAACCTGTGCCTTGAAGTATTCGCGACACTTCAAACTTAATCGTCTGAAAGTTCTCTACGCATGCAGCAGTAGGCAGTAAATCAACGACATAAAAGTCGTGCCTGATATCGTCAGCAGCTTTAGGGTGTGATGACGCGCACATATCATTAATCCTTGTTAAACACCGTAATACCAAAGACAGGCGCAGTGACGTAAGTTAAAGTGTTTAACCTGCAGGACCTCAAAGAATCACATTGATTCTACGAGCTGGAAACGTCGATCTGCTTAATGCACCATGACCTGCCTAAACATCTTTTTGATGTCAGCTGCCGATGCATATTTGTGGAGTGTACATCAAAGCAGAGTCGAATATACTTCTCTTGAATGGCCGAAAACAACGCGTATCGCAGAATTAGTTTTTTATTTATAAATCAAAAATTCGGATTTCAATAATTTCGGTAAAACTTAGGTAAATTCATGTTTTTCTTGTAATATATCTATAATCATGTAACTTTTTGATTTTTTTGATTTTGTGATATTTTAATATGAATCGGTAAATATTTATCTTGCCTTTCGAGTACCATGCTGAATACTGTTGAAATGAGTTAATGCGTTATAGTCTCGTATAGGGCTACCCCATTGAGTAATAAAGATATGTTGTATTTGATTTTTGTTGAAGTTGTATTTGATTTTTGGGCAACGGCAGAAGTAGCTGTAGACAGCCGGGTGTTGTGTTTGCTATTTTTCATTGAGTAATACTCAATTGTGTTTGCAACCTCGCTATCTCTCGTGAAGTGTTTCGAAAAAGAGCTTTTGATCCAAAAGCCTCCTCTGTCTCTTTATTACTCAATGGGGGCTACCTAAGATTGCTCTGGTTGCTATGGTAGGGAGGGTAGAGACGAGGGACACCTAACACCAAGTTCCTCCATTAGTCATATTGTTCCTGAGTTTTTTGGCGTTTGTCGGGACACTTACTTACAAAATAGGGGAAAAATAATTTTTATGATAATATTTGATTTCGTTTTTTTTAAGCGTACTTGATATTCTTTATATCAGTGTATCGGTGTTGATATGCAGATCAAAGCCCCGCCTCCCATCGTGAGCCACTATACGCCATAGAAGTTTGTTACTGGACGTGGACACTCCATGTAGATGGCATTGTAACTCCGTATACATGTAGACACTACATAAGAAACGGCGCCCAAAATCTAGATTACATTTGGGTTTCGCCGGTATATCTCATAATTACAGCTAGTTTTTCTGTGTATTGAGAGTTATACTACATAGAAACTGCCAAGCATCGTTGAGTTTAGTTGAGATTATATTTCCCCGAAGTGGTCTGGTTATTCTTCCTAATTTTAATTTGATTTGTCTTAAAGTTATTTAAAGAGTCTTGGACAAGCGTGGTTTGATATTATAAGAACTTTTTTTGAAATTAGCGACTGCAGTTCATGAATTGGATTGGTCGACCAAAATAACATGGTCTTGTAAAATATTATAACATAAGGTATATTTAGTACTCCTTGTAATAGTATAAATCTGACTTAAGCGTTCTTGAAGGTATTACAATTATCTGAAATTATTCGGAATTTTACCTGCTTTTCATGAAAAGCTTAATTCCAAATCGTCAATACTAATCTCTATATATAAAACTGTTTGTCCTGACTAACTGACACGGGGTTTTCCATCCGATCGGCCTCAAATTTATTTTCAAAAATCTTTGCTCAAATTCATTTGAGGGGTATTTCACACTTTTCGAAAAATACATTCCTACTTGGTGGAAATGTGGGTGAAAGGTTTGGTGGGTGACGTTTCATGTTCAAATTTATTTTCAAAGATCTATAAAAATAATCATTTGAGACGTGTCTCACGCTTTTTGCAGAATTCAAGTTTCCCCGGTAGAAATGCGATTCACAGATTTTTTGGGCGAAATTTTAGGTTTTGCCCGATTTGCATCAAACTTATTTTCAAATCTCTACATAAAACCTTAAGGAATACGTGTTTCAGCGATTTAGAAAATTCGACCGGCAACTGTGAAACTTTGGCGAAAAAAACATAGCTTAACTTTTTAGTTTATTATCGGTTTCAAACTCATTTTCGAAGATCTTTATCAGAACCGTCAAAAGTTTAATCAACTCACATTTATAATCGACTTCAAGATTCTTACCACAAGACTAACAAGGGCGGAAACCTCTGATTCAAACATTTAGTTCTTTATTCGATGCACTCTAAACATATTTTTAAATATAAGTGGAGAAGTGGAGTGGTACGGGTAGATTTAAATTTTCCACGGGCTTGTACTTAGTGGGAAGGTAATATCTAAAATTTGTATCACAAAACGTTCCCCGGGCAAGGCCGGCAATACCCGCTAGTCATTACATATAATAGTCGACAACAAAGGAAAGCAGGGACAGCTTTAGATATTTGAAGAAAAATATATAAGAATTTTTGTTTTCTGATTTTGATAGCGTTCAGCGCATGTAAAATTTGTAAGGCAGTACACAGAAGTCCAGAGAATATTGCAGCTGCCACAGTGCAGGAAGATCACAATTTTTTGCTATTACCCCATTTAAGCACCGATTTCACAAAACATGTTTAATAGAGATCTTACAAAATATTCTAGCATTCCCTACATGTGCTGCAGATTGTACAACACTTGCGTTAAGTTTGTATATTTCCTCGGTGACTTAAAACGCACTAACAGTGCCTAGAGCTTTACCAGAGAGACATGAGATCAGATGATTGAATTTCTCTGTACTCGGAATCACATGATAGTTATGAACAAGAGTTTCGAACAGGCTAATAAAATTCTTGAACTCGGACTACTTTCCACTCAACTTGGGAAGTGCCAGATGCGAAGACATGTGCGTGGAGCCACAATGGTAACACCTGCAGGCGTTCCAGGACTTAAAGAATTTAATCGAGCTTTGGCGTTATACAAAGTTCTTCGAGCTCGGCACGATAATCATCATCTCGGTCAAATGTTTCTACTCGGGTCTGATATTTTAAATCTGTATCTATACGTTAAGCCAGCATTTCTAATCTACATTCTAGTTCTTCTTTATTATTTGATCATTTAAACGCATTATGCTTTTTATAGACATATTGCGTTTGTTTTTTGAATCATCAAAACTTTCATTAGTTGCTATGTTTAAACCTAAATTCGAATCATTAATTATTTATTAATTTGAATTAAACATCGAATTTTCTATTTACAGCAACTATATCAATTTATTTACAAGTGCATACATATTTTGTGCCATACGGCAACAAAAAAGTAATATGCCTGATTAATAAAGAGTAGCGGAGCGAGCGTCTCTTGAACGAAACGCGCCAACGAAATTGCATACAACAACATTTGCACAGCCACAGTGGTTGCGAGTGTTGGCAAGAGGGGGGAAACGGCAACGACTTAGCGAAATGAAATTGTAATGACAATTAATTTGTTCAATTAATTAAACACTCGCTCTGAAGTGCTTATTACATTATTATATATTATATGTAAATCTCCAAAGCGGTATAGTTGGGCTTTCAATTTTTAGCACAGTACCTGCTATTCCGGACGTTCCACGTTCCCAGAGCGAGTGATAAAGTTTTATTGCGCTCCCGCTCCGCCATAAACTTACACAAAAATTCAACTTTTTAATCAATGCTTTTATTCAATGCGCAGATCTACTCCAATATATATACACCTAATTTTGTTTTTACGCGGTCTTCTTTTACACGGTTTTGATTTAACACGGTTTAAAAATACAAACATTTTAAATTTTTTTAAACGATTTTAAACTGTCAGCATGAATTTTAAATCTTTTGGGCTTAAATTTTTTTTGTCGAATTTAATTTTTGCGAAATGTGTTCTTATCACAATATGAAATATGTTATTACCTTAAAAATTGAATAACCCATTCTGTTTGTTAGCAAAATAGCTGTTTTACGTAATTGTTTTTAGTTCCTGAACTTGTCATACATTTAATAACTATGCGTGTAAATGCACATTATAGGTATATGTGATTTAATAAAATAAACATGATTGCTTGTTCTTAATAAATCTCTGGTTTTCACTCATTTTAATAGGTCTTAGAGATAAGGAACCAATCACCTATTTTTTTTACACGGTTTTTTCTGGAACCAATCTACCGTGTAAAAACAGAATTAGGTGTATTTTCAAAAAATCTTGAACAAGCAAAGATATGTCTTTGTATAAATGCTGTGTAAATTCTACAATTTATTTTGGATAGGTTCTAAATAGGGATTGTTTCAAGACGTATCATTGATAATAACAATTTTAAATCTTCAATTTCATATATTTTTTCTTTCAGTTAATAATTGGAAACTTTGGCCTTAGCTATGAACAGGCGAAGACTCAATTTGCTGTGTGGGCAATTCTTGCTGCTCCACTTTTAATGTCAGTTGACTTAAGAACAATACGACCTGAATTTAAGGAAATTTTACTTAATAGAAAGATTATTTCTGTAGATCAAGATCCCTTGGGCATACAAGGTCGAAGAATATATAAGCATAAGGGAATAGAAATTTGGTCGAAACCAATAAGTCCAGTTTATCAAAGCTTTTACTCTTATGCTCTAGCCTTTGTAAATAGACGGACAGACGGTACACCTTCTGATATTTCCGTTACATTGAAGGAGTTGGGCCTTATCAATAATAGTGGATACAAAGTTGAGGTAAGTGGTAAAAAATTAATTAAATAATTGAGTATGCGGTATATATTACGGCTAGCTAGTAATAATCAAATATTAGTCAACTGTGTCAGCTTGAAATATGTTATATATATTTCGAGATGCTGAAATAGCTATCGCGCTATTTCATGGCAATTCAAGCCTACTGCCATCACTTAGCTTTTATGAATCAACTTACTAAATACTCGTTAAGAGTCTGGCGAGAACGGTCGCTCAACTAATCCAAGGGAAAAACTGTTTATTAAAAGGTACGAAAAGTAATAAAAAAAAAGGAAAAGAAGGGCTTTCTACGGCAAGCCGAAGATTAAATACCCTTGCAGATCCAACGTTTTCATAATACTCATAATGCTTTGCCCGTATCTAAGAAGCACAAGGAAAATAGTTGTTGCCGAGCAAGGCTGAGATATCTCGAAAAACAAAAAGCTTTTCATACAAGAACCTCATTTCCACTGATCGTTGTTATAGCAGCTATATGATATAGTGGTCCGATGTAATTAAGATTTTCCTTAAATTTAGGGAGCATGGTAAAACCTATAAATGCCGAGTTTGGTCAAGATATCTTGAACAACAAAAATGTTTTCCACACTACAACTTAATTTTCGACCTATTGTTCCTATGGCAGCTATATGATATAGTGGTCCGATGTTGATAGGATTTTCCATATATATGAGGAGCCTTGACAACCTAATAAATGCCGAGTATCATCAAGAAGAGCAGGAACCTACTTTTCGACCAATAGTTTCTATAGCAGCTATATGATATAGTGGTCCGATCCAGCCGTTTCCGACATATGTACTGCGTGCAACAGAAAGAGGCACTTCTGCAAAGTTTCATGACGATGGCTTTAAAACTGAGACTAGTTCGCATAGAAACTCCGCTGTTGATACTGAGCAAGAATATATATACTTTATAGGGTCGGAGATGTCTACTTCTATACGTTACAAAATTACAATATTAAAAAATTATAATATCCTCTGAAAGGGTTTTCAAAATGGACGTTAGGAATACAGTTTGCATATTTATATACCCTAATAATATCCGAACAGCCAGAGGAGCCTGACGCAAGCGGAGAAGTCGCGCTCAAGGCCGTCACTACAGGGGAATTAAATACCTTCACTAATGCGTTAGTACAGCTGAAGAAAAAAATGTTAAGTTAAATATAATCTACTTAAAATTAATAATAATCGCAATAATAACGTAATATGGTAAGAACCGAAGCCATTTGAAGTGAGAGAAGCAGAATGCGCAAAAGATCGAGTACGTATTTTCGACTGCATACCCGAAGCATACAGAGTTGACGACACCATATTCATAGGCAGCGTAGATTTGAAACATGCGTTTTGGCAGATAGAGCTGGACCCCACTGGTCGCGAATTCACAGCATTTACCATACCCGGCAGGCCTCTATCGATTCAGAATGATGCCATTTGGGCTATACACCGCAGCTCTGAGTTTGTGGTGATTGATGGACAAGGAGCTTCCTCAACGTTTGCACAATCGCGTATTCACCTACTTGAATGACTTTCTAATCATCTCGACGACGTTTGACGAGCACTGCGAGCTGCTAAAGGAACTAAGTAACTTCCTGAAAAAAGCGAATTTGACTATTGGGTAGCAAAAATCTAAATTCTACTTGAAATACCTGCGTTATTTGAGGTACATCTTCGGCGATGGCGCATTGCGCACCTACCCAAAGAAGGTGGAAGCAATATTGCAGACCGCTCTTCTGAAGACCACCAAGCAACTACTAAGCTTTTTGGGCACAGCGGGATGGTACAGAAGATTCATCAGAAATTTTTCTGGACTGACTGTGCCCCTGGTGCACTGCTTGAAAGCGAACACGACCTTAGAAGCGATAAAGGCTTTCCAGGACCTCAAGAAGGCACACACATGTGCACCCGTACTGCTGCATCCCGATTTCCGCAAGCACTTTTATATATAGTGCGATGCAAGCCAATTGGGAATAGGAGCGGTGCTTTTTCACAGGGTTGATAGTGAAGGTGATAGACCGATTGCTCTTTTTTATATATAAGTATATACTCTATAACTAAATTATAGAGTGGCAGATAAGGAATGCCTGGCCGCCGTCAAAGCTGTCGAACGTTCCCGCCCATATGTGGAACTGATGCCGTTTACAGTTGTTACCGACCATGCCAGTGTGCAGTGGTTTATGACACTGAAAGACTTCATCGCAAAAGAAAAGACAATATCGTGGCGGATACATTGTCTAGACTGTTCGAAGTGGAAGAACATGATGTACCGAGTTTGAGAGCGAGAAGTATTTGGAAAGGCTGGGTGTTGTCGAGGAGCAGACGGAAAAGTTTCCAGACTTACTGATCGAGAAGCGTCTATTATTTAAGAGAACCAAGCTTCACAGAGCTAACCTCAACGCTTGTACAGAAGGCGCATGAAGGTTAGATGGCGATGCATGCTGGGAGTCAAGCAGGGCCTGGATGTCAATCCAAGTCGGTGAGTATATAAGCAACTGCGAAACCTGCAAAAAGACAAAGCACACGACTCAGGTTATTCGTCCACCTACGAATAACGAAGTTGTGTACGGACTTTTTGGGAAAATATTCACGCTGGCGACATGGCAACACGCACCTTTTTATAATGCTGGATCCCTTTTGCAAATTCGTCTGGCTGAAAGCTATACCAAAGGCGACGACTACGGCAGTGGTAAAATTTTTAAGTGTTCACATATTCACGCAGTTCAGAGTACCTGAAATTATTCATGCGGACGTTCGCAGATAGTTCACGTCTAATGAGTTCGCCGAGTAAATATGGGATCACTCACCAGACAACCGGGAACTATGCGCCACAAGCGAACGTGTCCGAGAGGGTGAAACAGTCTGTGCTAGCGGCAATCCGTATCCAGATCGGCGACGATCATGCGCGATGGGACGAGCAGTATCAACAGTATCGGAACGTCGTCGTACTTTTTTTCAGACAGCATATGTTCACGAAAGGCGTGGACTACAAACTGGCACGCAGGTTAAATGCCGTAAGCGACACGGAGTCTATGAGCACCAGATTTATAGGGCCGTGATACAGGGCACTATGCACGCAGCCTAAGAAAAAGCGACCAGACTTTATAACTTAAAATCTCGAGAAGTAACGTACCTATCTGGAAAGGTGATATACAAGCGCAACTTTATCGTGAGCGACTTCGCGAGAGGCCGCGAAGCAAAGCTCTGCCATAAATACGCCAAGTGCAGAGTCGTGAAGGCAATTGGATCCAGTCTATACGAAATCGAGACGCTACAAGGGATGGCGTTGGGAATATTCCACTGCAAGGATCTGAAACAGAAGGAATAAATTTGTGCCCGGATAACGTTTGCTATCCGTAAACAAACCTCTGAATCTGCCTTGTGCTGAATCTCAGGGTGTGGGTGATGGCATACGTTGGCGCTGACAAAACAACACATTGCAACGACAACAGCCCCAATGATAAAACCCGATTTCCACTCCTGTTTGAAGGGCAAGCATCCAAACCAGAGTGTGTTGTTACGGGCAGCAATACAGCTCCAAAATATATACCACAACAAAACAATATGCTGTGTTGTGGATTGATGATTGAAGGAAAGATATCAATAGATTCGAGGGGCGCAACTATCGGAGCCACCAGTTTCTCAGCGTGACTCTAGACATTTTTGAAAAGGAGAGCGGTTTTTGTTGTAGGGAGTGAGAAAAATTAGAAAAAGAAAAAATCCAGTGCAAGCCGGCAGCAGGCCAAAGAAAAAATTAAATTAAATTAAAAATCATAAAACGCGAACTATATATATATATATATTATACTTTTATTTTGCCAGTTCGCGTTTTATGATTTTTAATTTAATTTAATTTATATATATATATATAATTTATATATATATATATATGCACATCCACAAAGTACATACATATGTATATATATCTGGGAATTATTTTATTGCAAAGCAATGCAGTGAGAGAGAACCTCACTCATTGTATGGTGGAAATGGAGGTCAAAGATTTGGTGGGTGACGTTTCGCACTCAAATTCATTTCCAGAGATCTATTAGAAAAATCATTTGAGACGTGTTTCACACTTTTCGCAGAATTCAAACTTCTTCGTGGGAAATGCGATTTAAAGATTTTTTGTGCTAAGTTTTAAGTTGTGTCCGATTTGCTTCAAACTTATTTTCAAAGCTCTCAATAAGAACTTAATGAATACGTATTTCGACGATTTGGAAAATTCCACCCGCAACAGTGGTAAATTGGCGGAAAACGGTTGTATGAAAGTTTTTTGTTTACCATCCGATCGGCCCCAAACTAATTTTTATTCTCCAAAATTATTAAATTAATCTATATTCAAATTCATTTGAGGGGTGTTTCACACTTTTTGAAAAATCCATCCATCCTTGGTGCAAAGAGATTTGAGAGAGAAGATTTGGTGGATGACGTTTTGTGTTCAAATTTATTTCCAAAGATCTTTAAGAAAAATCATTAGAGACGTGTTTCACATTTCTCTTAAAATTCACCAAAAAAACCTTAAAAATGCATTTTGCACCGAAGGAGTTTATATTTTGCGAGAAATGTGAAACACGTCTCAAATGATTTTTCTTATAGATCTCTGGAAATAAATTTGAGCGCGAAACGTCACCCACCAAATCTTTGACCTCCATTTCCACCAAGGAGGAATGAATTTTCCTAAAAGTGTGAGACACCCCTCAAATGAATTTGAACAAAGATCTTTGAAAAAAAATTTGAGGCCTATCAGATTGTTAACAAAAAAGTTACATACAAACGTTTTTCGCGATTTTTCCGCACTTGCGGGTGGAATCTCCCGAAACCCCGTCTTAACGTGCACCTATATCACATAAGGTAACTACAGTGAAAGTTTCAGCTTCCTAGCCCTTACGGTTTGGGCTGTGCGTTGTACACCAATCAGTCAGTCAGTCAGTCAGTCAGGACAAACAGTTTTATATATAGAGATAGTATATAATAATATGTACACATACATATAAATTAACATATATGTTCTATATATATATATATAGATATATATATATATATTATAATAATAAATAAATTAGTTTCCTCAGTAGGGGTCGAACTCGCAACACACCGCACTACTTGCCGGCGCCTCTAGATTTGAATCTTAATGAGTAAAAAACGAGTTACAATAGCAGCAAAGAAAACAATACACTCGCAATTGCAATGATGTTGATAGAATTCAAAGCAGACGCGCACTAATGTGTGTGTGTACATGTATACAGAAATTCTTGGAATTTGCGCTTGCTGCCGTGAAGACGTGGGCAGCCAAAACACATTTTCTTTCGTGTTTCTTAACCGATCTTGATGAAACTTTCAGCAGTAAATCCGTTTGTACTATAAAATATTCGTGTACTCTCAAAAAGACAATGGCATTTAAATTGAGGCTTATATTGGTGGGCAGCATAAATTGGTTGATTTGTAGCTATGAGATAATAGCGGGAAGGTGGTGATAGCTATGAAATGAAAGATAATTGATATATATATACTACTCTAGTAGCTACATGTCATATTTGGTGACTCTAGCTCTTATTATTTATAAAAATTGCTCAACAAACAGGATTTTAATATAGATTTTTATCGATTACTTGGAAACGGGAAAAGTTATCGAATATTGGAAACAAGCTCGACCTGCGCGGGCACTATGAGGACCTACAGCTAATTTCAAGTCTCTAGGGTTCTGAGATCCTTGCGTCTATACATACGGACGGACGGACGGACAGACAGACGGACATGGCTAGATCTACTCGGCTTTTGATGCTGATCAAGAATATATATACTTTAGTGGATCGGAGATGCTTGCTTCTGCCTGTTACATACATTTGCACAAATACATTATACCCCTTTTACCCATTTTTAATGGGTTCAGGGTATAAAAATGGGTTAAAAGGGTAAAATGGTTTTGTGCACATGTATGTAAGAGAGAATGAAGCATCATCATCAACAGCTGAGTCGATTGAGCCATGTACGTATATTTGTCCGTTTGTTCGTCCGTCTGACTGTCCGTATGTATGAACTAATAAGTGGTAGAGACTTGAAATTTTGACATATAGTTTCTAATAAGTTTGTTTACACTAAGCGGCAAAATACCTATCCTAACAGGAATATTAGGAGATGGGTAATGTGTATCGCTACTCCATTAATAATATAATCAATAATACATAAACAACATTAAAATAAGGAGCATAAATAAAATTGTTACACGACCACACGAAATATGTATATATAGTATTTACCTCTTTTGTTTGTGGATATATCTTGACAAAACTGTCAATTTAGGAGTTTCACTTTTTATCAGCATCGGACCACTATAACATCTGGCTGCCAAAGGAACGAACGGTCGATGAAAAACTATGCATGAGAAACTGTTTTGCATGAGCCAAATGTTATCAGAATCGCACTATTATATTGTATTCATCTCTAGGAAGAACGAGTTTAAATTAAGTTTTTTTTTTGGTAGAATATTCTGTTTTCCAAGACATTTTCATCAAACTCAGCATTTAAGAGTATTTCTATTCTCATATATCTGCAAATCTGCATGTCAAACGTCTACAAACGTGTTAAATATACGGCGGGACGGAGATGGCCAAACTTTGTTTGGATAAAGCTCATAAAGCTCCGAGCTCATAAAGTTTATATATAATAAATAATAATAAGTATCGTAATTACCAGATTACCAGAGTATTTACCTACCGCAGACGGCCATTTGATGAATTTGATTTGTTGCCTCGCGAATAGTACCTATAATTGTATTCTCCCGGATATGACTGCTAATCACGTTTTTTAATTTCAGGACCTTTACGAGAATATTGATTATGGAATATTGTTCCCGAGAACTAAAATCAAGGTCAAGGTAAACCCATCTGGAGTTGTTATGTTAAAAGGACAAATTATGTTGTAAAACAAATATTAATTTTATCTACTTTTATATAAGATGAAGTTAGTTATATAAAAAGTTGTCTAATAAATAATTAAACATAATTTATTTATTTTTTTTAGAAAAATTTCATTCGCAAATTGGGTAAAAAGAATGTAATGTATCTATGGAAATGTAAGTAACAGGAACAAGGACTAAACATTTTTTAAATGTATGTCCTTCTAGTACCCACGCAGTACAAGTTTGTTTCCGATGTGCGATAGCTTTCCCCGTTTACAAGTAATCGATAAAAATCGATATCCAAATCCTGCTTTTTTAGCAAATTCGGTAAATAATAAGAGCTAGAGTCACCAAACTTGATATGTAGCTTCTAGAATAGTATATATATTATATATCAATTATCTTTCATTTTAAGCTATTACCGCCTCCCCGCTACTACCTCATAGCTATAAATCAAGTAAATAAACCAATTTATATTGCCCACCGATTAAAGCCGCAATTTAAACGGAATTGAATTTTTGAGAATATACAAATATTTTGTATTACAAAATGATCTACTGTTGAAATCGGTTAAAATACACAAAAGTTATTAATGCGTGTCTTTATTGAACTTTATCAACAGCATTTAAATTGCTATTGTATTGTTTTCTGTGCTGCTTTTTAATCAGTTTTTTCTCGTTTGGACTTAATTGTCGGTGTGGCTGATTGAAGAGGCGACGGCAAGTAGTGTGGTATGGTGCGATCTCGAACCCTACCGAGGGAACTACTTTTTTTTTAAATTTATTTTTATTACTACTTAAGCAAACAAGCGCGTAGCTCGAGCTACATTTGGTGTAAGAATAAAAGGGTTCAGGGTATCCCCTAGTTGGGAGCTCCCGACTAGAGCCTCTTACTTTTTTTTAAATTAATTCTAGGTATAATTGGGCTTTGCATATTTTTAAGTCAGGTAGGCAATGCATTTTTATTCCCATAATCCATAAGCCGTGCTTCGCTTTCGCATGAATTTATTTTTTTAATCAATAACCCATGAGTTCACTTTTTGTGCCCCCATTTTTGTAGTGTTATTCAATGTCAATAATAAACAGCTATACAAAAATGCCCATTGTTTATATCCTGAATCCACCAAAAATGGCTAAATAGGAAGTAATGGCGTTGTCCGAAGGTTTGTAACAGGGAGAAGGAAGCATCTTCGACCCCATAAAGAGTATATATTCTTGATCATCATCAATAGCCGAGTCGATCTAGACATACTGATTTTTTTTTACTTGTCCAACTTCAGTACACAACATATTTAAAAACAACGTTTTTTATCCGGAAGCCAAAGTCACTGCAGTGAATAACAATTTCTCCAAACATTCGTATCTATATCCACATACACCACATATACGTAGTTGAGAGCCCATTCTATTTTACGCTCTTTTAGTTGTGAGAGCAATAACATCATGTGCACAATCAAAAACCGAACCTGCCTAGCTTTGACGTCAATAACTCACCAATATTCGGAGAGTTAGATTACTTGGCGTAAATACATCGAAGCTAACAAACCGCAGGAAAAACTTATAGCAAACACTCTACACGGGCCCATAAACTGGAACTCTTGCTTTCTTTGTAGGCTCGGGTCCCCGAACAGAAATAATAATGCACATATTTTTTCTAATTTTTGATCGATCATTGATATCATGTTGTACAGAGTCCATGCCTTACTGAAGTCGTTAAAATGATATGAAATTTTTTGTATACTTTAAGCGGCAGACCAGCACTGGCTGTAGAGGTCTGATCGTAGGTTTTTTGCAAACTTCAATGTGTGATATCGGTACGAAAAAACCGATCATTTTATCCGTTTCGTCCGATGCTGTAGTACTTCATACAGAGCGATACTAACAACTTAATTTACACCGGCCGGTTGTATTGGGGACCACAGCTGTCACACAAAGCCTAAGCCTCTGGTGCGCGTTCCACCGAGAAAACATATTTTTATTTGCATTTATTTTTTATCAGATGATGTAAAAGTCGTTATAAAGGCAAGAATTTACATATGTCCCAAGTATAATGGTTGAAAAATTTAAGTTTTCTTATTTAAGGCATATTTAACTCTTCAAAATAAATGTTCCACCTGACATATTTACAAACAACTGTTGCAAAGAGTTTTTGCCAGAACATTTAATAGTTACTACAAAGCTAAAAAGAAAAATCGGACTCCGATTTTCTTACCACCTTCATCAACCTAAGTTAAAAACGAAATACTTCTCTTGTGCTTGCCTTTCAAAACGTAAGAGATCTTAATTCTAAACTTCAAGCCCTTAAATAGATTCTCTAGCCTTCAAGTTTTATATAATCAATCACTCTTACTGAGACTCGCCTATATTTACTTCACAATACGTCACTTAGTTGTGATCGAGATTTCCGTATCAGATAGAACTCATTGAGCTTTACTTCTCGGATATCGAGTTTCTGGGCGAACAGGTAGTATGGTTGGTATTAGGTAGTATTTGTATTTTGACTTAATTTTCCTATATTCCCCCAATTTCTTACATACCTTAGCCATCTTAATGCTATTAAACCTATCTCCTGCCTTCTTTCTGATAAGGACCTCTTGATCGTTCTTGGCGACTTTAATCGTCCGGATGTTGGTCATCTCGAATGGAATTTACCTTTCTGTTGCAACCAATGTCACACGATTTTGTTAATGGTCTATATGAGATGTCTTATTGCAGGTTAATCGGGATCGTAACCCAAGAGACAAACCTCTTGATCTGATCTGAATCCAACACATTCCTCTGGCACAGGATTTACCTGCTTGCACGGCCTGAAGACCCCTGTGGATTTGGTCATTGGTCTACCATCCCGTGTGCTTTTCAAGGAATCGAAATTAGGGGATGGTTTCCGTTGCTTTCGTAATGCTGATTTTTGAAAGCTTAATGATCCCATTCTGCAAGTCAATTTGTTAATTTTTTTCTTGCCATTAGATTTTTTTATAGTACTGTGAATTCGCTCTTTGACATCTGTGTCCTACTTGTTTACCCAGCGAGATATAATAAGCTCCCTGGATCTCAAGGGATCTTGTGACACTAAAAAATGTCAAGTCGAGGTGCTACTAAAAATGTCGGGAAATTCCTTTGATTTATGCCACTATGCTGTTGCCACATGAAACTTTTATAAGCAAAATGCCATATGCTTAAAGGATTATCTTCGCCATCTGTTTTTACATGATCCTTAGAAAATGTTCAACTTTGTGAACGCCAAAAATAAGACATCAACTTTTCCGTTTGTAGATGAGAGGGCGAATAGTCATATAAGCATTCCTGATCTATTTGCAAACTTTTTTCAAACTACCTACTCCTTCTCTAAGTATCAGCCTTATCATCATTCGTTACAGAGGCCACTTCAGCGAAGGGCACCTAGAAAGAGTAAGAAAAACATAAAGTCGAGTCAGGTGAGTGCCAAAATCCGGGGGAAGGCACAAGAAGGAGCTAGTGGCGAGAGGAGCTGCGTAAGCGGCTATCGACTTAAGTGCAGGATGGTGGCCATTCCCCAGAAATTTGTGCTCGGCTTGCTGAGTTAGAGCCTCAATGTGCCAAAACATTAAACCGCCATCCTTGAGCTGCCCACCCGACGTTGGCGGACGGCCGCGTCAAAAATCGGAGCCCGACCTAAGGAGCTGACAACTGTACGAGCGGCCACAGATTCCGGCCCCTAGCTTAGCCGTCACGGGTGTAGAGGAAAGGCATGAGGTCAGATGGGATGGAGCCCACCGAGCAACAGTGACCGACGACAAGATAGGGCGGGCCCCTGCTGATCCGGGTAGTGTCTCTTATGCTCCCCGGCCGTATCCTCAGTCAGAGGCTAAGCCACATTCAAGCGTACCAGAACAAGTGGGGTATGAGGTATGATGGCCGATCCGACCCCCTTGGATTCCTAGAGGACCTAGAGGAGCGGGCCATCACATATGTCATTGCCCTCGTTCGCATGCCTAGGGTATTGAGCGAGGAATTCTGCGACCGGGCCGCTCGATGGGTTTCTTGGAGTTCTTCCCGCCACCACGCTATTTTGAAAGGCTTAAGGACGGAATCCGGCTCCGCCGGCAGAGCGAGGTGGAGGAATTCAAAGAATACCTAATAGAGCTGAGGGCTTTAATGCATCACGCCAGATATGCGCCGGTGCAGGAGTTGCACCGGATATACGTGAATGCCGCCCCCGAATACAGGCTCTTCGTGCGACGTCAAGATTTATCCACCTTGACCCAGCTGACGCTAATGGCTGTGTAGTATGAAACGGTCATTAGGCAGAAGGCGTAAGAATCGGAAAACATGTCAGTGAGTCAGGTGGCCATGAGTTCAGGTAGCGCAGAATGGGGGAGGACAACACAGCCCACGGGGACACCTCAACACGTTCTGGTCTACGCCCGGCGGGTCCGGAGCGACCGTTGTGGAAAAGGGTCCCCACTCCGCTCGCAGTGGCCCATGCGGAGGCTGCCTATCAGAAGATTAGCCAAGCAACCGGAACAGAGTACGATCCGGCGGGCATGTCGTAAGTGCGCAAGGGAGGGGCACTTCGCCAGGGAGTGCCCAAACGCACGCGTCGTGGTCGGTTGGGTATGTGGCGACCGGGGCATTAGCCAAGATTGTTGTCGAGCACGGAGGCGGGAAACGGGCAACGGCGTCGCCCAGGCCAGGCTCGGGTCGACGCCGACACACGCGTGTCCACTTATTAGGACACCCACGGAAGGTGGACGGAGGCCGAATCGTCGCTACTGTGGAGATTGGCGGGCGAACGATGCCTGCTACAATCGACTCCGTAGCCACTCGGAGCTTCATTAGTGTAGATTGCGTACGCAAGTGGGCGATGTGATCAGCAGCCTAGCGGGGAAGGTGATCAGCAGTTGGATGCTCATCATGCGGTCGATGCTAGACCACGTCATCTTGGGGGTGGATTTCCTGGGTGCAATGGGCAGCACAACGTGCTGCGGCAATGCAGAACTGGTCCTGGAGACGGTGGTGCTACCGGCCGCGGGGCTTGGGATGAGCGAAAAGCCAAAAGCACGCCTTCCACTTCAGGGAAAGGAAGCACGTGCTCAGCAACAGGATGGAGGAGACACGCAGAAGGAACCGAAGGAAGGCCTCCCATGTCAGGGGAAGGCCTCCCAGCAACAGATCTTCGTTGCTCATGGATGCGGCACGGCGGGAATGTGCTAGGGTACGAAGGAAAATAGAGCTATGTCTGCAGTCTGCCCGGATGCAGGATATCGGGAGCAGCTGCCAAAGTGGAGCAATCATGGAGCATCATCTGGAGTCGGAGTGGTGCACGGAAAAGGCAAGAAACTTGAGGGGGTAGAGTGGCTGGCGGATCTGGATCCGGAACTAAGGGAGTTCCTGGAGTTGAAACTAGCATTCTTCGAGGGTCTGCAGGGGATCTCGCATATCGCGGAGCACTCGATCCGGCTGAAGCACGACAAGCCATTGAAACAAAGGTACTACCCGAAGAATCCGGCCATGCAGAGGGTGATCGACGAGCGGGTGGATAAGTTGATCCAGGCAGTTGCTATCGAGCCATCGTGGAGCCTCATGCACTCGCATACCTAGTCGATATCGTAGTAATAGGAGCTGCAAAGGAGCAACACATAGAGAATTTGAGGGAGGTATTCCGCTGGTTGAGGGCGGCCAACCTAAGGCTAAACAGGAAGAAGTGCAGCTTCTTCAGGGAGAGTCTTGTCTATCTAGAATATGTTATTTGCGGGGATCCAGAGAAGGTGAAGGTGATACGTAGCCGCGATTAATTGTATGGAGTTGCGGACGTGTCTCGGGATGGCTTCATTGCACAGGCGTCTCGTTCCCAACTTCGCGACTCAGGTACAGCCGCTAACGGCGCTCCTAAAGAAGGGGCGGAAATGGTCTTGGGGTGAGGAACAGGAAGATAAATTAATTCAATTGAAGGATAGCTTGACGACCGCCCCCGTGTTGGCTTGCCCGAACTTTTACGCCAAATTCGTCTTGCAGACTGACACAAGGGAGTATGGTCTCGGCACAGTGCTGACGCAGACGATAAAGGGACAGGAGCGGGTGATAGCGTACGCGAGTCGGAAGTTGCTAAAAGCTGAAGTGAACTATTCCGCCACCGAGAAAGAGTGCTTGGCAATCGTGTGGTCGATCCGGAAGTTGCGTTGCCACCTAGAGGGGTACCGTATCGACGTAATAACGAATCATCTTGCACTCACGGGCTCAACTCGATCGAGAGTCCTTCAGGACCGATCGAGGGGTACTGGAACTGCAACAGTTCTAGTTCGATGTTTGATGTTCAAAACAAGATGAATGCGCTTGAGCCGGTTAATAATCGGAGTAAAAAGATATCGATAGGATTCAATGGACGCAAACTTCATTATATGTATTTAAATGCCGGAATTGGAGTAAAGAGCCATCCGAGTTCATAAGTGAAGCAGGAGAAGCTTTCGTCCCTCATATTTTCTAATGTACAACATACTTATCACAGTGCAGATAATAAATCGTGACAATTGAAAGCATGTACTCAAACTTACAACACTCATTTACGAAACATGCAGACACAATAATTGCTAAAATGGATGAGTTTCAGGATAAAGATAGTGTTTGGGCGCTAAACAAGTTGTTTACGAGTTTAAGCATAAAAAGCCAAACCAGCTTTTCACTGCCACGCTTCAGGACCTTCAGGTTATTTCTGTACTAAAAAGTCAATTTTTTAATCATTTGAATTGATATATTTTCCTGAGGATATCATCCTTCATAGCATACTATCGTAGAAGTTGCAATGCTCAATTGCACCGCCGTTGCTTTCGCAAAAAAAAATTATTCCTTGCCTTATTCCTTAATCGACGTATTCTTGCAACTTTTTTCTCAATGATATGTGAATTATCCAACTCGTTTCAAAATGCAATTTGCTCAAAACCCCAGACAGTTTTAAAATATTGCGAACTTGGAGCGTAAGTCTTCAACTATTTTATTGGCTGGCTCGAGGTCCGGTCTTATTAAAATAAAAAGTTTTAAAAATTTAGTTTAATATTTCTCCAATATATTTAGTCTGTAGTCTTGATGTTGGATCCTGTGTTAGTGTTCTATACGCTCATAAGTCGTCTAAAATATTTTTATCATTTTATTTTTGTAATCGTCCTGATCTGTTGGTAGTGTTTTGTTGCCCACATCCGACGATAAAATTTTAATATTTATATTTTCTTTTAAGAATTTACGTGTCTGTTCCACTGTGTCCAGTATTCCTTGATCACTAGAATTTTGGTTATTCTTAGTTTTAAGCTCTTACCAATAAAGATAATTCAGTACGTTGCGACATTTATGTTTCTTTTTCTATTATCGATTAACCGTCTTCAATGTATTTTAGGAGAGTAAAATCTTTTTTACTTATGAACCACTCTCTTTGAGTGTTGTCCGCTTAGCCAAGATTCCGTTGACCTCGTAGCTTTGGTGTTTCGTTTCTTGCCTTTTCTGAAGTGTTGTTCTTACTTTGTTTTCTATATTTCTCTCGCTTTCAAAAAACGCTTTGGCGTCATCTGTGAGCATCAGTTGATCTATGTTTGTTTTTGTTATTTCCATATGTTTTGTTTGTTTTTGTTATTTCCATATGTTTTATAAGTAAGTTTAATATTTTGGTGTGGTACAAATGTGTGTGTCTAGTCAAAGGAACTATAGTGTTTACATAGGCACAAAGAAATCCAAAATTAAAACAAGGATTAGTCAATATAAATTGAACTTCAAATTAAGACATCAAAATAATTTACAAAAACAAGAAAAGGTTCTAGTCGGGAGCTCCCAACTAGGGAATACCCGAAACACTCTTCTACCAACACCAAGTGCAGCTCGCGCTACGAGCTCGTTTGCTGTAGTAGTAATAAAATAATTTAAAAAAAAAAAAAAAAGAGTTCCCTCGGTAGGACTCGAACTCGTAACACAACACGCAGCTTGCAACCGCCTCTACTTAACAGCCCCACCAACAATTGAGTCTTAATGAGAAAAAAACGGATTAAAATAGCCGTACAGAAAAGAATACATTCGCAATTGCTGCAATGCAAGAACGAATTCAATAAAGACGCGCGTGAATGTGTGTATACATGTATAAAGAAATTCTTGCGCTTTGCGCTAACTACAGCTGACACGTAGACTGCCAATATATATAACCGTTTTCTTTAATAACTTCTGTGTTTCTTAACCGATCTTAATGAAATTTTCAGCAGTAGATCCTATTGTACTGTAAACAGTGAACATTAATGGAATTTTTGAAAGTCGCCAGCCACTACATCTTATGTTGTAACGCAATAATAGTATAAGACATTAATATGTCCTTTTTGTAAATAGAAGTTGGACACTCTAAGAAAAGAAGATGAGAACACGTGGTGACGCCGACTCATAAAATTAATATGGAAATCCAGAAAATAAAAATAAAGAAGATAACAAATCAGGTGTGGAGCTTACCAAAAATTACTCTGATTATGCTATACCGATATCATAAAGTTGAAAAAATTAGAGCTTAAGCAGCTGCTTGCGGAGAAAGGAGTCCCTGTGCAACGAAGCGTCTATCTACCAGTTGCGTATTCTGGTGAAATCAGTAATGACCGACACTGTTGGGACATTGCGTGTCGCCGGAGAAGAGTTCCCGAGTACATCACGAGCTGTGGATCTAAATGCTGAAAAATTTAAGTCAGGTCCACTTTTGGAGCAGCCATCTGAAATCGAGCTGCCTGAAGAGTTGGTTGAGGATGAACCTGGCCATGTGAGCCCTCTAATGGCTGGTGCGAATGTCGCAAATTTAGAAGCGAATGATTCACCTTGTACACTGCTCGCAAAAATCTTGCAGAGCTGAAGCCACGTGTTAACGAACTGGACAGCGGAGTTGAGGTACCCAATCGACATGGCCGTGTGGATATCTGCTGGTCCCTTGCCAACTACTACGCGGCTCAGCCAAGGAGTATGTGATGGCGAACACATGGATGGAGCTAAGTGAGCTAAGCAGACGTAGTCAAGTATATAGTTGACGGACTTGGAGACCATTCAGGATACGCCGCTTCGCTATATTATTGCACTTCGTTGAACGAATTAAAAATTGATGCGATACCAGACAGTCATATTTGAAAATGAATAAAAAAAACATCTACCTTTTGGGGATCTGTTGCAGTACGCGCCTCTAATGGCGTCACAATGAGTGCACTTCGTGAGAACAGATGTTACAGCTGCCGTTAAATGGGGCATCTGAGCAAGTATTGCGTACGTCCAAAAAGACCGGAAAGAGGATGCTTTAATTGTTTTAAAATTGGCCACCATACAAGCAGTGCCCGAACCGAGCCTAAATTGCTGCAATGGGTACAAATTATGAGGAGGACGCAAACGATACATCCTTTAGTAAGACTACCTTGTAAAGGGGGATGCACCGAATACACATATACCGAATGCACAATATATGCATTGTTAGACGCCGGAAGCCCTTTATGCTTTGCGAGCAAATACTTGTTTCCTCATAAAGCGATAAATGCCAAAATGGAAAGTAGTCATCTCCGTGGACTGAGGGGCAACCCGAAGTTGAAGTTTTTGTTACTCACGATTTTGTTTTACCAACACCGTTGCTGCTCGGCATAGATGTTCTCCGAATTTTTAAACTTAAACTTGTAATACAAAAAAAATGTTGAATAAAGTTATTTTAGTTAATAATACTGTAGCACTAGTATTCAAATTGTTTGGTGTACCCCTGGTAGCTAAGGCTTTACAATGTAGTAATAGTGACAGTAAATATAGCTAGGGAATTTGGTCTTGACCCGCCGCTGATTTGTCGGCGAATTGTGCATAAACATTAAGCAGATAAGTTCTCGGATAGTTGCGGGCCACCCTGCAGAATTGCTTGAGGATGAATCTGGCCATGCGAGCCCTCTAATAGCTGGTGCGAATGTCGGTAATTTAGAAGCCGCGAATTTGTCGGCGAATTGAGCATAACCATTATACAGTTGCATTTAACATTCGATTATCAGACACGACCCCATTTCAAAGGCGCCCTCGCAGGCTATCATATAACGAAAAAGAGATTATTACTGACACCGTAAACGAGCTCCCTGGAAAGGAAATTGATTCGGCCTAGTAGTTCACCGTATGCGTCTACTGTTGTGGTAGTAAAGAAAAGGGTGGAAAAGTAAGGAAGTGTTCTGACTACCGTGGGCTAAATAAGAAAACCGATCCAGACAATTTTCCGTTTCGTCTAATAGAGGATTGTTAAGAATATTTGGAAAGAAAGACAGTGTTCTCTACGATAGATTTAAAATGATTCACCATGACGGGATTTGGGGTTTGGCCTTAAAAATGGTCCTGCAGTATTTCAAAGTAGCAGTATTTCATTTTTGATGTGTTAAAGAATATGGTAAGAGCCGACAAATTATGGTGTAAATGGATGATGTTATTTTGGCTAAGGACACCATTAAATGTTAGCCTAATTGTTAGATCGCCTGATAGGGTATAACCTTGAAATTAACTTAAAAAAGTTCAGGTTTGTACAGAAATGAATAGATTATTTGGGATATAATGTTGGCGCTTTAATAATTTTACCGAATGATGAACATATTAAGGTTATTCAGTATTACCCAAAACAACGTAATTGTAGAGCATTGCAGTCGTGCTTAGGTTCATTTTCCTATTTTCGCAAGTCTATTCCGAACTTTTCGCGTATAGCGAAACCCTTGACATAATTATTAAAGCGAAGTGGTCCTTTTCCCATGTCAGTGCAGGCATGTCGTTTGTGACACTGAGATCCTCCCTTGCTACTCCACCTGTGCTATCAATATTAGACCTAGCTTTGAAACTGAGCTGCATACCGGTGCCAAGTCACATGGTTTTGGCGCGGTATTGATGCAGCGACAGTCTGATAATAAATTACAACCTGTCTTTTTCTACTCCTGAATGGCAACGGGTGCCGAGTCTCGATACCATAGCTTTGAACTGGAGACCCTAGCTATATTCTATGCTTTAAATCGATTACATGTGTACCTAGAGCATCGCGCTTTCCTTATTGTTACCGATTCCGACTCCCTAGTTCAAACCTTGAGTAAAAACTCTATACACCCCCGTATCGCCCGATCGTAGTAGATTTAGAAGCTTTATACTGTGGTGACGCCGACTCATACAATTAAAAAAAAAAAACCAAAAAAAACGATAAAATATAAAAATAAAGAAGATTACAATAGGAAATTTTATTACCCGATTTTCCTATTGAAATTGAACATTGAAATAGTACACCCCAGAAGTAAGGTGCGTAACGAAATTATTCGAAACTATCAAAATATAAATATTATTTTAATAGTATACATTAGAAATAGAATCAAAATCTTTATCTTTCTAAATACTTAATATTTTTCTTCTCTACTTCAAAATTGTTATATCTAATATTCTCTTGATCCAAACAAGCCTAAAAATTTAAATAGGAAGTTTACTTACCTGTTTTTCTTACTGAAATTTCATTTTAAAATAGTATACCTTAGAAATAAATCAAAATAATCTCCTTTCTTAAATACTTAATTTTTCTTTTCCCTGCTTAAAAATTGAAATCTCTTGATCTAACATGCCTAAAGAATTGAAATAAAATACTAAAATTAAATTTATTAACTTCCAGTTGGCCCAAACATACTTTACAAAATAAATTCTATTGTCTTCCTTTCTACTGAGATCTGTATTTTTTAACTCTAATATACTCAATGCTCATCATTTTGTTGTTAAATATCAACATTTTTTCTTGATCCAAGCATAATATATAATATCAATGCTAAATTTTATTTATCAAAGTATGCCATGTAGCCAAAATTTCAATTTTCTCTAGGTTCATATTTAGCAAAAAAATCAGTCTGTTTTATAAATTTGACTAGAGCGTACAAAAATATTAAGAAATTTTTCAGCATTATTAACACAGTATCTTCCAAAATGTTTTGCGAGTGATCAAAGGAGAAAACCGGACTCAACAGCGAATTATAAATTTCGCGTAGAGCATCGTTAAATCTTTCTCAATACTTCCTCTCGTCAGCTACATATTGTGTTCTGGTCTTGGTATCTACATCATTTTATTCACTTTTTAGCCTTCTGCTAGCCCATTTCCGTTTATACGCAGGTGCTGATTTGCAAACCAGCCTGCTACTGGCCAACAATTGTTTGTCTCAGACACCGGGGGCCCTGTCTTAAACCCAGGAACAGCCTAGGTTAGCAAACTTACCCAGTACGTAGTACAAGCGTACCTGACTACTAACTAGACGCAAGTATGCTCATAATACAGATGGTTGCTGTATATTCTGCAAACAGTTTGTAAAGACCAGAGCTATCAGCTGGCCAAAGGACATTGCATTCTTTGTAGTTTCCCAGATATAGCTATTTTTCTGAAAAGGATATTTTATTTATAGCTAAAACAAATAAATTTGTACTATCGATTGGACATTTGCAAAGATGTGGTCGAGTTCTGACATCCTTTGTCCAACATTCGTTGGCATGACAATTCTGAATATGCAATTAAAAGGACAAAATTCCTAAATAGTATTTGCTTGGACCACGGCTATCAAGGACATCAGAATCGTCTTAGTACTTTTTGAAAAATCTAGGATTTATAAGGAATTTTAATTTTGGTTTAACAAATTTAATATTTGCTACTATATATTTCCGAGTGTACGAATAGAAATCTCAATCTTTTTTTTTAATAAAACAATTAAAAACGCAACTCAACCTATCGTTATGTCTTTTGTTTTTTATTTTGCACATACATATACTGACATACATACTAATTCATATATCGTTTTTATTATAATTCTCTATTAGTTGCATTTGGATTTTTTCTCTCTGGGCTTAACATGTTTCCTATTATTTGCCCGTTTCATAGCTGTTGCTTTGCTTTCCGATTTTGGGATTATTTTATACTTTAAAGAATTTTTTTAATTTTTCTGCTTTGGTTGAATGAGTAACTTTTTTGGAGATTCTCGAATGTGACTTAAGAAGTAAACATAACTTTTATAAAATTAAAAAAAAAAAATATATCGAAGTAAACCACTTCAGAAATGTTTAAACATAATTGGAACATTATTCTTCTTATACGATTATACTCCTTAAGAGCTCCTTTAACATATTTTTAAGACTCTCGTGTTGCAATCGATGTTATTTTGGTTTCAGTTGCCACTGGGCCATTATATTAGTTATATGTCTTTTTTACATTCAACTACATCGACATTCAATTTTGTGATACATATCTAATTAATTATATATAATGTGGGTTGCTTACTTTTCGTACTGCCCATGCACATATCTTGATTGAACCTTAGCTATATTAGTTGATCAACTGAACGACGGCTTTCTCTGTTCGCTATCTTTTTCAATGTTTAGTTATTTTTTTTATAAATATTCTATTATTTGTTGTATATTTATTTAACGATATGTTGGTATACAAACTTTATAATACCCTGACTAATTTAGGTATAGCTTTAGACACCACGACTTGGCAATTTTCTATTTGCTGAGCATTTGGCCAAATATTGTTGCCACAGAAAACACTAAATTTCAAGAGTTCTTGTATGGAAAGAAGTGGGATTGAAAATTGCCAAAATATATGTCCATTTATAATCAGAGGAGCAAGCTCTAGAAAATAGACACTGAAAGCTTTATAGTTTGTCAGCCACGCGTCGAATTCGCCGAAACTTAAAAAGGAGAAAATTGTTAGAAATTTTTCTGTAAACTATAACTTGATACTAACGGGTAGTTTCGAAACTGAAAACGAATATATGAACAGCTAAAGTTATTTCATGAAGATATATTTTAAATATGAAACAAAACTCCAAATACATATTTCGCGCTTTGGGAATCCATCACATGACTGTTAGGCGTTTAGTTTCATCATGTTTGTGGCACATTCAAAAGAGAGTGTTTAGTAGCTACACACACACACACACCTAAGAACTCTCACACTTACACACACACACACATCCACGCACAGCATACACACACATACCCAATAGAACCGAGACATATACACATTTATTTATTTATAGGTCGTAGCTGCATGAAATCCTAACTAAAATTGTAACTACTTTGTCGCATTTACTGGCCAAGTTTTGCTGGACTGAGCACCAGCTCCGGCTCCAGTTTGCTAGGCTGTGGTGGCGGTGCCAGCAGCGAGCTACCACGACCCTTCGTTAGGCTGGCGGATGACAGCTGTGATTTGCGCTCTATGCTGCCAAATATGGAGGTCGTCACCGTCGCCGCCGCCGATGTGGCCGTTATCGAGGAGGATGTCGCTGGCTGCGTCGCCGGCAACGGCTGCAATATGCTCAGACTTGTAATGGGCATTGACGACGGCTCCAGCACCTGGCCAGGTATGCTGGTCTTCGCAGTCGGCGTTGTGGTAGCCGTCGGCGGCGCCGGCAGCGGCAACAAACTGATCGTCGTTGTGGTGGCCGGAACGACAGTCCCGCTCATGCGGCTGGCAGGCATGGCATACCCGGGACTGGAACCGGTCAACGTCATGCCCAGCGGACCACGCACTGTCGCTGTCGCGGAATAGGTGTGCGGCAGCGCCGGCGGCAGATCGTAGCTTGTGGGTTGCGACTGGGAACTAGTAAGACGTGTGCGGTAGCTGCTGCTGCTGCTGCTGTTGGTGGTGGTGGGCGTTGTCTTGGGCGTGGCGCCCGTTGAGATGCCCGGTCGCTGCGCGGGCGTGCTAAATGCTGCGGTATTGCTTTTGAGCCGGGGTATGGCGCCGGTGCTGCAGCTGCTGGGCAGTGGCGTGGCCTCGGCCGTCGTCGTTGGCGCGACTACAGTTGTGTCTATAAGTGAGGTCTCCTCCACAATCACAACGCCATCCAGCGAATCTTTGACGGTGGAGGAGGAGGACAATGACTGCGATTGCTCCAATTGTGGTTGTGGTTGTTGTTGTTGTTGTTGTTGCGGTTGATGTTGTTGATGCTGCTGTTGATGCTGTTGTCGCTGCTGCTGCAGTGCGACCCGCTGACGTACCAATTTGCTATTGGGTCGCTCATCGACGGTGCTCAGGGTTGTTGTTGTTTTTGTTGTTGTTTTTGATGTTGTTTTTGATGTTGTTTTGCTTATGGTTTTCCCCGTGGCTTTGGTGGTACTACTCGTAACGGCAGTTGTTGTTGTTGCTCTCGTACGTTTGGCGTGCTGCAGCTGCTGCTGCTCAACTTGGACGCTGTCATCCTGCTCTTCATCGCTCATCTCGCACATATTCAGCGCCGTCTGCAGCTTCTTCATCTCCAGCGGCGCATCCGCTGTGAAGATTTTCCAGATTAAGATTTTATTTGAGTACGTTCGATTTATTCACTTACCACCCATGTGATCCATGCTCTCCGGTTCGTTGATAATGGGCACAACGCGATTTATGGCCGTCTTCTGCTCGTTCTGCATGAAGAGCGATGTGGTCGCTATTTGACGCAGTGCCTCCATGCCCTCATTGAGCATCTTGCTCTGGCTACGCTTGTGGGCAATAGGATACTTTTGCTTTTTGGGGTACGAAAAAGTAAAATAAAAACAATTTAATAATTTAGCAAAAATATTTGGGCAACGCCTTGGAAGAGCTAGGAATTCCGTGGAAATCTTTTTTGAATAGGTTTTAATTTTTAAATAAAACTCTATGTAAATACAAAAAAAAATGATATTAAACAAAACAACTAAAAGCATATATTCTTTAAAAGATTTGTTCTTTTAATGGTTCTACGAAAATAAATACATCTCTTTTGAATCCCTACTCAACTGTTTCAATTAATTTATAAAATATTTAAGAAAACAAATAAATAATTAAAAAAAAAACAGCTGACTGAAAATACTAAAAGATTGAATATAAGTTGTATGTCATCAAACAATTATTTAAATTATATATAATTTTTGTATTTGTTTTGGGTTTCCATTCAATTGGTTGAATATTGAAATTTAAAATGTAGGAGAATTCTAAAAGTACTAAGAATTTCAAATAAATTATATATATTTTTTTAAATTATTAAACCTTTTAACAAAATTATGAAGCCTGGTTATATTATATACACAGTATTGTTTAGTTTAGTAAGAAACGTTTTTTTTTTTGGAAATAATTAAAATTATTATCGAAATAACTATATATGTATATATATATATAAATATATGTATATATATACAAATGCATAATGTATAATAAAAATAATAATAAATAGAAAGTCTTTCATATTCATTAAACAATAAAAAGTAGAGATCTATGGACAAAACAGAATGAGAACAATTCGTACGCACTTGTATAGAGGGTCCACGAGCTATAGAAACCCGTTTGCTTTCATTTCGCAGCAGGGAGGTCGTGTGATCTGCATCGATTTTGTTAGCATTTTTCTTGCCCGCCTTCTTGCTGGATGAGATGCAGTGTGATGGGCAAATGCAGAAGAGAATGCGTAAAATGCAACAGATCAGACCCAAGCCTAAATAAGAGAAGCTCATGTGAGTGAGATTATAATAATTGAATCGATTTAACAGGTATATTGCCTATGAGAGAGGGCCCTATAAGTCTTAGCTCCACTGTTTTAAAACCCTTCTCGCCGGTGCCTACAAATGCAATGACCAGGCCCAGTGCGACAGTGCCCAGGCCCACATAGAGAAAGGCATTCGCAAAGGTGCTGGGTCCACGTAGTACGCCCAGGAAATCTTCATCGTCCGAGGAGCCGCCCAATGAGGCATCTTGTATCTGGCAATGGAAGTGAATATATTTTATTAGTGGCCTATACTAAAGATGTGTTAAGAGTACGGTCCCGAATCAAAATAATTGAGATATTTATCTTATGATATGTTAGTAAAATGACGTTAAGTTTATTTAAGAAAAAAAAATTTAATTTGTATTTATAGGCATTTCCAGGAAGAGACAATTTTGATGTTCGATCTGAGAATGATATTAAATATATGTTTAACAACATAAAGGAACAATTTAATTAAAAGTAGATATTTAACAAATACATATAGAAACTCATATCATTCTGAAAACTTTTTCATACCCTTGCAAAAGGTATTATAATTTTGTCGTGAAATGTGTAACGCATAGAAGGAGACATCTCCGACCCCATAAAGTATATATATATACTATATCGATATAGCCATGTCCGTCTTTCAGTCTGTCTGTTTCTATGTAAACTAGTCTCTTAGTCTTAAAGCCATCGTCATGAAACTTTGCATACGTCCCTCTTTCTGTTGCATGCAGTACATATGTCGGAACCGGCTGAATCGGACCACTATATCATATAGCTGACATAGGAACGATCGGTCGAAAATGATTTTCTTGTATGAACAACTTTTTGTTTATCAAGATATTTTGACCAAACTAGGCATTTATTAGTTTTACTATGCTCCCCATATATACATATGCAACATCCTATCAACATCGGACTACTATATCATATAGCTGCCATAGGAACGATCGGTTGAAAACGAAGTTCTTGTATGAACAAATTTTTTCAAGATATCTTAACCATAATCGGCATTAACTATTTTTCCTGTGCTTCTTAGATACGAGCAAATGGTATTAAATCTTCGGTGTGCCGAAGATAGCCCTTCTTTCTCGTCTTTTTGAAGACATACAAATATCATGTGCGTCTTCCTAGATTTGCCATATATCAGTTCAAAATGTTTTTATTTGGTATTAACAATGATTCTTAATTATAGTTGCATATTTCTTAGGAAAAGTACTCGGTCAAGTTATAAATATCTAAATGAAATGGTTAAAAATGGGAATGAAAATCGCAGATAAAATGAAAATGTTTTTAGCATTTGGGGCTTGATAAGGAAAATGGTCTCTGGTCTCATATAAGTAATGTATATTCTGCGCCTATATATCCTAGTTTTCAATGTACCGAACATTTGCTCAGAACGAGGCGTGATCGAAAAGAAAATATATAAATTATGCATTTGAAGGGGGAAAGTTGTGGGTGTGTGCGTGTGAGAGAAGAAATGGAAGAAGGAATTAATTGCACAGATTGCGGATTGTTTTTATTGCAGATATATAGGGATAATATATATATAAATATATGTATATATATATTGAGAGATGTGTATGTACACAGCGCTATGTGAGTGGCTCTACTTGATGAACTTACTCGATTGCGCTTCACCCAGCGTCTGTGGCAGGTGGCCTGTTGCTGTTGCTGCTCCTGTACGCTGCAGCGGCGGCCCCGCTCCAGCCAGGCGGCCCGTCCCTGAGCGCACTGTGTGACCAATGGGGTGGGATCAGTGGTGATCGGGTGTGATCAGATAATCGATATGTGGACAACGAGCACGAAACATCAAAGGCGATATCGATATCGATTACAGCGATGACGACGTATACAACACGCGCGGGCAGGCGCAGATACACGAGCACACGCATACACACACCCACGCACACACACACAAGGAGCGTGGTGTGGTGTTGTTGTTGGTGTTTTGGTGGGTAGTTGTGGTGTTGGTGGTGGGCAAATGCATAGAAAATATATACAGTTACTGTGGTTAGTTCAACTGTGAGAGAGCAGCGCTCAGTGAATTTTATAATTCTTTCATTTTTCTTTTTTTTTACTATTATATAAATATTTATTCAAAAGCATACAGGAAAACAAATAAAATAAAAGTACAAAGTACAACTCATCTCACAAGTTTAACGACTAATGCAAAAGCAATCAAATTTTGTAATTTCGATATAAGATTTCAATTCAATTTCTCAATTCAATATTCAATTTCATAAAGTTGTTTGCGGTATTGGGTTACGAGTTCGCCATCAATAACAACAACAATATAAAATAATAATAATAGAAAACACTGAGCAGCCAATTACAAAGACTTCGATTCAGACTATTTTATTTGATTTTTCACAGTATTTTGTTTATTTTCTTTTTAACACACATAGAGTTACGTAGGAATAAACAGTAAGCAGTTTAGGAAACAGTTATGTAAACAGAAATTGAAAAAACACACCAAGTTAATTGGAGGATAGTTTGGTTAGGTAGAAAGAGTGAAAGTTGTCAACACATAAAAAAAATATAAATAAAATCGAAATATTATAAAGCATTCAGAACTCCATATGCTTATGTATAGTTTATAAAAATTAATTCTCATGCCGCAGCAGCAATATTATAAATGGCATATATCATTCACCAAAACAGTCATGCAACAAAATGAATTAAATTATAGCGAACACCCCCATTTGTAAGAGCCTGTTGACCACTTTTGGCATACAGACTTAAAAAACCTAGCTATAATATCTTAATAAGAGTTTTTCCATTAAATTATTTGATTCAATAAATCAGATCATGTTTTTATAAAAATGATAAATTATAAATGCTAGTTATATTGAAAAAATGGTAAATTTTGCATGGCAGGGCCCTTAAAAATAGTAATTAATAAATTTAACAAACGAAAGCATTTAATTGAATAAATGAAATAAAAACTAAAGACAAATATAACAAAATAAAATTATATTTAGCAAATTGTTTCAGTTTTAATCAGTTTGAACCACTGTAGGCAAAAACGTAATATCCATGATATACGATATATGGTTTATTTATTTGGGTTTTAAAGTAAACTCGATGCTAAATCTGACAAACAGAAGTCAATGCCATTTTAACCTGCACAAACACAGACACACACATTAAGACACACTAATGAGTCGCGACTCGTGGGCGCTACAAACCTCAGAGTCATAGACTATACGATAAACAAGGCGCTGCTTCTAAGCCAGCTACTAAATATGCTGCGTGTTAGCAATAAGACAAACAAAATGACACACACACTCGTATGTACAGAGAGTGTCCTATATACAGCACTAACAGATATATAGGTGTTGCTTGTGTATATATGTATGTCATATATAGCATTTGGTATATGTGAAAGCCTCAGGTTGCACGCTCCACTTTGCTTTGAGTTTTTTAAAGGTTTTGTTTATACCCTGTACCCATTTAAAATATGTTCGGAAAAGAGAATAATTATGGAGGAAAAGGTTTTACTTTTTTTTATTTTAATACTGCTCTATATTTTTGCCAAATTCAATATTAGGTTCTATATAGTATACGCAGATCGAAAATATATACTTATTAAAGATGCTTCATCACATTGAGCAAAAAAGAAAGACTAAAATTTTTTAGAAAAATAACCCTTATGATTTTAATATATTCGACAGTTGTTTCTTATCCCAGCATATTTCATAATGATCGGACAAAAGGCAAAAAAGTGAATTAAGAATACATTTTGTATAGTGCAAGATGTAGAGAAGTAGCATAGCCGCTGACTATAGTAACGAGCTTGCGATGGATCTAATTGTACAGGGTATCATTAAGTCGAGAAGCATTACTTGCTTTCGTTACAGTTTCGGTTTCTCGCTTCTAGTTTCGTTTGCTTTTCATGTGCAAAATCGCAGTCACATGGACTCTATCGATCGGAACTGTGTGGAACTGTGTGTAGTTCCCTGACTGAGTGCTACATATAAACTGTTACTGTAACTGCCCTTGACTTGTTGTAGTTGACGTTGTTGTTGTAGTAGGTGTAATCAACAATTTGCGACGCTGATTGACGAATGACGCCCGGCGCCAGCAATTCTCTGCCCCATAACTAACTAGCACGCATTCACGCAGTGAAGCGACTGGGGCACTGTGGCGGGGGCTTTGATAAACAAGTATAAACAAAATAGTGTTTCTGAATAGTTGAACCTATATACATCTATATACACCTACTGGAGACTACCTGGCAAAAATATATTCTTACTTTGCAGTCAATTTATAAAAAAATATATGTACAAGAATATTTTAAATATATACCTTTCACTTGCCAAATCGAACACGCTAGATGTTCATTAAACTTTAACCTTTGGGACCCAATCGCTAAATATAATTAAAGGCCCACATCACAGGCTCATATATATATACATATACACTGTATTCAGTGTGTACACCCCTCCAGCTAACGCTTTTAGTCCCTAATCCCCCAACTCAGCTCTTTTAATCGCACGCAACGCTGCCAAAATGTTGTAGAAATAACTTACAAAAAAAAGAGAACCCGCCAAATAAAATTTGTTAGCTTTAGTTAGATTATGTTACTAGCCATTGTTGTTGTTTAGGGACAAAACGCTAATGAACAGCGCACATGGCAGCCATTCGAAGCCAATCTGATGCCTTCAGAGTAGAAGCAGCAACAAAATTTGATGTTGAGTGTTCAGCGCTTTTATGGCAAATCGAAGTACGGCTACAAACACGGTCAAACTGGCAGTTGTTAACTCCAAAATATAATAGTTTAAATAAATTGCTTCACATTTAGTTTCGAAAACTATTTTCAAACAAAAAAAAAAAGTAAAGAAATCGAAATTCTATCTCGACATAAATGGAAATGATTTTTGTTATGTTGGTCTTCCATTGATCTTAAAATGCGCTTTCATTTTAGAAAATATTTATTACGATTTTATAATGAACATTTTTTTTAATCCTTATTAAATGCCAATAAAAATAATGTAATTTCAGACATAATGTTAATTATATACAAAAATTATTAAATATTTTCTATAAAAGAAGTGCAAAAGTTGGCTTATTTAAAACAAAATTTAAATCAGAGCGTGTTCATTTACACTATCGTATAATCCAATTACGGATGGCCCTCTATTAAAAGAATTTCAAGATCTAACTGTGCCAAAACTTATACAAATTTCTGTATTTTAAAATGATTGGATAAATCATAAATTACTATACTTTTTAAGAAAGTAATACATTTTGCAATAAATTATTATCCTTTTTAGTAATACACATCGCCCATACATGCTTCGCTTAGATCCGTTTGACTTTGACTCTTATAAAGTTGCTAGAATTTTTGGAGGTATTTAAGTAATTGCAGCGAAACTTTTTTTAATTATATGTAATTAGTTGTTGGTTTGGAATTGGTTGCCTGCTTTGAATATCGTTATTGATTCGTGGCATAATAATAAATTGTTGCGGCGCCACAAATTAGCATGTACTTGGAACCCAACTTCTGGACGCAGGCAGGAAATGTCGGACATTAACGACAGCAATTTACTTTGGTTCATTGATTGTTCCGATTGCTTAGATTGTTTGGGGGGCTCTGTTTGCTGTTAACTTGTTGTTAATACAAAGATAGCTATAACATGAACTGGGCTTAATTTAAGATTTATCATTAATCATGAATGCGACTGTCAACATGATAATTTAGCTGACAATTGTAAATGTAATCGAAACCGGAAGTTGAATTTCGTATTCAGTGTCTAGCACTGGAAATTAATTAGTGTTGTAAAATACAAATGGCAAATTGTAGAACAGAGTATGTTTTGAATTGAACAAACGGATTTTATGGCAAGGGTATTTGCTATGAGCCATAATATACCTAGTATTCCAACAAATTTCAAACTAAATAGAGTCGTTTTAAAGTCCTTATGATAAGTATCACAAGTATCAGCCTAGTGTTGTAAGACGGCTTTTAAATTTTAGCAACACTAGCCATTTTACTAGAAAATTATATAGCAAGAAAAATGGCGTTTATATATTAGGGAAGTTACACATCAACGCAAAGAAAAACCTTTAATACTTAAGTAATACTATATATTAGTTTATACATACACAGCTTTTTATTTTTAAATTGTGAAATCAATGTTATAGTCGAGCTTTCAGTTCCAATCTGCTGTTATACTGACTGCTAGTGTCTATGCTTGCCACAAAACTGGCAAATAAATAGAAACAGATATTTATATGGACAGAGTGGATAACTTATGCGGAGCACATGACCCAGCATGCATAAAGAAGTGCACGTCTATGTCGGCAGCTACTAACTGGAACTTGGCATGTGTGCAAATTTTATTATGCAGTTAAACTCGACTCGAGTTGAGAGTTAGACTGAATCAAGTGAATAAAGTAAAGCACTTGAAAAATCAACAATCACAAGCTCTGGCAGAGGCAGAGCAGCGTACAGGTGGGCTCCCAGCCAAGCTCAGGTTGCAGCTAAAAAGTTCGCAGGCTAATGAAAAATGCAGTTGCAGCAAGAGGGAGAGGAAGGAGCAGCAGCCGCAGCTGGCACTGACACACGGAAAAGCGCATAAAGAAGGAAAAATCTACGAGTGGCGCTTAGACAATGCAGCTGAGCAGCGAGGGGAAGTGAAAGTCGGGTGCTGAAGATGCTGCTGCCATTCAGGGACACAGACATTACAGGCAATTTCACTAAATGACACTGAACGCCTTGCCTCTCCCCTTCCTCGTCAAACCCCCCTTCAGCTCTTTTGTTTAGCTGTCGCAGCTTTGGGGCAAAAAGCCTCAAGGTGTTCACAGCTCATGCGGCGAATGGGTTTTGTCCTAACAACTTGCACTGGGCCAGGGGCCAAGGAAAGAGTGCAGAGAGGCGGCGGTCGTGCAAAACGGCTTTGCGGTAAATTTGCTACAGAAATCAGCCTTAAATATGTGCTTGTTCATGTCTAGGTCTAGGGTACCAAGGCCCTGGACCAGTTCATTAAAGACAGTAATGCTATGGGCCACTTCAAAAGACGCAACCGCAAGGTGACCCATTCAAGGGTCCTTCAAGTCAAAGGTTGCAGCAGCCCGTGCTTGACCATGATTCGACAAGCGGTCCAAAAAAAGGGATATTGGCAAATGAAATTCACAAAAATAATTTTAAAGCACAACTATATTGAGTAAATTGAAAATGCTTTTATGCTTTAGGAACAGGGAATGATTCTTCCATTATCTTGTATTAAGGCTGTCCATATATCTAATATATGTTATATGTCCCATAATCCATAATAATAAAATTACTCTTGCTTCACACAGCTTTATAGACACAAATAGTTTATTAAATCCTTATAAAAATCTTTCGACTGAAAATCAATTTAGTGTGTGTTAAACGCATTCAACACATGAGGCACACACACACTCATAGAATTCAAGGCAAAAACATAAAAAAGATATAAAAAATAGAAAAAGACGATGCAGCGAACTGCATAGAGAGCCTTAGGAGAAAAAGTGCAACAAAACAATTTAAAGGCAAGACCACAAAAGAATGAAATAGTCCAAGTTCTTTTACGGAAACCCGGAAGCAAGGGCAAAAACGCAGATTGTATAATGAAATCGGAATCGGAATTGGACCAGCGGCGCATGGTCTACAGATATGGTGCGGATTGGCCTGGGGTAAAGCATCCAAGCTATGGGTACCGCAAATTAAAGTCATTTTGTGGCTAAATGCGCCACAGATTGTAAAAGTATTTGAGCATGTGTGTGAGTGTGCTTGTGTGCGTGTAACTTTTCTGTTTCAGTGCGAACGCACAGCGGAAACAAACGGTTCTTTCAGCTTTTCTTTTGTGGCACTTCCGGCCATGAAATGCAAACGTCGTTTTAGCTTTTTTTCAATATACCCTGTACTTGAGAATATGTCCAATAAGGAGTTAAATGAATTGGGTTAGGTTTGTATGTCTGCATGTTAAATTACAGTTAAGAAGCTAGAAATTCCAAATGTGGTTGACATAGCTCAAGTTCCTTCCGATATTTCGAAGATTTGGTACAAATATATATTTTCATTCTATTTAACTAGTCTTAACATAGCAGTTATATGCGGGATACAATTTAGCTAAAAAGATCTGTACAGGGTGTCTGCTAGTCAAATCCTTGACCATGTTTTAGTTTTCACCTTCAAACGAAAATGTCAAATGCTTGCTGAGTTGCCGGAAGCGCTGCCACAAGGCGCTGCTAATTGAGAGCATGTCGCAGGTTGATTAAAGTGAATTTAACAATGGGCTGAATGGACCCAACGCAAGACCTCTAAACCGTGCGGCCATCGATCATAGTTGCCGCCTTTGGCTGCGCTCAATTTCACATTAAAGCGGCGACGTGGAAGCGACTCTCATAAATCACGGGGCGAGGGGAGATCAGAGAGAGAGAGAGAGAGCGTGAGTGCGAGAAGCGTTGAAAAATATGCTACATAATTTGTTCGCAATACAATTTTTAAAATGTGCTGCGCCAAGCACCAAAACTCACTCGACAGCTTTCAAGCAGAACAATGCAACGCAGAGGCGTGCAAGGGGGTCTACCGGAGGTAGACGAATGGCACGGGTTAAGGGTCCTATTTCAGTTCCATTTGATTGCAGTTCTATACGGTTGTCGCATTACGGCCGGCTAAGGAAATGGTCTATGGCACAAACGTAAAAATTGACAAAACTTTTAGCTTGACAAATAGACAAGTTAAAGTAATATTTATTAGAGAAGTTCTCTAAACATAAAAAAGAGGTATTATATAATAATATTTTAGATAGTTTCGGTTGACTTACTACTTACATGAAGTACGTGGTTAGAAAATTTGTAGAATATACTTAGCTTACCACAATGTTTAGACACGAATAACAGGCGCGAGCGAGAAGAATTACATCGAAAATCTCAAAATTATGTTTGGGATTGTATATGTTTATTTAATTTGTATAGACGATGGAAGACTGGAGCTAATAGACAGACATAATGCCTGGTTTTGTAGGCTTATATAATATACTTTTCTCTAATGTTCTCTCACATTTTATTTTAAATAAATTGTAGTTTGTTTTCAGACTATCTAATACCCTATATTTCAAGAAAACGTTGCCAAGGCCAAAGAAATAAAGAGATCTTTTAGGAAAATAGTTATTCGTAAAGTGCATATTTAAGTTAACTTTAAGTGAGTGATATTTTTGCAGCAGCAGGTTGGCAGCCCCAGTTGCCGTCATATAAACTGTCATGCAATTATTGACTGGCCCACTTGTCAAACCAAAAACAAACAACGGAAAAAATAAATATAAAAATATGTTAACAAGAATTTTTTTTAAATTAAGCGCATGCGAGCAACGCACAAACAGAGCAGCAACAATTGTTTGCAGTTATTAAAAAAAGTAAGATATGAACGCCAGGCAATGCAAACATGCAAGAGACAATATTTGTTTTGGTTCGGAAATTACACGATAGTACGATAGTTAATTGGCCTGAACGATACTTTCGATAGGCACACACACACACACACACACACACACACACACGCATACAGGCACACTTATATAAGCTATGATACTAAGCCTAGCACGCTACTAAGTTCTTTGTCACATAGAGCACGGGCCATAGCACAGAGAGAGAGAGAGATTGAGAGTGTGAGACAGATAGAGAGAACTATACAATATATATATATATATTTTATATTGAGAGCTAGACAGAGAAAGAGAGAGAGAGAGAGCGTTGCGATAAGACGTTTAGACACCAATAGTAATAAATTATGAGCATTGTTTTGAAACGTTGAATTTTAGACTGTACCTAATTCTCGCTGGGATTTATCTGAAATTTTTGTTTGGCAATCGCGTTGCATACATTATGGCGGTGGGGTGAGAGAGAGGTACATAGAAATACGGAGCGCATGATAAATTGTGATTTGATGTCGCGTACCTGCGTTGAGAAAAAAATTAAGAGTAAGGTGTAAAGTGTGTATGTGTGTGTGTGTGTGTGTGTGTACTTTTTAAAGCTATTTGTTTTACTTTTGGTGCGTGCCTCAAATATTGTAATAAGAGAGCGAGAGCAAAAGAGAGAGAGTAAAAAGGAGAAAACGATAAGCAATTTGTATTGTGTGTGTGTGTAAGTGTGATTGTGTTAAAGAATAGCTTAAATATGAGCGCATTTTCCATAAGGCGCTATTTTTAGGTGCCACAAGATGTCCGTAAAACATAATGAGTTAAAAAAGTGTAAGATATGTGAATTCTTAATGCACAATTTGCATCATCAGCCATTTTAACAATATTGCCTCATAATCCGAAAAGTATGCTATGGTCAGGAAATTGACCAACTCTTAAAAAATTCACAAAGAATTCAATTAAAAAAAAAACATTGAAAGAAAATCTCAAAACTGTTAAATTAATATATATAAATCATGAATAGGTTTCTGTTTTGTCATAACATAATAAATGATACTTAGAAAGATTTATGTATTACTTATAATGAACTGATTTTACCAGTCTTATTTTTTTTTAGAATTTTTTAGTTAGGATCGGTTAAGAAATTTTGTACATATGGATGGGCCGGCAAAGCTAAACTTAAAGGCTTGCTAAATCTACTTAAACACAGTTTCGTTATAACGTATTTAAAATATTTGGTTATAAGTAGTTAATACGCCAGCTCCGACTTACCCAGAGTGCTGCAAAAAAACTTACAGAACCCAGAACTAAAGCAGGGCGAATAAAGAAAATAACCCCAAAAACCTAATTTTTAACGTATGCCAGCGCGTACACGATACGGTGTATACGGTGTTTTCTTTTTGTTTTATTTTTATTGGTTTTGTTTTTCTCTTTTTTTCGTTTTTGTATTTTTAGTTTTTAGCGCTTGCTTCAACATGTGAATGTTCCACAAAAATTCAATAAAATCTTTTCGTACCGAAATTAAAATGGTGCATTTCAATTTGTGGCAAAGTATTTTGTTTTCGCTTTGGCGGCCCATTTGGATTGTCAAAGCGAAAAGAACTTTTTTATACTTTTTGTAAAACATTCAAATTTTTTTTTGCTTTCTTTTTTTAGGTGTTTTTCGTTTTGCTTAGCGTATGGTCGGTTTTTTTTTTTCTATACTTGGCTTTGTGGAACAAATTTCGCAATTGAATCAAGTTGAGCTCCTAGATCGAAAACGGGAATGAGAGGCAAGTAAGCTTTACAGAATCATTTTGGGAAAACTTGATACCATTTATCATATTTATATATTTTTTAATGCATTTTTTTGCTTATGTGTTTTTGTGTGTTTCTTTTTATTTTCTAAGTATTTTTTGTTGGTGGTTTGTTCTGGTTGTTAGTTAATGTTGCATACTTTCTTTTTGTTTATCATTGGATTTGTTGATTTGTATGTTGTGTGTATATTCGATATGTATTCGTATGACTACAACTTAAATTGAAGCTTTAAGATGAGCGTAAACTATAGTATATGTATGTATATATAGAAATCATAAACTCAATTGCTATCAAATGCATCATATAAATACGCACACAAAATATTCGAACAATATAATTAAACATTTGCCACTCAGATAATGGTTTAGTTTGTGGCTTTCGACTTGTTGAGTTGCCAAATTGATTTATGCTAATCACTGCACTGATGTTATGTTAATTAAACCGCCGGCATTTGCATGCGGTAATAAACGCACTAATTTATGCCAAATTTTCAGCACACGTGCGTTTACAGCACAGGTGCGGTTCAGCGTCAATCAGAATAGATGAGGGCTGCAACAAATTCGAATTTATTTAAAAATACCTAGCTATTAAGATTCTTTTAGAGTTGCTTAATTTGTTTAAGGGCAATAACATAAATACATGAAAAGTATTATTTTTATATGTATATAAAGTATGCTAAACCTTATACTTTATCTGTTCTAACTTTGCTTACTTTAGCAATTAGCAAGTTAACTGAAGTATCCCAAGGTGAAGTTGGGAAAATGTTCGGAGTTTTTCTTTAAAATCTTGGAACTTCTTTAATTAGACTGATAATTTCCTACGTTTTTTATGAGCCTAGAATATTCGAGAAGTTTTTATTGTTTGACTTTTTTTTAACACTGAACGTGTGTCTATAATATATAAAATTATTGTATTCATCTAACATTTTGAAATTTACTTATTATTTGAACTTCTTACTGTATTTCTGACAGACCCCTATGAATAGATACAGCTACATATATTCATAAATATTCCCATAGAGTGCATCTATTTTTTTTAATTAAATAAAATATTTTGTGTGCGTTTAGTTTTCTGCTTAGAATTATTTTAATGGCATTTTAATGACAGTCTGACATTGTTGCGCACATGTGAATCAAGTTGAGTTGGCAGCTACTACAACGGGGAGTTGGTGGTAGGAATTTGTACATACTAGTACATGGGTCGTTCAAATCAAAGCAATGAAAATGCCTGTAAATATTCAATGCAATCTTTATTCTTCTTCTTCTGGCTTCGTGGGCGACTTTCGTTTTGGCTACGGCCCTGTTTTGCAGTTTATAAAATATTTAAAATATTTTATTGGCTTTTGGCATAATCAATAAAAGAAAACAAAAAACAAAAGGTGGAACAAAACACACACCAAATGCAGACCAACAAAATATTTTAAATATTCTATATGCAAATGCGTAGAGGAACGTTCAACAGAAATATATGTAACAAAATACACTGGCAAAAAAAATGTGTGTTATTGATACATTTACTGAGAGAGAATTACAGGCAAAGCAATGGACTAATTTACAGGCATTTTCATTGTACTTTCAAATTACAACCAACTGCAAGACGGCAACGTAAATGGCACAACGTTGTTGCGTTTCCAGCAATTACGTAAGTGTTCAATACGTTACAGACAAAAAAAAAAATAAATAATTAAAAACACGTTACGGCAATAAGATAACTCATGTTGCATGTGTAGTTTGGAATTGTGAATCGAATGGGAGGAAATATCATTTTATTGTCACTTACTTCCGGCGGTGGCGGCGGCGGCTCTGGCTGTGGCGCCGGTGGCGTTGTCACGTATGTGTTTTTCTAGTTACGCAATTAATACAAAGAGTTACGTAAACGTAATGTGATGATAGATTTACGTATTTCGCAACGACATCGAGACGCAAATAGAGGAGTGTGGATTTTGAAACGTAAAAAACGTAAGACATAGTTCGTAAAAATCATTTGCGTGTTTTTTGGTTTTCGTGTCATGTTGGGAATGTAGCGTAACGCACATTACGTATGCGTAGCACGTTACGTAAGTAGCAGCAAGCGAAAGTGACAGCGCGTTTAGAATAGAATAGAATAGAATAGAATAGATGTTTGTACGAGAATTATGTGGGTTCGAGAAATAAAAACAAAAGCATTTAGTTATTCTAGTGTGAGTAAAGCTTAAATAACTTGAGGCATATATCGTTGTCACAGATCTATGCACCAAGTTTCAAAATAAAAACTATGTGAGTTCTGTTTTTCACTAGAACTACAAAACAAAACAAAAGATCGTGTGTTGTTTTTGAGTGGGTGTAAGTCAAATTGATTGATGTGCTTTATATTTTTAGTTATGTAGGTAATTTGTATTTGATATTTCATAGCTCGATTTTTTTTACTAGTTGATTTAGTTTTAAGTTGAGTTTATGTGGGATATAGTTAGAAGCGTTTTGCTTAATAATTGTTTTTAAAGTACTACTGGGCTAGTTACTTAAAGGGGTTTAGGTGCAACGAGTGTGGTAGAAAGAGCGCACTATATAGTTACTTGTTTTGCTGTTTGTGAGTGGAGTGAGTGAAGGGCTACACACGTTGTAGTTTATTAATTTAGATAAACAGAGGGAGAGATAGTACTCAGATTATTTACTTTACAGTTAGTTTAAAGCTGGTGCAAAGTAGGTGAAAGTAGTGTTTGGCTGGGTTGGGCTGTGGGGTGGCTGTGCTGTGGGGCAGTACAGAAACTACATTTAAAGCTAGGTGTTGTGGGTTGAAAGACAGAGACAGATTTATATAGATAGGGTAATTGATTATAGAGCATTAATAGAGTTATAGTTCGTTTATAGATAGGCAGAGAGTTGGAGAGAGATAGAAAGAGTAAGAGAGAAAGTGAGAGAGAGAGAGAGAGATAGACAGAGTAAAAGCCTTAGGCGGACAAAGAAAAGGTGGTTGGGTGGTGTTGCTTAGAAGTAGAGCAAAAGCGCTAGATATATATATATATATAAAGATATATATTAATTAGTTATATATGTATATAAGTATTTATGATTGAAAAATAGGTGAAAGTAAGCTAATTGTACAGCGCATTAGGTAGTTGGCTGGCAGAGCGCTCAAGACTTGAAATATCTATCTATCTAAAGTTTCATATATACTATGTATATGGAATATTATTCACTACAAAACGAGACAGAGCAAAGTTGGATTATGTACGTTCCAAAGCGGTTGATAGGTCTATTTGGTTATATGTTTTCAATTCCAAACAAATTTTGGGCACGCTTAAAACTTAACTGCAAGAAAAGATTGGAGAAAAACTAGTTAAACCTAGCATAGAACTTGTGCTTCACCTCTAGGCACACTACAAAACTAAACCAAATGCTCTGTGGAAATAAATGTTTGGGGGAAAGGGTTTGACAAAATCAAAATGGAATGTGTCTTGGAGAGAGAGATAGACATAGAGATAGAGACAGAGGGAGAGATACAGTAGAGGGAGATAGTTTGAGAAGATAGTCAGATGGTAAAGAGTTTGGGTTAATTTTAGTATACGGTTTAAGGGTATATCGTTTAACTGGATAAGGGTAACATTTTTTTTTGGGTGAGGGCATTAGAATTTCATTTTAGCTGATGATTTTCATTTGACGGCTTTTTAAAGAGAGTTTTGCGCTCGTTGCTATTTCGTTTAGATAAGTTCAATTTATAGATAGAAAGCAATCAAATTGATTTTAAGTACTTTGCCTTTCTATTATTTATAGAGAGGGAGAGAGAGTGTGGTATATTATAGTTAATTATAGTTCTTTTGATTTTTTTTTTTTTTTTTTGTATTTTGGTATTTTATATTATTACCCATGACTCAGGTGGATAACGAGGAAATGGAGCTATTTCTTTAGTTGCTACATTACTAGGCAACTCAAGTCTTCCACCTAATTTTCGTAGCTTTCTTCTTCTCGCCACCCGAGATTTCGATCTTAGCATCAATGCGGCCTGCATCTTGTTTGTTGTTGTTGTTTTGCTTGTTGTACGAGTTTAAACGGTCAAAACGTCTGCTTTAAGTAAAACTTTGTTAACGTCAACGTCAGTACGAAATCAATGGGATGATACAGGTTACGTTTAGGAGCTTAAAAACGTCAAAACTAAAAGTCACGTTAACAATATCGAGTTCAAGTTCCGTCAATCAATCGATTTGCATGTGGCAGCACATAATAGCGTAACAAATTGTCACGTGAATGGTTACGTTATGCGCACAGCCGTGATAACGTAACTTACGAAAGAAATAAAACGTAATATGAGCGCACGTTCGATTAGGCACAAGGAGGAGGATTATAGAAATATATATATATAGAAGCAAAGAGTATTTAAGTATATATATATTTTTTTTCTCTTTTTTCTCTATGTGTTGTGCTGTTATTGTTGTATAGTTGGTGTTGAGGAACTGCGTCAGTGTTGTGGTCCTGGCGCAGTTGAGTGGCGGGCTGAGGATGTGCTGCGTTGAATCGCAAGTGGTCGGCTCTACTTTCTAGCTCCGTTACGTCGTTGTCGTTGTCGTTGTGTCCAGCGATGACTTATGTGACCTGCTGTTACGTTGTCCCACAATGGAGGCTGATGTTACCGTTATGATGCGCGCACTTAACGTAACGACACGTAACGAAATTATGTTTGTTTTTAACTAGTTGAAATGACGATGACGTGAGTTGATTGTTGGGCGATTTTAAGTTTTTCGTCTATTGTTTTGCCGTTACGTAGCGTAACGCAACGCGTTACTGTGTTGTTACGTTGCGTTCACGTCACGCAGCAACGTATTCGTTGGTGATTTCATTTTCGTTTGTATTTTGGCATTGAAAGCTTTAAACATTTATTAGTTTCTATATATTGACATCGGCCTTTCGCGTAACGTTAACGTAAGCGCACTATCGCGTAACCATAATTGATTGCCCGACTGAGTATATGCATTTCCTAACTAAACTACAGCTAATGCGTTCGTAGAAAAATTGTTATTGGTATTGATTCGAAATTTTTTTTAAAAATCCTATTGATTAGCATACTTTGGTTGTTTGTTTTTGTTTCATAGAATTTTTTAAGCTACGTTTTCAATTTACGTTTTGCGTGTAAATGAAAGAAGGCAATGTCGTTGTTTTTTTTTTGTTTTTAGTGTTCTTAATTATTGCTTAACTAATTTTTTGCTTTTCTTCAATATTTAATCATGTTCGATCACATATGGTGCGTTTGAGTTTTAGTTTTTCATCATTATTAACAGTTTCTATACTAGTAGAAAATATATTTAAAGCTTTGAACGCAGTTCTCCAACGGTCAACTACGTTTTTTATTTGGTTTTATTATACGATTTGATTTGTTTTTTTCGCTGCCAGTTGATGTCATGTTGATTTAGAATATATTTCCATTTTGTTTATAGTTTTAGTTTACATAGTTCATATCACATATGTTGCAGTTACTTTTTTCTTAATTTTCAGATAGCTGTATATATAGTTTAGTCATGAATAGTAACTATTAGCCTTGCAAAACTTGCTATGAATAAATTAAAGTATTTGTTGTTTAGTTGAGTTGTATTTATCTCACATGTTTGTGTCCATTTTAAGTCAAGCCAAACGCCGCAATAATTTACGAACATTACCTAACACAATCGTTAATCGAAAGCTGTCAATTATTTATTGACTGCATATTTCAAAGAGGATTAAAATTGACAACATGACGTCTGCGTGATAAGAACAGAAGGATTAAAATGGAAATTCAATTAGGCAACGCTGCAATTTCAAAAGGAAAACGGCAAAGATTAAAGCTCAAGAGTTATATTCTGATTCAATTGAGTTGAGTAGTTTATGTGTATTTAAAGTTTATAATATTATTTAATGTTTTTATAAAAATGCATTTAACAATTGGGTTTTACTATTAACCTATCTAAATTATTTATTTATTGTTTACACATTATATGTATACTTTATACATTTTGCATTAATATTTTATATTCTATTTTATTTTATTTTATACTTATTATATTTTATTTTATTATTCTCTGTGCTTTAATTAAATGTTTATGTTTTGATTCATTATATTTTTAATTATTCAATTATTTCTATTTAAGCCGTTAAATATATTATTATTGATTTATATTCAGGCTCAAGCTTCATGTAGTTCAAATTTTAATGTTCTACTTTAATTGTAATATATTGTTATTGTTTTCCTTAAATTTTGACATTTTTATCAACATCAATTTAATCGATTTGTTGGCCTTACAGTCTTTTAACTAGTTTCAACGACTGCTCAAAAATAATTTGCATCAATAAATATGCAGTTTTAGCAGTGAATTATTGTATTTTCTCGTTAAATATACCGTTGGGTAAAACGGAAAGCAAAACTCATTCATAATAATTTAATATTTGACTCAAATCAATTTTCAGCTCTTTTTTTCATACTCCCATGCAGAGCTTTCCTTTGCTTTTTCAAAGCTCAAAGACGAATCAAGTGCAAAGTTCTGCAGGCCGTTGGCAAATCTCGAGGAAAAATCTTGTGAGTAATGCAAACAGAGCAGAATATTTATGACCAAAACTCGAATAAGCCATGTTACAGCACTGCTAAGCCATAATTCAAATGCCAGCCCAAAAGAGATGCAGCTTCTAAGCATACGTATGTGTGAATGTGTGAAAGTGTGGGGCGTACTATATGCATGAATGTTTCAGAGACCATTTCGCGGCTCTGAAAAATCACAAAAGTTGCAGAGCAACTGCTGCAGCTGCTGGAATTCATATGCAAATGCAGCAGTAGCAGCGGACGAGGCAGTAGCTTTTTGTTGTTGCAGTTGCTACTGTTTTATTTATTTTATTTTTTTTTTACCATTACATAGGGTATTACAATTTTGTTAAGACGCATGTAACACATCTGCGACCCCTTAAAGTATATATATTCTTGATTGGCAGCAACAGCCAATCTGCCTATGCTGATAAGAGTTAGCTAAGTACGACATTTTTATACGTTTCGAAGATCGCACGATTTAGTGATAGATTAAAGGTTGCCTTTTTGTGTACAAGACTTGTATCTTAAAACATTTACACCTACCGCAACAGTTACAAGCTTTGCTTCGCTTTAATAGATCTATATAAAGTTCTTATTAAAATCTGCCACCATCGATCGTTAAAGCACATCTGTTATATGCCGACAAGGGTATTTATTATTCGAAATCATGTAGCTGTTCTTTTGTGATTTTTTTCTTTGTAGCTTCATAGCTGGGAGCAAGTTGGTAGCGTAACGACTGAGCGAAACTGGCAACTGCAAAAACCCAAAAATTTCAATAATTCAACAGCGCAAAGCGGAAAAAGTCACTCGCTGAACGATGCAGATGAAATTTTAATGAAATACAGATTCATGACACACACACACACACACAAACAGCAGCATTGCAGTCAGGGCCGTTAATAGACAATAACATGCCGCACAGAGACCCACACACACTTACACATACACACACACAACATCTGACATAACAAAAGCTGTTCGCTTGCAACGCCTAAAAGATTGCAACATTTTTGCAATTAAACCCAGACACACAGACAGACTGCCTGCTGGGTTTTTGGCACTGGTCTCTCCACATGTTGCAACTACTGTTGTTGTTGTTGTTGCTCTTGTAGCAGCAACAATGTCACACGCTGACAACATAAGCGCATAAAATATGTTATGAAAATTAATTTGCCAAATGATTTTCGGCAATGTGTGCGTGAAAACATATATATATACATATGTACATATATATATATACATATATCACGACCTGCATTCCGCCTGACTGCATTTAATGGGCCAATTGTGTTGAGTGTATTAAAACTGACAACTTTTCGAATTTATTGAAATCCATATAAAGTAGAAATCAAGAGAAGGGTAAAACCAATGGGGCAGCGGCAACAAAAGAATTTTTGAAGTGAAGCAAATTGAATTATTTCGATAAAACAAAAGCTAAAGATTAGTAAAAGCAAATATTGTTGCTCTAAGAAATCATGATTTTAAGATTTTTAATTTTTTTGAACAATTTCTAGAGCTTTAGGGTTGCTTAATATAGGGATATCCTTTCTTGATGGGAGAAATAAAAAAGTGAGAAATAAGTTGCCAAACGAAGGTGAATAGTCATACTTTAAAAAAGGTAATTCTAACTATAGGCAATATTTTATGTTTTCTAGGTATTTCTTCAAAACTCTTTCCCATTAAATCCTCAGCTACTGACTAAAGTAAAAATTGAATTAAACTTGCCCAGTCTTTCCAAAGGGACCTATGGAAATATCTTGCCGCAAGCCGAAGTCAACTTTCACATTTAAATGCGGTTGCATTCTGGAAGATAAATCAATAACACCTCAAAGGTTGTGGCTTGCATATGCAAAACTTGACCATAATAAACGCAGTTGAGAGCCCATTAGACGCTGCCCTCCTACAGCCGGGCCCAATGGGAACGTGTTGCACGATGGGTCGGTCCGTCGACAAAGTTGCAACCCGTTGGCTAATTAATGCGAATTGCAAACAGTCGTACTCTACTGAGTATTCAGTATTCAGTATTCAGTGTTCAGTATTCAGTATTCGCATTCGTCTTGGTATTGGCAACAATTTTGGCACAGCGCCCGCTTTCTTGTTCACATGTCAACTGGGCGGGCTGAGAGGGTGCTCAGAGTGCCTTGTCTACAGGTAATTAAAGCCGGTGAATCGTCTCGAAAAATTTGCATATGCCACATGCCGCTTGCCACACACGTGAGAAATGGCAACTGTCCTCGTTGAAAGCCATGTTATTTGACTGTCCAAAACAATCATTTGTCTTCCGTGTGAGTGAGTGTGTCTGAGTCTGGTATGGTTGCGGCGTGTATTGACTATTATTTATTCAGCCGTATAAGCCAACCGTTAATTGAGCCATTTGCATTCGTCTGATTTGCGGCACGTTAATCGAAACCATGCATAACGTCGCAATAATATTCGCACATTCAACAGGAATTAAAACTTAATATGCTTTGATATTCGGACTTTTTATAAATATGTGAAATGAGAGGAAAGTGTTTCCAAATCGATTAGGGAATTCTTTTGACGCAATTTTCTTTACATTTCTAGGAAATAATAATCATTTCCAATATTCCCGTTATCTTGAACAAAAAAACGTCCTTGAAAAATGTATTCCAAAAATATTGTCGATATCTGGTATATATCTCAAAATTTCTGAAAATGTATTTACTTTTCAGGGTTTCTTGTAAAAGCTCAATTAAAAGAAACACCTCCGATACTAAGCCTCAAGTTTATTCTTTTCGGAATACGAATTGAATAGATTTCAGCACATTCAGATAATGCTTAAGTAAAACAAACGAGAGCTATATATTAAACTGGTTTATAGGCGAAAGTGATTTCCAGAATTGACTCGTAAATTTGTATGCCCATAAAAATGTCAAATGCAATTGAGTTCTGTGGGGAGCACGTTATAATTTGTGTCTTTTTAAATGCTTTTTATTGGCGATGGCGACTGCAACAATCAGGACACACGCACACATCCCAATATATAAAATGGGCAAATATTGAAGACAAATGTTTGCCAAAAGAGGAGCAAAGAAAAGCGGACCAAAAATTGAAAATGAATTTAAATGTGGCTGGACTTAAAAATTGGTACAACACATCTATGTTTGTGTGTGTGAGTCAATGAATTATGCAACTGAAATTGAATTTCTGTAGCCGGAAAGCATGCGGCGAACAGCGAACAAACTCAAGAGTCGCTGCGGCGCGGCGCAACTGTCCCACTGATTGTCACTTAATTGTGAATTGTCATCGAAGGGGTGCGGGAAGGGCAGGGGTTTCAATCAAATGGCGTAACTGGGACTTCAATATGTCACTTGCAATTACGACAAAAACAACAACAACAATAGTAAAAAAAGCCAACGACAAGCCTGACAAACAATTACGACAACAACACAAAAAAACCGAAACGAACGAGTCTCCTGTGAGGCTGGCTTTGGTCAGCGCCAACAGGCTGCACATGATGAAGAGCCTGTAAAATGGTCGAGGGTAGCCCGGAGGGTAGCCCGGGGGGGGCTGGCGATGGGCCATGGGAGTGGGCCACAGATAGTGAGCCACAGGCGACAGTTTGAGTAATTATTGAGACTGCAATTTTGGAATGGCCAACGACAGGGAGTGCAATTCTCTCTTCTCATTTTTTGTGGCAGCCATCGCGTAATTGAAAATTAAATTGCTGCTCGATGACAGTTTGCGATGTGAGGGAGCAGGCAAAACAAAAGGGCAGCCGTCAGAGATGGGCTTAAATATGTCCAAAAAGAGGCAGCTATACAGTTGAGCGTTAACAATTGGCATTTCAGTCGTAATGCTGATTGGTGATTTTTTTTTTTTTCGACAATAGTTTAGGGTCTGCAAATTTCGTTTATGGCACTTAAATCAATTTTTTCTAAATTTGAACAATCGCAACTACAAATTAAACAGAAGTGTTAGATATTAAACGTACTGCAATAAATATTGCATCATATAGTAAAAGGTCTACGCATGCCAAAATGTTGGGCTTGAATCCCAAGTTAAGGTAATTTATCAAGGGTTGCCTTTTATATTGTGCCCAAGACTTATTTATTTCATTTTAATTTACGCCAATTGTAAGAAAAGAAGAACACATCAAGTTCAAGTTCCTCTTTTACAATCCATAGCACAATTTGGATATGTTATAAGCAAACCATTTCTAAATATTTAACTGCAAAGTCTTAAAGAAAAATAAATGTGATTTGATCGTAGCCCTGTGCAGGTGCAATTAAAGCTAATGCAGTTGCCAATCTCAATGCCGTCATCTTGTTTATGTGCTTATTCATGCTGGCCTAAGAGCTCTACGTATTTTTACACCTTTCGTTTCGCCTCTTTACCTTTCAAATACGTTATTTGGGATTTTCATTTTACTTTTTTATGACATTCGTTGTGCTTTTTTTTGTTTGCTTTTTATTTTATTTTCCACATTTTTGGCGTCCGCCATTTCGCCGCACACTTTTTCCACTATTTTCCAGCTAATTTACTAGCCGTTGTTTTTGTGCGAACTATGTGAGAGAAACTATATATAAGTACGTACTACACATACATATATATATATCTATGACTCTCTTAGAGACTTGAGTGGCCACTCAGCACGTGCAAGAGGGGGGCGAAAGAGTGGATGAGAGGGCGCGCGTGGGTGGGCGTATAATAAATTTTAGCCGCCCTTCGCTTTTGCTGTTTGCTTATTTTTTTTGTGCAACCATTTTCCTCGGTTTGGTACAGAGATTTTCCTTTGTGCAAAGTTTTGTTTAATTTGTGCAATTTTGAATACCCTGTTCGCAAAAGTTGTGATAAGTTTATAGGCAAAAGTGTATAGACAAACTGCAGGCTTTCACGAGAGAGATTTAGGGATATCAAAAAAATGCATTACGATTTTTAAATTCCTATTGCTAGTCAAGCATTATTAAATGAAGGCAATCCATGTATTCAATTGTTTTCATAATGATCAACGAAAATGGTAAGCTATTGCCAAAAAATAAACGTGTATTTTGAAGTAGAGAGCATCTCACAGCCAGGTACTCTGAGCTTGCAATATTTGATGTATTTTTTTTTTATTTTTACAGTTTTTATGCAAGTCAAATAATTGCAAATAATTGCAATAACTGCGTTAAGAGCAAGCGAGAAAAACTTTAAAGGCTCTGAACCACTCAACTTCCGCACCACGACACCACGGCACCACCGCTCACCTTGAGCCACCGAATGTTACACTTTTATGGCACACATTTTGAGCTGCTTTTTGCCTTTTACACAACATTTGGCAGCAGCTGCATCTACTTAGGGGCGTGGCGCGACGTGGGCGGCGCTATTGAAGAGCTTGCCAAGCTTTTCCGGGGCGTCGCATTATCAGGCCGATACAAAGGCACATTATGCGCTTCCCATTTTCTGTTGCTGTTATTATTCTTGCCAGTTATGGCATCGCAGCAAAATAAGGTTAGCTATGGAAAAAGTTGCAAGCACCTAACGAAATGGAGAGCTAAATTTTGTTCTCCTTTTGGGAGTGGGTCAATTGACGCTATTGACATTGGCAGCAGCTTTAAAAAAAAGTTTAAAATAATGCCAGTTGATAAATTCCAATAGAGCATACCAGTTATTCTATACACACAGAATCAGATTATACCCACATTAATTAAATGAATATATATAAAACAGCATCAGGCCTGAGAATAATTTAGCGTATGTAACTATTTGGATAAAAACATACTCACAGAAAAATTGGCTAACTGAAAACTTAGAACTTATTTATTTATTTAAATAGATTTAAATCTAAAATGAAGCATATTTTATCAACTAATAATAAACATTTTTTATAAATATTTTAAAGTAGAAAAAATCGTGTTTGGAAAAGAAATATTTTCGATGTAACTCTCTCATTGTTTTCTAATTCAAATTGCAGTCAGAATGATCAAATTAGCTGAGCCCAGCTGTAATAATCCGACATTAAAAAAATAATATTGTGTTATATTATAGAACTCTGATCACTTCAAATTGAATATAATTTTGTATACCCTGGGGCATGCCAACTTCTTAAAGCCTTCACAGAGATACACAGCTGACATTTAGAATACAGAACATGCAAGATTAAGTTAGATTAGATTTACACTTAAGAGCATACGACACACACACACACACATATAATATATATAAAAAAAAAAAGAAAAGAGACACAACTAGGCAGACTTTGGCTTTAGAAACTGCTGAATTTACCTCGATGTGCTCACAGACGCAAATGCCCTCCTCGCAGTAGGCGCATATCTGAATCTTGCGTCCATTTCCCAGACCTTTGAAGAGCAGCTGCGGCTCATCGCTGACCAGCGGCACGTATTGCGGCTGTTGGAATTGCAGTTCGCGCAGCTGACGCTTGAGGCCGCCGGTGACGCCGGCGTCGCTCTGCTCAAATGCATCGCTGCGGCGCATGCGATAGACGCTGCACTTGCGCTCTAGCGGACCGCTGGGCGGCTGCATGGCCTCATCCTCGTCGTAGGCATCCGTGGCGGTTAGGGGCTGACGCTCGGCTGAATCGTGCGGCTCCTCGTCGTCGTCGGCGCGTCGCAGCTTCACAGCTGCGGCGTGACCCGGCGAGGCCATGGGCGTGGCCGGCGTTACAATGATCGCATCATGGTGGGCTACAAACATGGCCGCCGCGCCGGCCAGCTCCAAATGAGCTTCAGCCTCGGCGGCCGCCGCCGCCGCTGCGGATGTGCTAGCCATGGCCATGCCCAGTGCTGTTGGCGCTGCTGAAAACATGGGCGTGGCGTCTGTCTCCAACGACGCCGCTGTCGTTTTAACGCCGACCGCAGCCGATGGCAACGCGGGTGTCGTTGGCGGCGTTGCCTCCATTTGCGATACCAGGGGCAGCGTGGCCGTTGCCGATTTATGTAGCCGCCCTCCACCCGCTGCTCCTGCCGCCGCCGCGGCTGCTGCTGCTGCTGCTGGGTGGAAGCCAGCGCTGCTGCCGCTGTGCCGGTGCACGAGTTTCGGTGAGACACGTCCATGTGATGAGGCAAACTGTTGATAGGGCGTCTGTATTGGAGCGCCGAGACCATGATGCAGATGACTATGGCCATGCCCGTGCAGGCCGTGGGCGTGACCATGCCCATGCGTGTGCGAGTGCATGCGCAGCTGCAACACCGACTGCGTATCGCCGGCCTCCTCGATGGGCAGCAGCGATCGGGACTGCGTGTAGGTGGCACTCAGTTTGCGTCCCTGCGGCTGCGGTGCCCGCAAATAATTTGTGGGCAGCTGATGGAACTGCCGCGACTGGCTGCGTGTTGGCGTCGAGGCGCCACCATCGGCAGCGCCGAGCCCGACACCAACGCCAGCTGGTTTCGGTGGATGTAGTTTCGCTTGTAGCTGTAAGTTCTTCTTCTGCTGTCGCTGGCGTTGACGCGCCTGGCGCGAGGCCAGCGAGGCGCCGCCAGCAGCTGCATACATTTTGCTTGATGCGCTTAGATGTAGCTCTAGTTGTTAACTATAATTTACGCCTAAATAACATTCGGTTTGAACTCGTTTTCTACTTTTCTAACATCAATTTGCGCAATTATTAAGCAGTTATAATCTCAATATGCATTTATTTAATCCTCACTTGCCAGTTATAACCAAAAATTTTGCCAGCTTTCTAACCTCACTTTTTGCAGTTCTAAGCTCACTGAGTAACCCCACTTTTTAAGCAGTCAAATCTCAATTCTGTCAATAAAAAGCTTTCTTCTTAAAATTTGACCGTTAATATTGAGTACAACTCAATTCTTGTGGTAAAAAGCTTGCTTTAAACTTCAGTTTTAGTAGTTTAGACTTGAAGTTTATCAACTCGAACCTCAATTTAAGCAGTTATCAAATCTAACCTCACTTTTTGCAAACCTAACCTCAATTTACGCGATTTTAACCTCTATTACAGCGACTCTAACAACACTTGAATTAAATATAATCTTAATCTGCAGCACTTTTCATTTGCTCATATTAAGCGTGTTGTAAAATAAACATTAAAATTTTTAGCAAAAGTATTGTTGTTTATGTTATTTGTTTATATTTTTTGTTTCTGTTTTTGTATTTGTTACTGTCTGTCCCTGTAAATATACCTAATTTGATGTGACTCTCCTTTAAAATGTTGTGCAATTCATTATGTCTAGCCAATAAACTGTTTCATTTAGGTCTTTTTGTGTAGTATTTATTATTTATGTTTTGTTTTGTGTCTGTTCTGACAAAAATGATTGTACTTTGGATTACTTGCTTAAGCTTCAACCGAGTGACATATAAAAATCGTTTAAAATAAACCTCATTGAAACCATCAAAAGTAAATATTTCATTTGGTATAACAATCTTTAAATATATAAACTATGCTTTAACCTAACGAAACTTAAAAAAAAATCATTGACTTAACTTAGGTTGGGGAATACGTTTTTGTGCATTTCGCTTTGTTGTTGTTTCTGTTGTTGGATTATCAAAAAATATATGTATATATATATGTCAAAAAATTTGTTATCGCTTGGTGTCTATTTAAAAAATATGTTTCGTTTTTTTTTTTTTGTGCTTTTGTTTTTTACAAATATATTTCACGACTCTCTGCTTATAAACATTTCAAAAATGTGCTCTTTTCACAATCGAATTGCATACTTTTCGGGGCGTATTGTCTGTGTGTATCCTTTGTTTCAACTGTTCTTCACTCGGGCCGTATGATACAAATAATTGAGATAATATTTAATTTATTTTTATTTTAAATATGTTTTGCTAAAAGCTGCCTGGATTATATTTATATAAAATGTACTTTGCTTATATGTTTCATATATTTGTTTGCTAGTTGTCTAACTAGTGTCCATTAGAGTACAAAAAGCGTTTAAATTCTAAAAACACACACACACACAGAGGACATGTACCTAATTAAATCGAATATTTTAATTTGAATGTTTTCTGTATATCCTTTTTTGTTTTGCAGCTGCTCTTAACGTGAGCTTAGCATGGAAGCGTCCTAAAGCCCGTTTTATGTAATTTTCCTATTTAGTTTTTATATTTTTTTTTATTTTGCTTAACAAGTTGAAATACACATGCACACACACAACGCTTGATAATCCTTAGTTCGTGTCAGCTCGACTACATTTTCAACAATTTTTTTGTTGTTCTTTCAATTGAAATGAAATGAGTTGCAGTATTATGTATTTTGATATCTCTGGCATTGCACATTTCTGTAGATTTCGACTAGGCGATTTTACTCTTCACTTATATATAAAGACGGATTTACTGCAAGGAACACGACGATAAGCTAACAGTATAATATTATAACAGTACTTAAAATAATATGAATATATGGTAGACGCACATCTTTAATGTTACAATGTTTTATAAACTATCTGCTAAGCTGCAAAGTGTCCTTTAAAATGTGTATGTAAGGTATAGATTGTGTAATAATAGAGATTTTTCAGTTTAGCTTAAATTAAAAAATCTTAAATTTAAACATCGTTACTGCAAAGTTCTCATTGGCATGCCCCATACAAGTTATATTAAATAATGAATATAATAAATATTAAATGGCTGTGAATATAATTAAAGTTCTAAAAGTTTAAATATAAGTCAATATTATAAGTATCGTATATCAACCTAAGTTTTTCAAAGTGCTGGTTGCTATTAATGCTTTGTTATATAAAATGTAATAATTTTATATAGCATAGGCATATTTTAATATTTATTAAATAAAATTCGAACATTAAAACTTTTCATAACCCATTCTAGATTATCTATTATTCTCTCTATTCAATTGCCCAAAATGTTGAACTCATCCATCATTAATCAATTTCACAACTCGTTATGGATGATTTGTTGAAAAGCAAAAAGTTGAGAGAGGAGAGAGGAGAGATATGTATAGCGAAAGAGAAAACAATTTTCACAATCGCCACACCCTTTGGCCGCACACTATTCAAAACTCATCAAACAATAAAATGTGCAAACTTTTATATTTTGACTTTCAGTTTGAAACCTTCAAGTTCTCTGATAAAGTTGAACGCTTAAAAAGCAAAAAGGCGAAATCATTTCACAGCGAAAAATACAAAAAAAAAATTGAAGAAAAACTTTGGACGAACACATTTATGTGCCGTAAGAATTTTAAATTCCCAGTTCTGTTTAAAATGTTCAGTTCAAAAACGAAAATTCAACTATGCGCCAAATGTTGACGGCGAAGTGGCAGGTAGATTATAAGTAGTAGTTACTTGGTATCGTGGTACAGTAAAACTATGTTAACTACTATGTCCTTGTGGTATTGTGCTTTCTGTGCACGGATTTTTTCACACGGAATTGCCGGCATTTTCGAGTAGATGGAGCATTATCTGATCTACGAGCTGAACTTAGCAGTAATATTTGAAGCTATAAGAATTAGATATTTCTATTTGGCATTTAAAAAAAATATTATAATTGTTATCGACTATTCTACTAGGATTTTTGGGAACATCATTAAGAATAGTAGTACATTTTATTTGCTGGTTATTCCAAATTTCCTGATACTTTACTCTACTCTCTCATAAACTAAAAAGTTCAAAAATGTAATTTTTTGTATATACCCACAGACAAATTAGAATACAACTTATAACGAGTATATTTTGCGGAAATGTGTACAGAACAATTCCTGGTCGAGTACACTCTTTGCTTGTCTAACTTTTTTCATTTGTGTAAATGTTACTGCAGATATTTTTTATGTTTTCGAAAATATTTTCATTTCACGAGATTTCCACGTTGTTTCTTGCTGTTTGCTGTTTGCTTTTTGCCTTAACACGAGCCACATGCAATTTTGTCGTAAACACGCGAATTAAAAACGTTTTGGTTTCAGTTATGGCCTCTGTAGGTCCGCTAACCTTAACATTTGCCATGACGGGGCCTGGCCTGTACAACATTCGACAACATTCAGGGTCATAATAAACGCTTACATATCAGCCATTATAAGCCAAAAGCAAGAAACACGTCTTCTCGGCAACGTTTACAACGTTTTCGCCGTGCTGCGTAAATTGGTCAACTGCAAATGCTGGCTAAGTGACGACAATGTTTAGGCCCTAAAAACGCTTTTTAGGCGTGTGGCTTATATAACAATTTGTTGATGCCTTTTGGCGCAACACACGCACTCAAGGCTAATTAAAACTCAGACCCTGGGCAACGCCCCTACAATAAATGCGACGACTTCAGCTCGAACCGATGACGAGGATTACAGCCAAGTTTCTCTATACAAGTACAACCAGCTGCCCAGGTGCGATAAATTATAGTTGGCCCAAAGTGTGCTGACGTGTTGTTCTTCTTCTTAGCTTTCTACTAAAGGGCACAATTATATTTTTTTTTAAACAGAACACCGAATACTTGTCGTGACAAGTATTCTATTGGTCTTTTTAAAACACCCTGAATGCAATATCATATTTTCAAAATCTGTTTTCGTTTATAAAATAGAACTTAAGCCTTCAAAAAGATCAGTGAAATCTTTTTTTAAGCTTCCAAGCTATACTAATGATATTTGGTATGTAGGAATTAAACAAAGTTCAATCCAATCTTGTTACTTTTAACTCCAAATAAAGATCTTATTTAAAGAAGTTTGCAGTGTTAATAAATTTATAAGCGTGCTTAGAATGCGCTGGCAATTGTTTAAATGTACGTATTTTTCGCGTGCTGACCACAAATTAAAGTGGGCCACGAGTAATATCAATTTATATGACAGCAATTAATGCTACAAAATGGCATTCCACAGTCGCACGTTGTGGAGGGTGGACCAAAAATCAATACAATTGCAAGCTAATAACAATTTAGGGCTCACAAAAGGCGTGGTCGGGCCGTCCTTCTGCCCACCAAATAAGCCTAGCATAAAGAAAACAACATGCGGCTAAATTATGCAGGCTGGCTAATTACACTCTGATGCTGTTTTAGTCAGACGTGTGTGCTATAACAGTTAAAAGAGCCCCGCACTGTAAACAGCACACCTACACGCAATGCACACACACATGCAGACTCACACACATACACTCACACACACACACAAACGAATGAGTCAACTTTTGCATAGTTACGCAAATCGAGCGAACCGACTGGCCACAGGAGACATTATATCAAGAAGGCTGCCCGTTTCGAGTCAGACAAAGCGGCGTATACGTCATGCGACTGCCAAAGGAGCAGTCAGTCAGCAAAAGGTAGAAAGCAGCCCAAGCGATTTCGCTTTATTCATTCATGGTACATGAATATCTAACATCCACACAGTGGCCCACAACAGCCGCGCATATACAAGCCACAGACGCGTGGCGTTCCAATAAATCTCCCTTATTCTCAGAGGTTTTATAAAATTTATGAAAATTATAATACCTGATTTTCTTAGATTTAAAGAAATAGAATATTAATTCTATTTATAACGGGTAGTTAAAACCTGTGGCTAACACCTATCATTTTATTTGGGACTTAAAATTTATGAGAATACAAGAAAATAAGTAAGAGGCTCTAGTCAGGACTAGGGGATACCCTACTACTACCACCATATGCAGCTCGGGCCAAGAACTCGTTTGCTTTAGCCGTAGTAAAAAAAAACGAATTAAAATAGCAGTACATACACACAGCACAGGGAACAATACAATCTCAATTGCAATGCTATTGACAGAATTCTATAAAGACGCGTATAAATGTGTGTGTGTGTACATGTATACAGCTGCCGCAAACACGCGGCTAGCCAAAATACGTTTTTTTTAATAACTTTTGTGTTTCTTAACCGATCTTGATGAAATTGTCAACAGTAGATCTTATTGTGCTATAAAATTTTTGTATATTCTTAAAAATTTCAATTGCCTTTAAATTTGCTTTAATTGGTGGGTTGTTAAAATTGGCTTATTTATTTGATTTGTAGCTAGGTGGCGGATAGCTATAAAATGAAAGATACTGGATATATATATACTATTCAAGAAGTATATTGTAGTTGGAACTTTTCTTTGAATAAATATGAAAAATTTGCGCAACATTTAACACTGTATTTAGCGTTTTAGAAGAGTTTTTGATTTTTGGAAAGTATCCGATGAAGCCATTTATTCGTTAGTTTGCCCGACTGTGCAATATGTATGCGCACACATACGAGCAGACATCGCCCGGGCAGGGACCTGCCATTGCCTGCCGTCAAACCACGCGCACGCACACGCACATACACATACACAAGTGGCAGCTGTGGCACGTAAAGCTGTCTATGCAGCAGCAGCCTCGGCATTTGGCAGCGTCGGCTGTCGCATTTGTGTGCGCTTTGTTGAGATTGAAATAAAAATTTAAATTTATTTTCAGTTGACTTTTGTGGCGTGGCCAGCTTCTGTTTGTTCCCACTTGCTGTGCGCCATAAAATGTTGCACATATCACACATAGCTTGCCATTGAGTCAGCGGCTCAAAAAGTTGCCATTCGATTGCTAATTAAGCGTGCACTTTGAGCGACTGTTGTTTGTTTTCCCTATTATGATAGTTCCAAGGATAATTATGTTTGGCATTAGTTAAAGAAAGGTCATAAATGCCTAATCGTTCCAGCTGAACTTTGTGGACTCTTTGGTCATTAACTTTTAGGTATAATCAATGAAAAGTTGGCCAAAGATATTGAATAACTGGGCAACGGATATATATGTTTTAATTTCTGTCAACTTTGGATACAATACAATATAAATTATTTGTAGGTTCTTCAAAATTATTTATCTATTTTATTTTTAATTAATTGAAACTTCTTTTGTTATTTACACAAAGAAATGATTTGGCCAAGCTTTATTCAGGTAACTAAACAAACAAAACAAAACAGACTTTGTTATTCCTATTTTAAAAGAGACAGCATCATTGTCAAGTTTTTCTAAAAATATGTCAGTTTGACAATTATTTATGTGACTACACGCTGTTTTACTGATTGAATGATAAACCTTAAAAACAGTATGCAAAGCCCACAGATTATTGACTTCCCCTGTGACTGTTTCCATGCATTTTCTGTCTACCTGTCTATTTTTCAATATTCTTTTACTGCTGAATAGATGGACACATATTGAGTATATATTGACAGCACTCGAGGGCGTTGAATTTTCTCAGAATTTAGTACAAAACAATTTCAAAGTCATTGCCATGCAAATTTGTCAATAGAAATGACACACACATGTACACACAAACACTATGAAATTGAAAGCCTGACAGGCATATGTATACGTGCTGGTCTTTTGGTATAGTAAGCCGGAAATGTTTATAACCAGCCAGAACCGGAAATATTATTGATTATCGTAACGTTAAACGTTTATTTTTTCTTTTTATACTGTTATTATTATTATATCATTTCCATTTATTATGAGCATTTCATTTTTTTTTTTCGTTGCTGGCACGCACTACATGTGCAAGAAAACATATCAATTTGATAGCAAACTATTTGCAGGGCCTTCCTCCAACCGCCACCCACTTTGAGAGCCATTTTGCTATTTTTGGCAAGAAGCCGTTTGATTTCTTATGTAAGTGGAGCAAGTGGCAAAACGCAACTCGCTGCTGTTGGTGTTGTTATTGCCGCTGCCTTAATAAGCATCTATCTGCACCGCGTTTGCTTTTCCGCTGCCGATGTCAGCCCCTATTTCAGTCGCTTGGCTGGCTGTCTACTTCCGTTTCCGTTCGCGCTTTTCTATTTTTTTTTCTCCACCCGTCGTCGTCGTCAATACTTGGGGCAGACAGTTAGTTGGCAAAGGGCGCATATTGCAGTTGGTCGGCTGCTGTCATTCATAAGTTTTCAGTTTTCATTTCAAATTTCGGCACATTTTTAATTAAAGTGTTAGCCAAGCAACCGACTCACTGCCTAACTGACTAACCGACTGGCAGGAATAGCTCGTAGTTTTGGCCCATCCTTCAGCATAGCCTTTCAACTTTGCTCGGCTTTCGCATGCCACTGACATTGAGCGTGGAAAAATAATTGCCATATGCCAGCTCAACAACTTTAAATAAAAGTTAGTTGTTTTTTACTGTTTCATCAAATAAATTTTAACTACAAAATATTTCCGCTTTAGAAAGTAGCTAAGGTAAAGTTAATTTTTTATACAAATTGTGCAGCAATTATTTTCCCTAAATGTTTTCCTAATAGTTCTTAAGTGATATATTTTTTTTGGCAAATATTTATGGGCCTAAGAAAAGCTATGTGAAAATAAATTTTATTTTCCCGTATGGGAAATAATTTAAAATACCCGGTAAAACTATGTGCAAAAGCAAGCACTCAATTTAAAGGCGATTTCTCCACATAGCCGACGCGTCGTACATATAATATCGAAATATTGATTACCTTATGGGCCATATGGCGTATACATAATATCATTTGCTATCACTTCTGTTTAATTGAAGCCGTTAAGGCTCCTAGAATGTTGGTATGTTGCGTTGAATGGGCGTCAGATTAAGACAAAGCACCTATGCCATGGCCAACTTGACTAGAGGCAACAGGCAGCCCAGGCAAATATCACATAAAAGCAACAACCACAACCGCAGCAGCAACAACAAACAGACACACATAAATTAAAGCACAACGAAACAAGAGCAGTCACTGGTGGCGCGAGTAAAATGGCCCCAGGCGCTGTCCCCAGGCCCATGCTCACTCCCCGGCGGCGCCACGCCCCCCAAAAGGCGGCATGTTGTCCATTTGAAGGCAGTTTAAGCGCACATTGGGCTCACTGCAAAATGGCATAAAGAACGCCATGAAGCGACTGTGTTTATTGCCTTTTATGTGCTGCCCTAATGGCTACATTTGGCGCCCCAACATGGGGCAGCTGGCTTCGCTATTTGCAAACTGAAAAATACAGTTGCAGTGCTTGTGGCCCAGTCACAGTTACAGTTGCAGTCACAGTTGATTGCAATAAGGAACAATTTCGAGTGCTGCCCAACAGAATAAATATATAAAGCATATGGCAAAATTATATACATATAATTTAAAATTCTTTATGTAATTTGTAAAGAACTAAACCGATTATACTTTCGCGTAAGCTATTCCAATCTCTGCCCCATTTGCCTCTCTAATCGATTATATAAGAAGAATAAATGCAAATGGCACACAGTTATAATGGAAAGTCCTTTATGTATACAAATGATTGTCCAACGGCCATAAAGTACATGCTCTATGCCCGTTTGCACAGGTTTTTTTTATTCTCTTTCAACTGCAAAACAGTTGCACTTGACTTCGGATCCGTAACCCCCCCCCCCCCCTGCCATCCGGGCACTTGAACCTCAGTCTCACAATTGTGCTGACCTCTTTGTTGTGTGGGTGTCTGTAACGGACTCGAAATTTATTTTGCATCCTTTTGCATTCAGAAAAAAATTTCGCAATTTATTTTGCTTTGTGTATTGAGGTCAGTTTTGTTGGAGCCTTCGTTTTGTTGACCAATAAAAAATGAGGTTAGTTTTGTTTAGACAGGCATGACCCAAAGGCAAAACACAATCGAATTGAAAGAAGTGCCAGATAAAATATTATGCATAACCTTTTTTGGGAAGGAGGCAAAAAAAAAATACAATGGGACACGCAGGCCGGCTCAGGCCTAGCTCACGGGTCAGCACAAAAATGATTGACATATTGACACACTTGGCGTTTGATTGTTTTTCTTGGGTTGCCCGTAACGCCTTGGACCCCAGAGTCAAGCTCTACTTGCAGGTGCCTTCTTTATGGTGATATTCAGCGTAATTAATAGCAAAGTAAACTTGTTGATTAAATGCCGTCCAAATCAGTGGACAATAGTTATGCTTTACTACGGCCCAATCCGCCCCTTTAATTGGCATGCGACATGATAGTGCCACAACGTGTACACAGGGACAGACAGGTGTTCAGACGAGGTAAAGAACAATCCTCAACTATACAAATAAATTGCTGTGTAAATACATCGAGCGACAAAAAAAAAACTGAGCCACGTCAATGTCATTTTTATCTACTACACAGCGTGTCCTGGGCGCATTCCCGAACATCCCCCTCCATGCACCCATCAACACATTGACAATGCTAACTGCCAGTCAAAGTCAGCAAGGCAGCCAGGTGAAAATCAGAAAAGCAACGCGTTATGCAAATGTTAAATGGCGAATGGAAAATGGGAAATTCTATCTTGTTGACGCTTGTCTGTGCATGTTGACCCAACCTTTCCTATTTCCCGCTGCCACCAAGTAGCTCCGATCAAAACAAGATACAGGCAAATACACATATAGGTCACATGTGCAAATGTATTTATGCATCAATCGGAACCAAGCAAAGCCAATTGCATAAAGGATTTGTTTTTGGGTTTGTCCAAGTCTGTGAATTGTCGTTGATTTGAATAAAACATCGGCGATTTAAGATACTCTTTTTAAAAACATTCATGAAATCTGTTTGCCTTTTCGGTATATTTTTGTTTTATCGCGAGTGTATTTTTGAGCATTTAAACATATTAATATTGTCATTATCTAAATTTGTGTTTTTTACATTTTTATACCCTGAACCTGAACCCTGCGCTGCCCTGTGGTACCCTTCTTGGTTTAAATTGGGATCCTCGAATACGGTTACCGTCGTACTCCAGTAGACATCTAATGATTATTCTTAAATTAATCGTAGAGCCATGCTTGGTGTAATATTTATTCATAAGTTAATTACGGGTGATAACAGAATAACAGAAGGGACAATCTTCTGGGTTGACTAGCCAATTAAACTTCTCTGTCCCTAGTAGACCAACATGTCTTGCATACACCGCTCAGGGTCCTCTGCGATGATTATAACAAGCATTACAGAGTCTTCTCTTCCTCTTAGAAAGTCAGCTATTCTAAACTATTTGGCTTTAGCATATAGTCTTAGTTTGTATTCGCTTTTGTTCGCGACTCGTGTCAGTTCGGCGGGAGGTGGCATATTGCATCGGGATTTGCGCAAAATAAAATTGAATTCTATGCTTGAGTTTCATATATGTTTCATATCTGTCTATAATGTCAAAAATTATTTTTAATATAAGTTAAGATATGTAAAAGGAGATTGTTATCAGGATCTTAACTAACTTATAGCAAAAGAAATTTAAAAAATAATAAGTTAGTATTGGGTTTTAAAAAAATGTATAACAAAAAACAGTTTTCGTAAAATATAAGAAAAAATTTGTTTGTTTAATATTAATGAGTATTCTGAAAAAATAACAAACAGAAATATTAAATATAAGCCCACCCTAATCTGAGATATATGAGATCAAGCATGCTAGATACATGGATATTAGATTGCTAAAAAATATATATACTATGAGTAAAGATAGATTCAAAGACAAGCTACAAAGGAACTTAATTATCAAAAGTTTTGATAGGATTTTTTCTTTCAACAAGATGTTTTCCTACACCCAAATGTAAACCAATGCTTTAAAGCTTTTCAAAATATTTAACAAAATATAAAATTATATCTTGAAAAAAAATTTATTGAACTTACATCATTTATAAAGCTCTGACGATCCGCGTCTCATTGTACGTTAAGTAAAAATAATGTGTACTATTTTAATTGCCACGAAATATATATGTAAAATATATAATAAAAATAAAAACTATATAGAAATATAAAAGTTTACAAAAATTAAGATGCAATTAAAATGTTTTGGGTACAAATATTAAAAGAAAATTTGGAATTATAATGGCGATAATAGTTATAATAATATTAATATCAATAATGATAATAATATTAATAATAATAATAATAATATTTATAATAATAATAGTAATAATAATAATAATAATAATAATAATAATCATAATAATAATAATAAAAATATTAATAATAATAATAGTAATAATAATAAAAATAATAATAAAAATAATAATAACTAGCAAAACTCTACGTACACACCACACAAATTTTAAAACACATTTTCTTTGCTTTCAGTATCAGGTTGAAATGCCTTTGATGATCTTACTATAATTTCAAGGCAAACGTTTATAATTTAAAAATACTTTTATAATAATATAAATAATTAATTAAAATTCATATTAATATACATATATCGCCTTGAAGAAATCATAAGCAAACAATAAAATATGATAGCACATAAGCAGACCTCTAGTCAATTTGTCAGCTCTTGAACAATGCAAGCGCATGGACTGGATATCTTTCCAGACGAAATACTTGAATCTAAGACTCGACCTCAAAAAGGTAGCTGCAGATGTATGCGATTTGTATCAATGAGTGCGCTTGTTGTGGTTGTTGTTTATGCTGATTTCGAGATTTGTGTGTGAGTGTGTGTGTGTGTCACAGAGTGCAAATGAAGTGTGATTCAAGTGCTGTCGGCGTCATTGCCAATAGGTTGACAGATGAGTGCAAGTGCGCATAGCAATAACGACACTTCCAGCAGGCTGCCACATGCCGCAAGGCTCTGTCCACGCCACGCCGCCCACATATGGCTCGAGGGAGCACATAACCCAATTAGTTGAAGACCAGCCACTACATATGCCTGTTCATTTTTGGGATTAGCCAGCGACATGGCCAACCGTTTGGGAGGGGGGAAATAGGCCGAATGGGGAGGGGCAGATGCCGCATTTTCATTTGCATTTGCGTCACGTGCGACATTTTTTAATTATTTTTTACTTTATAAAAGCACAAAATTTGCATATTTTAAATGCAAGCGACAAATGCAAAATGCATAAGATGAAACACAAAAGCATTGCGTATGCAAATGAACAAGTTCAAGACAAAAAAAATAAAATTAAATAAAACAAAAACAATATGAAAAAAAGTGACCCTGGCAGCGTTGGAGGGCACGACACACACTTAAGCCTGAGGCTGCAGCCTCCAATTGAGAATGAAAATTAGAAATAAGACGCCAACTTAGAGACACCCTGTTAAACTGGAAAAATAAAAAGTTTTTTTTTTCAACAGTGAGGGTAGAGGGAGGATATTAACTAAAATTTTAAATTATACCAAATTTTTAAAAACTCTACAAGCTAAATATAATAAATAAGTGATTTTAGAAATCCAGAAAAGCCGAAAGTGGGTGAAAAGCTGATAGTTGAAAATATTGAATATTTGCACAGCTTTGTGAAACCTTCTTCAGGCATTTTAATGTCTACAGGATATGCATGAAAGAAAAGAACCTTTAAGTACAAGCGCAGAGTGTTTGCTTCCTGGCACACAACAACAGCTGCCATTCAAACACACACACACGCGCAGTGTCAACAGCTTGAGTGTGTATGGGCTGCGCTCATAAGTAGACTACAAAACAACGTTTTAAAAGGGAAGGGCCCCTGCCTCTGGTAAGGCTTATGCGGGGCAATGAAAACAAAGCAACACTTAAAAGTTAAAGCTAACGCAAAGCGTTTCGCAAAGGCCAAGCGTTGAGGGAAGATGGTATTTTTTGGTCCCATATTGACAAAAGCAACGCTTAGCCAAGGCTTAGAGTCTACGCTCTGCAAATTAGGTGCTTAGTCATTTAGTTGGCATTTGAAAACATTTCTTGAGAGGCTACAGTAAAATCTCATTGAAGCCAACTTATACTTACAAACTGTTCCTTCCATAAAGCCAATGTCATAAAGTAAACATATTTTATTATAATAATATTAACAGCCTGCCGCAAACTAATTCTGTGGAAGTACTTTTGCTTGCATCGTAAGTTTCTCTGTACGAAGCCTCACTGTTTTATTACAAAAAATGTTTTTACATAAATTGGAGTACAATGCCTGTATATTCGGTAGCAGCTATTCAGCTTTAAATGTTAACTGCTGTTGTCTTAGGCCACAACGTCTCCAACCCTTTTGTTGAGAGCCAGGGACTTAAATGCAAATTCAAGTTAATAAATGACAGGCCTATCTCTGCACATCTCCACACAAGCTGAGGTCATAAACAACCCGAATACGGAATGACAGAAGGCCAATATGCTGACTGAGTCTGAGATTGTGACTAAAACTGAGGCTGATTCATTAAAAAACATTTGCCAACCCCCCTACGGATCCGATGTCGATAAGCGTAAATTTGCCAAATACAAATAATCTTTTTGTTTGCCTAAGGGAAGTGGTATTGGGGTTGAGTAGATGCCCTAATCCGAGCCAAGATTAAAATCTCCACAAACAAAATGCAAAACCTGATAAATATGCCAGCTTTCAAATCTAACGAGCCGCTACAAATTAACATTTCCAGCTGAGAGCCATTTTTTTGTATTCGTCATATACAAAAAAAAATCAAGAAGAAGAGTAAAATCAACTAACTGGGGCCGTAAACCTAGTAGAGTGCTGCCAACTTGTTACGGCGCATAGATTTTTATGACCCCATGCAAGAATCTTAACATTGGCCGCCGCATCCTGGCCGGGGGCAGAGCGAAGGCATTTGTGTGTCGGGCTCCATTGCATTTCAAGTTGTGCAAAGTTTTTAAGTGCTGCACATTGCCTGATTGGCTGCCACTGGCTGTGATTTAAGCTAATTGCCTTTATGTATAAACAGAGCAGGAGGGAAAGCGAGAGAGAGACAGAGAGAAAGAGAGCGAACTACTTGAGAACAGTACTCAGTAGAAGAAGAGCTACTCTTCGAGCAGTTAATACTTGCATATAACATAAAATTAAGTATTAATTAGAAAATGGTTTTAAATTAACAAATTTTTATGGGTTATTTATGAAACTATCAATTTATAAACAAGTTGAAAATACTAAACAATTTTATAGCGCTATTTGCATTGGCATAAATATATTATAAAAGATATAACAATTTTCTTTACTTTAACGTAACTTTAACCAATTTATTAAACAGCTTGTAATTATTAAAAATTAAATTAAACATGTAATAGTTTAAATAATAAATATCTTTAAAAATCAGCGACATACATACCATTTGTTATAACTTTTTTCAATTTGCAATGCCAAATATAATTAGCATGCCCAGAAAAAACGGAAAATTTCAACTGTCAAGCCCAATGGCACAAATAGTTGAAAGTCGAAAGCGATATACGGAAACGAGAAATGACAAAATCTAATAAGTTAGCCAGCAGAAACGTAAAACGCAAACAAACTGCGTCGCATTTATCTGAGCCGCAAAAATGTCTGCCATATTTCATTTTAAATGCAGCACCTGCAGCTCAGACAGGCTCCTGCCACAAAAACAGCCCCGAAAAAGATGAAAAAAAAAAATGAAGGAAGATAGGATGAAGGATGAAGGAGGCCAAACCGTCAGAACGAATGCTTAAAACAAAATGTCAACGTTGGATAGTTGAGCAAGCAGAAAAAGAAAAACTTTCATATTCAACGAAATTCAAATACCCTTTGAGCGGTAGCTAGAGTTAATCGAATGCCAAGTGTGAATCTTAGACATAAAATGCATCGTTTTTAAAAAGTTTAAATATACTCTTTCTTACATTGCTTCATTCAATTTTTCTGCCTTTCGATCAGGTCCGGCAATTTTGTTTTGGCCGAGAATGTTCTAGACCACATATTAAATGACCAACATTTGCAACAATTTCTAAACATACATATAACGGCTTGAAATCGATTGAAAGACTGATAAAAGGATGTTAGTAGACACACACGGCACGATCCAATAGCGTATAGCATTTTATATTTAAATATTGCTTGGTAACAAATGTGATGGTAAAAAAAAAAACAACATTTGTGTAGATATAGGCGCGGAACACACGAGCGATCAACAAAGCAGACGCGCACAGACTAAATCCTTGAGTGGGCCCACAGCTACACTAATACAAATGCAACTGAGAGTGCACAGATAATTTAAGACTCGCGATCATACGATTTACACTGCTTGACGCTTCTGCCAGCACAATAAAGATACATATGCATGCGTGTCAACAGCAGTGGATAAATCAATTATCTACAATGTCCACTTTCTCTTTCAGCACCCTGATCCGTGTCATTGCGCTATATGCACCCCATTCCTTTCTTATTTACTTTTGTGAATTATGTTAAGAAAACTTTATTTGACATATTTCAATTAAAACAGAAAAAAAAATTTTTTTTTAATTAGTTGAACTTTGAAATAATCAGAAACTTTAAAGAATTGAAAGATTAGACAAATTACCCTTCTGCGATTCATGACAAATTCATGATACTCTCTGTTAGAGTATAAGTCAACTGCTCACAGCAGCATCTGTAATCAACAACATAAGCATAAAGTTAACAGAGAGCGACAAGTATACTGTACACACACACACACACTCTCACACACACCAATCCAAGCCAGTTTTTTAATGTTTGCTTGCAACGCATGAGGTCGTGGCTGCGCCTACCGACAAAGATATAACTAATAACATTAAGTAGTTAGTTGGCGCATAATTTGAATTATGACCACGTTCGTTGTCGCAGCCGGCACGTTGAGCTGTTGCCCCCACACAAATGCCACGCCCACACTCGAGTCCTGTCCAGCTAGATATTTAGCCCACACACACACATGAGTTTAATTTGATTATTGTTGTTGGCTACTTTGCACTATTTTGGCAGCTCGGCCATGTGGCTAAAACTGAATTGTGAAATATGATTCGCAAGCACGAAATGAGCAGCGAATCAAAAAATCGGCCAACAAATTATGCCGTGAAGGACGACTGCCCAAGGGTTGCGGCCTGAAAAACGTTGATACTGCAAAAAATATGCATCAAGGTCAACTGGCATGCTTTATAATCTATCTAAGTAAGGATATTTTTGCCTATATTTATCCAATTAAATACTCCACAAAAGTATAATAAATTTTTTCGACTTTAACTTAAAGCGCCTCTTGTTAGACGTTTGCGAATACCGCAGAATGCAGATTATAGAAAAACGCGAAACAGTGAATACATGCTAAAAGATTTATACGCTGAAATCCATCAAAGGGGCTATCAGCGAAATGCACAATGCTTGCAGACTCTTTAAATCTGTTTTTAATATACCAGAAATTGTTGTAAAAAAAACAAAAAAAACAATTTCAAATGTAGCAGTCAAATAGAACGAACAAATACAAATACAACAAGTAAGAGGTTCTAGTCGGGAGCTGCCGCTCGTTTGCTTTAGAAGTAATAAAGAAAAATTAAAATACAAAAAAAAACTGTTCCTTTTGCAGGGTTCGAACTTGCAACTAACCGCACCACTTGCCGCAGCCTCTACTCAAGAGCCACACTAATAATTGAGCTTTAATGAGAAAAAAACCAATTAAAATAGCAGCACAGAAAACAATACAATCGCAATTGCAATGCTGTTGATAGAATTCAAAGAAGACGCGCATGAATGTGTGTGTGTGTACATGTACACAGAAATTCGTGGAATTTGCGCAGCAACTATGCTGCTAACACGTGCGCACATAACTTTTGTGTTTCTTAACCGAACTTAATTAAATTTTAGACAGTACATCTTATTGTAGAATAGAATAAAGAATATTTATGTATTCTCAAAAATTCAATTGCATATAAATTGTGGCTTAAATTGATGGGTAATACAAGTTGGATAATTAACTTGATTTGTAGCTTTGTGGTGGTTGCGGGGAAGTGGCGATAGGTATAAAATGAAAGATACTTGATATATATATATATTATTCTTGAAGCTAAATGTCATGTTTGGTGACTCAAGCTCATATTATTTGCCAAAATTTCGATATTTTTTTTTATCGATTACTTGGAAACTGGGCAAGTTATCGAATATCGGAAACAAACTCGATCTGCATTCATACATTCATGTGCACAAATTCATCATACCCTGTTTACCCATTTTTAATGGGTTCAGGGTGTAAAAACATATTTTTTAATATATTTTTTGTAATACCCAATTTCACACAAATGATCTGTCCATCAAACCTGTCAACGAAAAACAACATTATTTCTTTTCGTTAATTGCAAAAACCTAAGTTGTAAGCCTATTTCATAAAAAATTGAATTTATTTTTTCATCGATTATCATAACTATTGATAACACTGACTCAGTCAACAGTCAATTTCATAATTTATATTTTTGCAGCACTAGTAATACAAGAAAAAACGGTAAATTCAAAATTTTAAATATTACCATTTATATCTTGCATTCTCTTAATATTAATTTTCAAGGACTTATGCAATATCTCACTTACTCAAATTATATTTACATGGCATTATATCATTTTCGCAGTGTTTGAAAATGCAGCTACACGTGCTTAAAGGTTGCCACGCTGCCAAAAAGGCCAAAGGTAAGTCAAGTTGGTGTCACACACACCTAACACATACCCCCACTCGACCTATGCTCTGCTCAACACTTAAAAAAACAGAATGGTGGGGAGCAGGGGGCGTAAAACATGTGCTGACAAACAACAAGAACCTGAACAAAGTTGTCTCAACAAATTCTGCAACACAACCTTCGCGTGAAAATATGGAGAAAACTTATGGCAAACAGAAAATTACCATTTGCATTTGTTGTTGTCCATTTTCTTTATTTTTTCACCCCCTCCCCCCCCCCCCCACTCCTAATTAAGTGACTGAAATTAGCGTAATTGCTTGTAAATTGAGGGTGGCATATCATATTACGTATACGCAATGTGCGGGTTGAGCTAGTTATAATTTGCAATTAATGCAGAGAAAAAAAGTAAAATCGATGCAAGAATTTTATTCGCGCTCTTTTGTGTGGGTAATTAACTTGTTGTAAGCCCAACTGGCATCTCGTATATAGATCCATATACTTTAAATACTATATATAATCACTTTTCGCATTGGCCTGTGGCTGCCACAGTTGCGGCTGTCATTATCATTTTTCACGCTGTCTTGTTGTGAACTTTTGTTTTTGTTGTTTTTCGCTGGTTGCTGGCTGTTGTGGTTATTGTTTTTTTCTTTTTTCTGTTGACATGCGGCAGCGTTAGCCGCCATCGCATTTATATAAAACATGTCCTTTCTAATATACATATATATTTATTTTGTTGGGTGTTTGGTTTTGCTTTGCACGTTTTCAAATTCAGTTGCTTATTAGGTTCTTTATTTATTTGTTATTTTGCATGCAAGTGGCTATTTTTTGATATTATATAAATATATACACTTTTAATATTATATTATCTTCATAATTTATGTTTTAATTTTATATGATAAATTAGGATAAATTAGGTTTATTTAGAATTAGATTTTATTGTATCAAATTTTAATTTGAAATGTTATAAAAATTTATTTTCAAATTTGTTTGAAATTTTGATTATTAATACATTTATAAACATTTATAATACTTATTTAAATACTTTTAGATGCCTCAAAAGGGCATTTAAAAACCTAAACACTTTTTGGACTTCGGTTTAAAACACACAACTACTGACTCCTTTAATAAGATATGTTGATAAACTAAAATTAACTTCCTGATAGGTTGGTTTTCGGTTCAAAACAATGAAATGCCTTTAGGTTCTTTGCGTCACCCTAGTTTACCAAAAACATTCACCTAGGTCTCCAGTTTGAACAACGATATCATTCGTATGTCGTTATATTCATAATGTGTTGATGTTTATATTAGTTTATAAATATTAAAACTTCAATTAATTTATGCTCAAGATTATTTTATATTTTTTTAAATATATTAATTATGTTTAATATTATTGATTCACTCTAGGCATTAATTATTATTATTTATACGTCTTAAGCGTTTATAAGTATTTATAAATTTAAATTTTTAGTTTAAAACATTAAAGTTTTAATCAAGTAATGGATTTATTTTTTAATTTAAGACTTATTAAATGCCTAATTGTTATAGGATTCGATTTAATTTAATATTGTTATTTCATTAATTTTCATTTTAATTAACAAATGAAGTTCTTTTAATTGGAATTCTCATTTGAATCTGTTATAGCTTATTATTTATATAAAATATATCTGTGATAAATTCTTTCATATTTGTGTTATCTTATATTTATATATTGGTTATTTATGTGTGATAAGTATTTTGTTTTATTTTCATAATAAATGCATAAAATATACTTTATAAATTTGCAGACCTTTTGTATTTGATTTAAAATGGACACATGACAATCATTTTTGCATATTTCTTTAAACCTATATATATTAATAATATATATAATTGTATTTTTATTGATTGAATGTCTTTGATTGTTGTTGTTTACAGTTGTCATTGGCCTGGAGGACCGAATGACATTTTACGATGTTGTCTGACAAAATTGCAGGCATTAGCTGTTTTTGTTGTTGTTGTTAAAATAAAATATATTAATTTGTACGTGTATTCGGGCTTGCCATACATTTGCACTGTAATTGAAGCAAAATTATTCAAAGGACTCGCATAGGCAGCCACATGAATTATTAACTAGCTTTGTTGTTGTTGTTGTAAGGCGATGTTGTTGTTGTTTTTTTATTTTTTATTTATTTGATACACAAAACTATATTCTAAGGCATTAAAACTGAATTGCGGATTTGCGAATTGCACTTGGAATTGCACTGAATTGAACAACTTGTAATTCGTTTAATATTTATGTTTTTATCATTGCGTACGAGTAGAAAAAACGTAGAAATTTATTATTGCTATTTAAATAATTTTTTAAGTATTTTTTTGTTGGGCAACGCGACGCGGCAGGCGAGAACACGGACCCAGCCTCGGAACAACACTTCTTGTGCTTAGTCCTGCTGCTGCTGGTCCTGACGCCGCGGCGACAACGGCGACGACAGCGAGACACGCGCGAGGTGCTACAACAAAAACACGACTGAGCCGTCCAACGGCCAGCAACGAATTACGAACACGAAATTGAAAGCGAAGACGAGGTCGCAGTCGTCGTCTGCACAGGTTGAACGAAATTGAAAGCCGTTACACGAAGTGGGTCGCTCGGTCGCAAAGCAGTCGTTTTGCAATGCAGTAGCAGTCGAGCAGTCGCGCGCTTTGTTTACATGTAACACACACCCACACATATATACACACCCACGCACAGTCGTCACTGTACCAGGTATCTAACGAGCGTTGAGCGACTCGTTAAAAGCTCATGCAGGCTCTCTCAGTCAGCTGTGTGCGTGTGTGTGTATGTGTGGGCGTTGCATGCGTGCGCTCAACAAGCCTGTCTCTCACACACACTCTCCCTCTCTCACTCTCTCTCGCTCTGTGCCCGATAAACAGCTGTTTGTGCTCTGCCCTAATTTGCTGGCATTGCTGAGGCCGTCTCTCTCCTAAAGCTTCAACTGCAATGAGCGCAATATATGTGTATGTGTGTGTGTCTGCGTGTTATCCTAGCTGACATTGTAAACATGACCGAAATGCATGTTCCCAAAGGTGCGTGCGTGTGTGTGTGCTTGTGCGTGTAAGTGTGGGCGTAAAGCCGCATTTGAAGTGTCCAGCGTCACATTCATTTGCATATTTGAGCACATTTTGGGAGAGCGCAAGAAAGAAAGGAAGAAAGTGGTTTTGGTCTCATGTGTAACGCAAAGATAAGTTCAGCTTAATTAAAGTTTCAGAAAGGAACAAATCGCTGCATAAATTATGACAATAACAGCGCGGGATGCTTATAGAACAACGGTTTATACGTCTTATAAACATCTTTTAGCAATTTACCAGCCTCACTGTGTTTTTGTTTTGTTATACCCTAGGAACAACCAAGACTGGATACGAAGGTAAAATCCCTATTATTTGTCGCAGGCAGTACACCTGTCGTAAATGACCCGATCGGAACACTAGATCATATTGCAGCCTTTTAGGATCAATCCTTCGAAAACATTTTGTTTTACAAATATTCCAACCAAGTCTAGCAATAATTAGCTCCCATAGTAACTAGAGGTAGATAAGCATATTGTTGCAAGGGTATTTAGTCTTCGATACCGCGAAAAAAGGTATTCTCTTATGCTGTTTAAGTATTTATTGTTTGTGTCCAATTAGATTTTGACAGCTTGGTTTCAAACTTTTGACATCCTTTGCTCCTCTTGAGCTTTAATATGCCAATATCCTTCGTTGGCTTTCTTCAGTAATTCATAAAATACCCTTGTTGTCAGTGTTGTTCTTGTTTCTGCCTTTTTACCTTCTTAAACTCTGTCCATTCAGAAAGAGAAATCTTCCAGCCAGTCTAGGTCCTCCTCGGGCAGCAGTTGCTTTAAATATTTAACTTCCTCGTTGTATTCGGCCTGCAAGGTATTGATATTGTTGGAATATGGTGGATAAGTCCGGGCTATTATAATTTCCCGTCTAGCAAGCTCTGCTATGCCGCGCTCATAGATAAAAACCTCATGCTCCTCATAAGCCTCCTTTATAATACGATCAATCTCTAGTCCAGCGAGTTCTTGAGCACTTTGCTCTTTTGGGGTTTGCCTTTTGGTGTTATCAATCACCACATTGGCAGCTGGTGTTGCCGACAGGTCAACTTCACAGTAAAACATTGTACAAAACTTAAAAAATTCAAAACTGAAGGGCTAGTGGAAAAGGGCACATATAAATCAAAGCATGCTCTGTTTTGATCAATCAGTTCGAGCCCAAAAAAATATATTTTCTGTTCCATAAAACGAGCCTTGAACCAAACCAAATGCAATGAAAAAGACAAACCTAAAATAACCCGAATTATCTTAAAAAAAAAAAGGAAGAGTGAAAATAAACCAATTTCGAGATTTTTGCAATCATTTTCTCATTTTTTAAAGTTAATTCTAAAAATTACAGAATTAATATTATTTTCATTTCTATATATAGATAAAATATAATAAATAAAGATAAATTCTAAATTATAATAAATGCATTTTCCATTTTATATAGGGAACGAACAACTGAAGGTTCGAACCATCCACAGAAGGCGAGGAAGCGGTTCGAACTGTGAGCTGAAGCAGCTACAATTTTTTTTCTGTTTATTTTAATTAACTCTCAAAATGTTTTGGGTATTGCATTATTTGGGCACACCTTCAGAAGTTTCTTTTTTGAGTTTGCTAAACTGATCTATTTTATGCTGAGCTTCCAGAAACCATTGCTGCTTCTTGGACTCATGTTCCAGGGCAGCCTGCCTGATGATCTTCGAGATCTCCTGACCAGCTAACTGCTGTGCCTTGTCCATAGTTAGCGGTTGCTGCAGTGGCTTGTAGCTGCTGGTTACCTCCACATAGGCGGCGGGTTCAAGGCAATACCATAAGTTGGCCAGTTTGTTTGGGGCAGCAAGAGCGTAGTTTTTTCTTTATGGCCTGATCGCGCAGTCAGCTGCCGCTGCTTATTGACTTGAAACTGAATTCAAAGCATTTCTCTTGATTCCATTGTGACCGTTTCCCCCCTCTAAAAGCAGTTGCTACGACTTAAGTCATCGCAATTTCCAGGCAAAACAAACAAATGATCCGATACGTGTATATATATATATATATGTGTGTGTGTGTGCAAATATGTTATAATAGTATAAACATTTGCCATAAACAGAAGCAAATGTGGCGCATCAACAAGTCGATTCGGTTCTCAACGCCAGCCACAGCCCGCATGCCCCTCTGTCGTCGTTCATTTCAATTTGTGTCAATTTTCAATAGACGATATATTATGGTTGCCCAACCACCCCTCACCCCTACAAGACATATCCACGAACGGCCAGGCCAAAATTCGTCGCATATATCTAAGACAGTTCATTAAAGGCTCAAGGGCTAATTGAGGATTGACCTGAGCGCTTAAAACAAGAGCTTTTCATCCCTTCTAAAGCTCTCACAACTTTATGCCTTGTTGGCTCATTGCTTTCGCTGAGCTTTCGGTAAAAAGCTCGCCGGTTGCCGTCCTGGCTAACTGCGTTTCACGTGTCAAATACTCGTTACTTTACGCTGCCCCTGGGACAATGGGTCAGGCATTGAGTTAGGGTAGTAAATTAGAATAAAATAGAAATATACATATATTCATTGAGTAATGAATAGAAGGAGAAGAAAAGTCACTCTAAGCTTTTATTACTACTTTATAACTCAAGCAAGCTACATTAGGTTGGTCTGCAAACGCAAAATCAAACACAAAAAAAACATGTTCATTTATCATAGGAAGCAACAAAAAATCACTTTCAAGACAACAACAGTGCGCATGATACCCTATTTTTGTTTCGTCGTCTGATTTGATCGCCTAGATGTTGAAGCATGTTCTCGACGACATAAGAAACTTAGTGGAAAGAAAAGGGACAAATAATCCCACCATGTTTGTTGCTGGCTGCTCTGTCGTTTCTACAAAGCACCACGTAGAAACAACAAAAACACAATTTGGGTACATGCAAAGCCGAGGCCCGGCTCCCAGTATTCAAATCAAAGGGTTAGACAGACAGCGTGTTAACATCACAAATTATGACGTCACATTTCAAAGAGTTTTATTTCTTGTCTTGAGTGGTATACTCCTACCTTTATTAGGTACATTTAAAAATTTTATCAATAGGGTCATAAATATTTATGAATTTATTGAAAAATGTAATAATTTGCTGTACGCAATGATCGCACATATAATAACACTTAGCCTGCCACGTTTTTAAATTCATATACTTGGCTTGGCAAAAGCATACACTGCCGCTCACTTGAATAGCGTCCCTTTTCTTGAAATGTGAAAATGCGTATAGCTCACTTAGTTGTTAAATTTGTTTTGCATTTTGTTTCTAAGACTTCTAATTTGGGAATTCGCCGGATTGTTAATAGACGAATCCACATGGCCATGGAAATAATATGAAAGGACAAAACGCATACATGCAGATTTGCACCAAAATGTGTGAGTTGAGACACGAGTACCAAAAACACGTCGAGGCGGGAAAAAATCTTTTGATCTATTTATTACTCAATGACGTTATCCAAGAAAGTTGGAATTTAGTCTGGATATTTGGTATATAACCACTTTTGAATCTCATCTCTAAGCTCTAAAGTTCTTCCAAAAGTACAAAATTAAATACAAAAGTTATTTGATAATACAAAATTCCACAAGAAGATGAGTATCTGTCAGATGGTGGCTCTTGACTAAAACGTGTTTAAAAGTATCTCATGAAAATGTGATTCATATTATAACATGCTACAACGTGTTAATATAAAATCTAAATTTTTTTAGATATTCATAAATTCTTTCAAGAAAATTCCAAAAAAAAAAAATAAAGTGTAAATTTAGCTGGAGAAAATGTGCAAGGCATGCATCGTGGCTTTTTCGAGATTTTATTTAAGTTACCTAACTGGTAATAAGTTAATTAACTTGAACATTTTTTTGAAGACGTTCTGAGGGCCAATAATCGTTTATGGTAATACGCGTGCTACATGGATTTTTGCCTCGTAACTGTAATTATTTGCCGGAACCATCAATTGTCAGTTGTCAAAACTTAAATGGCCTAGACAACATGTTGGTAAATATGATTTCCCCTTAGATGCGAGTGAATTAAATAAAGAAACAAACTGGCTATATATATAGAGCTAATCAAGGCTAAAGGCTTTGTTCTTATTGATTGGTAAGCTTCGTATCAGTCAGTCAACCAGGTGGGCGGGCCTAATTTACACTACTAAATAAATGATGGTTTGTTTTCATTACTATGCAGCTAAAGGTCTGCCCAGTGGCCCAAAGGCGGTGAGGAAAGCGGCGTGCGGGTGTCATTGTGGGAAAACAAAAGGCGACACCTATTCAATTCGGCGGCATTATTATTAAAAATTCAGTTTAGGTTTGAGAAAGACCAAAAAAAAACGAACGTTAGTATTTACTGTGGCAAGTGTAATAAAACCGAAACGCTGCTATAATCGAACGCAAGCAAATCACGAACAACACAAATCAATTATTCAATTGGTCAATCAAACACACTTTGACAATATATATTTGAGCAACAACAATTGAAGAAACAGAATTTGGTAGAAAAAATCAATGAAATTCTATTTAAGAACTTTAATCAAATATACGAGAAAACAAATTTAATATTTGCAACAATCAATCAATCAGAGTCTAAAAGAGTTACGACTTAGCAAATTTATTATGTACTATATAACTATATATAAATATACCTTAAAGTCTGATAAAATTAGTAGAGTTTAATATTTTATTTTACTTTTATTACTTTCCAGTTTAACAATAACTCTTCATTTTTGGTTTAGCTTTAGGAGGAGCTCTAGGGAAAACTACATACGCAAATGAAAATTCTGACCAGCAACAGAAAAAATGAAACAGTAAGAAAAAAGTAGGGAAAATAAATATGGTAAAAACAACAATTCAAGTCTGTGTACAATGAGCCGAATAAAGTTGGCGCCGGCCAAAAAAAAAACGAAGGAAAACGGAAAAGAAATGCGAAATATGAAAAAGAAAAAGAAAACTAGATAAACAGGCGCATGGGTGGGTGTAGGGATTTTTTTGAGGGTGTTAAGATATAAGTTGTATAGCCAGAACTAAATTGGTTTTAAATGCAGCAATTGTTGGCAAATGTTTAATTTTGACTTTGTCACATCTATAGTTGAGGCGCATTTGTGATTGCAACTTGTTGAACTTACTTTTGCATTGCTGCTGTCGCCGGCCTGCAGCTCCAGCTGGGGCATGGACGTGGCCAGCTGCTGCAGCTGCGGCTGATCCATGTCTCTGTTGTAGTAGTCCGCCAGGCTGGGCACCAGCAGCACGCCCACCTTATTGCGCGCCACCTGCTGATGCGTGCGCCGATGGCGCGCCGGCAGCATCATGCGATGCGCCACCAAAGCCATGCCTTGCCACACACAAAACACACAGTTACACCACGCAAATCGAAAATCAAATTCAAGCAAACCAATAACCGACCGCGTCGTTGGCCGCTGTTTTGATCGCAGAAAACTCTCGCCGCCAACTGAAAGGCGTCGCGTCGGAAAATCAAGCAAGCGACAGCGAAACGCACCGGAAAAGGCAGTCCAAAAAACAAAATGTCCATGTAGAAGCCATTTCGCTCTAGCACACACATGCAAACGCGCTCACTATCTCTCATGCTCTTCGGCGCTGTGCGTATGTGTGTGTGTGTATATGTACTAAGCTCTGCATGTTTGATAAGCATGTTGTTGTTGTTGTTTTAACGTTAATATTAATGTCCGACGCGACTGTCTGCCAGCTGTGTCTGTACCTCTGTGTCTGTGTGTGTGTGTGTGTCTCTGTGTGTGTGTATGTGCCGGCGACAGTGTGTTTGTATTAGTTTTACCAAAACGTGCGCATTTCATAAAAAAACACAACAACGAAAAACAAATAAAAATGCTTGTCAAGAGTGCCGGCTTACAGATACCCTGTACCCAAACAAACAACCCAGAGCTATAAAAAATCATTCCTAAATAACTTATGATTAAATAGCTCTTTATATAAAACAGACAGGCTGACTGACTGGTGATCAAAGCACAGCCCGAACCGTAAGAGCTAGGAAGCTAAAATTTTCACAGTGATAAAGGTGCACGTTAAGACAGGGTTTCGGGGAATTCCACCCGCATGTGTTGATGAATCCCATTAAAACCCATTTTCAATGATCTTTGTTCAAATTCATTTGAGGGGTGTTTCACACTTTTCCATCTCCTTGGTGGAAATTGGGGGTCAGAATCGAAGCTTCCACGTTAGAAATGCGGCTCAAAGATTTTTTGGGCTAGCTTTTAAGTTTTGTCTGCTTTGCATCCAACTTACTTTCAAAGCTCTACAGCGAATTGGGAAATTTCACTCACAACAGTGGAAAGGTTATATCTAAAATTGTTAGCACAAAAGGTTCCACGGGCAAGGCCGGACTATACCCTCATATAAACACTTTTGGTTCAGTATTGTGGTAATAGAATTAGCTATAAATAAAATATTTTTTAGCTGTGACAGCTACCCGATAATCTCTAGCACTAAAAATGAGAATAAAAAAAACTTAATTTAAATCGGAGCTGATTAACCAAACTATATTCCAACTTTAAATCAATGGAAGCATACAAGCAGAGGCAGAGTTGGATAGATCACCGTATATCACACAGCTGATATAGAATATATGTATATATTTACTTTATGTGCTCGCATATGTTTTCTCTCAACAGTTAAATGCGCCGTACCAATATACCCTCTTTGGGCCAATTTCAATGAATAGAGGGCAAGCAAAATATACAAGCAGATAAACGTAAAGCAAAGCAAATATAATATCCGCTGTTAAAATAAAATTATGAAACACAAAAATGACAGAAGTTTGAGCAATATAAAAAAAATGTACAGCAAAGATGCGACTTGAAGTTGCCCTATTAAATCGACCAAGATCCCACGAATATACTTGTATGTAATGATTTATAATTTTAACGTACTTGTTTTTAAACCCAGACAGCGAGACAAGAAATTATGCACACACACATAAATATATAAATGGACTACTTTGAAACTACATTTACACCTATGTATTTGGATTATCCGCAATCGATGTTTTAATTTACACTTTAAATAAATCTTTGGGAATAGGTTTATCGAAGGAATAAGTTATAGAGGTGGATTTTGCATAAACACTTAAAGTTTTATTTATTAATTCCCTCATTTTTCACCAAGGATAATGAATTTCCCGATTGGTGTAAAACACGACTCATATAAATTATCACTAAGATCTTTAAAAGTCAGTTTAAGGCCGATCAGATAAAGAACAAAAAGGTTCCTTACAAAGACAATTTTCCATTTTTACATAAGCCAGATGCAATAAAGAGTTCTGATTCGAAGATCATATATCTTTCATTATATACAAGATGCATCAGATAAGTGAGACAAATCATCATTTTAACAATCTGGAAAATCTTGATAAGAAATACTCCCTTACACAAAATCCAAATGTTTCATTATTATGTTGGGGCCTGTTCAAGAATCTGTTGCGAATCCCATTTTAGATTGATTACACACAATGAATATATACCCAAAGCTAATGCTGATTGCATTTGTAGCTGCGACAGTGGAAAAAAGATGAGATTATAGAGGAAGCTTTCGTGAAGCGACCATTAGCAACTTTTGGAAATTGAACACGAACTAAGCTATATCATACTGGAAAAAGTTCGAAATGTATTTGTTCCCAAAAATAAAATTGCTCTTCAATTAGATGCTCTTAGAATAACATCTGTCAGGATGAGGTTTTTCAATTAAACAATCAGATTCATGCTGAAACATCAAGCTTAAGATCTCAAACTAAATCAAAGCCAGACAATATCAATCGATGAGAGGAGAAACTATCTGAACTTGACGTAATATCAGACAAGCTTTTTGTAATCCTTGAAGCGATTACCATGTTGGATATAACTTTATCGCGAAAGCAGGAATTATATATTTCTGACGAGTATAGAGATTTTACTCCAATTGCAAGATAAACTCCTTTTCTTATTGGGTAAAGTGAAAAGGACTTTGAAATAAAATCATTGGGTGAATCTTCCGGAACTCTTAGTTATATGTTTTTGAGAAACCTCAATGCAAAATTCTCAACACGCGACATCCTCGCAAGCAAAAATAGTAATTTTAATAAAATTATTCAAAATACTATTTATACTTTAAAAACTTTGTTTTATTTGTAGATTTTCAAATGAAGATCACAATAAATATCGATAGGGTGAAAATTCGAAAAAAAACGTAACTGAACTGTTTAAAATAAAAATAAAAAACCAATCAAGTTTAAGCTAACTTTATACTGCGTTTTCTATTGATATTTTCAATGCTTATAATGTTCTTACGTTGTGTATTTTATTCGAAACCTTTAATACAGGTTTATTAAATCAAATTTATGCTCTTGATCAATACCTATCGATTTTAGATGAGTTATTGATCATTTAAACTTGTTTTGGCTCAGATCTGACGCAACCAAAAGCCTCGTTTAATCATGTACATTAAATTTTGTGCTCTAAACAACACTATTTTCTGTTGTCTTACAGCACTACAAAAGTCGAACCAATGGGTGAACAGGTTTTGAAACGCTTTATAAATGTACCCAGAGTCTAGGATAGTGTATCTTTTATTTTGGTAACTGCTTAGCTCAGGCCGACAATTATAATTCGAGTCATGTGAACACGCAATCACACATGTGTATAAAAGTACGGAATGTATGTGTAAACACAACAGCAATGTCAGCTTCTAGCCTGTCCTCTCCATAGCACTTCTACGACTAAGCTCCTTGCTAACCAAGTTGCTTACCTGACCTTAACCAGTTGGCAACAGCAACAACCAAAACATATTTATACGAAACACGAACCGGAAATAGACGAGTGTTCATTTTGTTTTACTTTTACTCAACTAACTGTATCTGTCATGGCATTAACGTTTGTTATTGGAGTTGGCAACTTTGTTTTTGAATCGGTAAGTGAATCATTTTAATCATTCAGGGATTTAGTTATTCATGAGCGATACCTTGCATTTACTTGTTTTAACTAACTAACCGAATAAAGTACGAAATTTAAAAACTACTGAAAAATAGAATTTCCTACACTAAACAGTTAATTAATTCATTTTAATTAAACTTATTTTGATGGTTGACTACGTTATTATTACGTTTGACTACATAAAATTAAATGCCCAAATCACGCATACGCCATGGAGCACACTGCATTTGAAGTCAAATAATTGGATCACTTAACAATTTATTGGATCGAAATATGTGTGCGAGAATTCGATTTACATTTATTTGCGTATTTGGGCAGCTGGTGAAATCAAACGCACAAAATAAGTGAAAACGGAAACACCCTCGAATAACGATGAGAGGTTAATAAAAAAATTGGTTCAATAATGAAATTGAAAAAGAATTAAATATATGTATCTATAATCTAGTTAAAACAAAATTTACTTTTGTTTCGGTACTCCATTGAGAACTTTGCAGTTGTAACGATGTTGAGTATAAGGATTATATATTGAAACATTTTTTGTTACTTACCTTAGGACATGTTTAACGCTGAGCAGGCTACACCATAAGCATGACGTCATTACAGTGAGCACACATATGTATAGGCTGTTAGATATATAGATTGGTCGGGCGGTGTAATCTGGGAGATATCTAACGGTTCTTGAGAAAACGCAACATTTTGTTGGTGTTTTTTTTCTTTGTTTTTTGTTGTACGTGCATAAATTATATGAGAACTGGTGCGTTGTGATGGCTGAAAAAAAAATTCGCATAGAAAAAAAGGGAGAGATAGGGTAAGAGATTAGCACAAACCAAATACAGTTTTTAACTTTAAGCCTGATAACACGTATGCTCCATTGCTTAGTTGAAAAGAGCGCTGACAACTTGTCGCTATTTGTTAAAGCTAAGATGAAAGAGAGTAAAGGACGGAAGAATATTTAAAACACAAAAACCACAGCACTCCCGCCTCACCAAACCCGCAGTTGCGCAGTCATTTTGACTGCAGGCAGCAGCTCATAAATCAAAATGACCCAAAGCGACATACACACACACACAGCAAAAGAGAGTCAATATCTATAAATATTTCAAATACAGACAGAGGAACCTAATTATGTTACACAAGTAAATGCGTAATTAATGATTTTATATATTTCAACCGTACATTTTAGAATTTTTCTGTAATAGACAATCAATATATATTTATATGTTTTGAATTTATTTTTTTCTCATATAAAACCAAATGTTTTGAATTTTGGCGCCAATTACACAAGCTAAGAGCTACACAACTGTGCATCGTAGCATTTAGCTTAAGAGCGGCTGCACACATTTCTGAGCTGATGCAATCGATAGGAACTATCGATACAAACTATCGTTAGGGCTGCTTATTTGCTTGCATAGAGCTCGTGCGCGTGCACGAAACTCACAAAATATACAAATAATTCGCTGTGTTGCTTCTTAGTTTTCATTAAAAAAATATAATATACCAATATGTAAATAAAGAGCGAAAAAAGAGAGAACCAGTGATAACGAGTATAAAGTTTGTTTTATATTAACTGCAAGCAAAAGTATGAAGTGCGTACCCGACACATAAAATTAGCTGGTCAAAGTCTGTGGCAAAAGGGAAACACATAAAAATTATGTCGCCCATGTCCAATGCCAATCCAATGGCAGCAACTGAATTAAGTCCATTTGTTTATTGGTCCCAAACAAAGGATACGTTGTTGCTAAAGGTGGATCTGAAAGATGCGCAGGTGAGTCGTTGCACATTTTGCACATTTCGAAAAATCAATAATAAGCGATGGGCAACCGGCATTCAATTTATTTTTAGGGAGTCATTGCAGAATTTACGCCTACAACGATATCGTTTGGTGCCAATGGCCATGGAGCACGCGGCCGGAATGCGTACAAGTTTCAGATGCGTTTCTATCAGCCCATCGATGATGAGACGGCCACATTTACGGTTACCGATCATAAGATCGAGCTGCTCATCCGTAAAGTAGAGCCTGCCTGGTGGGTGCGACTGGTGGCGACGCCGCAGAAGCCGCACTGGCTGCGCGTTGACTTTGACCGCTGGCGCACTGAGGATGATGCAGAGCTAAGTGAGCCGGCGCGTGACGTGCGCGAGGATTATGTGGAGGAGTATAACAACCTGCAGAAGCAGGAAATTGGCTATGTGCGAGGTAAGAAGGACTACTCCCAACCGTTTCCTCAATTTAACAACTTTTACCCCTTTCACAGAGAATGCCAAGAAGGTTTACTTGATCATCTATAACTTGGCCATGTTTGTGGGCTATCTGCACATACTCATCATCATGGGTGTGCTCTATATGCGGGACGGACCCGGCAGCATTAAGCATACGTATGAGTATGTGGGCACATCGTTCAAATTTGTGCAGCTCATGCAATATATGGAGGTAATGCATCCACTTTTTGGCTATACCAAAGGCAGTCCGCTGGTGCCCTTCTTTCAAATCTCTGGACGCAATTTCGTTCTGTTCCTTATGATCGAAATGGAGCCGCGCATGCATGCAAAGCCGGTAGTCTTCTATGTATTCATTATATGGTCGCTTGTGGAGCTGGTGCGGTGAGTGATGCATTTGAATTCAAAATAGAATAGCATAACAGCTATTATTCTGCATTTAGCTATCCCTACTATGTCAGCCAGCTGCTTAAGCGGGAGAACGGTTTGCTCACCTGGCTGCGCTATACCATCTGGATACCTCTCTATCCCATGGGCATCGTGTGTGAGGGCGTTATTCTGCTGCGCAGCATACCCTATATTGAGGAGACGAAACGCTTTTGCGTTGACATGCCCAACAAATGGAATTCAACCTTCGACATGGTACTATTTGTAAAAGTCTATCTGCTGCTACTCGCTCTGCCTGGCAGCTATCTGGTCATGTCTCACATGTCCAAGCTGCGCGCCAAGAAACTGGGACGCGGTCGCGCCAAGCCGAAAATTAATTAAGAACTCATTTCAAATTTCTTAGCTTTAAGATTCACGAATTTTTATATTTTTTTTATTTTATTTCCCAACAGAATGTTAAGTAAATGTTTTTTACTTGTGCTCTATTGTTTAGAACAGAGTTGTGTCAAAGATTTTAGCCACAGGTTCAGATTTATATTAAATAAATATAAACCTATTGGTACTATCAGTTAATATAGATATCAATCGCACGGCCAAAGATTTTCACTCGCACATAAATTAACATAATTTTAAAACAATGAAAAATCAATAAAAAGAAAATCGAATTGACTATTATTTAAATGAAAACTTTTCTATTTCCGTCTAGTTCAAATAAAGTTTATCGGCCGCATTGAAGAATGTTTCTAAAACAACTCTTAGTTAAAAATTGTATACTATATTAAAACTTGCTGTGCTTTTATGCTTGAATTTTGTCGAATTTTTTTTGATGCGTTTCAACAATTTGTATACATTTTTGAAAAGAATAAATTATATCTACAAAGTAATAACCCACATGGCTAACATAGCCTTCCATACTATTCTAAGATTAAAAGCTGGAATCTAACTTTTGAATTGGCAGTCACTTAGACAACACCTGTCCCTGACTGACGGATTTGTGGCTGACCAACTGATTCATAATCAGCGTATAGCAAGCCGTAAGAGATAGAATGTGATGTTTGTATAAAATTGTATTATATTTATATCCAAACTTTGTGACCATGCCGTTCCGGTCTACAGCCTCCTTTCTAAGCCAACTAAAATTCATAAAATGGAGGTTAATTTTGCCTTAACGCAGGCAGACATAACGATTACTTTATCCAGACACAGAGCATATTATATTTTTTATTATTTTTAAGTAACGCTCTTTACTGTATAACGAATTTTAATATGATTGATAATAACTCATAAACAATAGAAATTAAAGCTATTCGTTATGTGGATTAGGCTTGCATGATATGTTATATATTAAAAAAGGCACATACCAACAGATCACGTGCATTCAGCTTTAACATCCTGTCAAGCATGGTTCTGGTGTTCTTCTTGTCAATGTCCTTTGTGACTGGCTTATTCAATTTGAGCCCAAGCGACCCACTCGAAATGTTAACTAACATTGGTTGGTAACTGGTGCCGACTATGACGCTTTTGTGCCACACTGCGGACACAAATACTTCTTATTTGTGGCTCATTACAGGTGGGTGGGTGGTTGGTGGATGAGCCGTCAATAATGGATGAGCACGTATGTATTTTGGGGTGTCTTCAATAAATTGCGTTTTTTTTTTAAGGTGTCAATCAATTTTGTGTCGTTTTGCTGCTTATTTTCGTGCTAAGGTGCAACGAATTTCGGCCACTGACACCGAAGATAAATGCCAGACACTGGCGCTATTAATTGGCTGAGTGCTCTTGCCACCAACCACAACCGACCACCGGCAACAGCAGCACCAGCACTACCATCGCATGCCAACGACAGTTGCCCACATAAATTCACGTTGCAAATTTATCCGCGAAAAAGAAGAAGTTCGAACGAAGCAAATGGCTACAGTTACCGACGGCACGATACACTGTTCTCAGTCTTTTAACGTGGCGCTGCGTGGGTGGGGCAAAATTGGGTTTACTTCCAAATTTCAAGAAAACAATAAGACAATTAAATTTTGTTTTCTTGAAAAGGACACAAAATTTGATATGTGTACTGGAAATGGTACATATAAAATTTTTGCTTGCTTTAAAATGAGCTTGAAGAATAAATATCATAAAAAAAAAATCAATTGACCTCTAGCTAATGTAGGTTTTGCATTGAATTTTGAGCATTATCATAGTGGGATGAAAATCTTCATACCAAAACGTGTAGCTGGGCTTAATGAAAGACTTTATGCAAAAAAGGCCGGCAGAATGAAATTGTACAAAACAAATATGCTGTATTGCATTGCGGGAAACAGAGTGTTCAGCAAGGCACGTAAACAGCACTGGCCCAAAAATGAATAATTTAATGCAATTTTCAGGCGCATCCAACACGTCGAAACCGGAAACCGGAAACTAAAAACCAAAAACCGTATACAGCCCAACGGAACCGTACTGAACTGCAGCGGGGTTAACGCACAACTAATCACTTGGGTCTGCAGCCAGGAGCGAGGTGCCTGGCGAGGTGTCTGACCAGGACCTTGGCCACCCAAAATGAGTTTTTGATTAATGTGCCGCAGAGCGGGTGGCGGGCGATAAGAGGAGTTGTGTGTGTGTGTCTGTGTGTGTGTATGTGAGACGATTGATTTTTCTCCCCTGCCGAAAAGTAAGTGCTACATTTTCTGCAGGCAAAGACAAATGCGTGAACATTTTCCACATAACAGCTGGCGGGAACTTAGAGTGGAACAAGTGCAGCCTACAGCAGAGCCTTATTGAAATTTGGATCAACCTTGCCGGCCGTAACGTAATTCTGCAATAGGATATGGTAATTGGCAAGTTTTGAAGGACAAGCAATCAATGCAAAGGACGAATCGCCGCGACTTTAATGAAGGCACTGCTAGAAGGAAGGACACGAAGAGCAGCAGCTTAGTATAGGTTTTTTAATCAGGTTGCGCTATAAATAATTATAGATATGTTTGCACTAACAGCTAATTAGGCTGCCCATGGGTAAACTAAGTTACTTAAACTCTGACTAAGCAATGTCGATTAACTTTCAACATTTTTTTGTAGACTTTATGGAAAGTCCTCAACAGGATTGTCATAGTTTGTACTGTCAAATATACTAGGCCACGGAGTTCCGGGTTTGAGCCATGACTTTTTTATTGCGAAGGTTCAAGACCTGGAATTTTCAAATTTAATATGCATAAACGGCTTGTTATGCTTTTAACTTTAGTTTAGTTTCAATATTTATTGCAGATCACATATCAAGATTGTGTCAATTATTTATTCGGTCTGATCATCATTTGAACAAACTTAAGAGGTCTAAAATGCCAAGTTCTCCACTCGATGGCTTTTCAATTCTCAATATTCTGCTTAATATATTGGCCATTGAGATTACTAAAATGCACAACATTAAGAACTAATTTAAATTAAAAGAATCTTTGAATAGTTTACCAGATATAACAACCACTATGGAACCACCAGCCAGATTGATAAATTACAACACAATTCGATTGCCCGTCATCGGGTCGATCGGGTGTGGAGAATTCACAGTTTTTGTGCGGCAACAATGCATCACCCGCATTTCCTGAATATTCGCCAAGACCCTCTATCTTATACGATTCATGCTCGATGCCTATGACAAAGTAATTGTAATGTGCATATCGCGTTACATTATGAAAATCCTCGAGATGTATATACATCAGATGCAATATCTCCAAGCCCATAAAGAATTCGCCACGCAAATCTTCAAACCCGGCGCGATAATCTTGCCAGTTACGATTGAAGTTTTCACTGCCATCTTGACGACGTTGCACCACAGTCCAACCGGAACCAGCCAGAGTCGAATCACAGAGCAGTGGAAAAGGCGCCAAGCCAGGCACTTTTAACAAATATATATATCATTTGAATTGCCTAGACAATTGCTGGCCAGATATTTATCAGTAGGAAAATTCAGTTTTGATATAGTTTCCAGGTTTTTTACAAGCTTTCCCAGCTTATCGTCATTATCCTTAGAATGTAGACGATTTTCTGTACTAATCAATTCAAGGTAATTATTATTCTTATAGAGAACTTCGGATTGTACTGCCTGACCATTTAAGGACTTATCCAGAGATTCTGTATTCTTTTCGAGTTTATGGCGTTCGATCTGAGCCTTTAGCTCTTTTAGTTGTCTATTTTTATAATTTAGCAACTCCTCTGTGATTGCGGCATTCTTTCTATGGATATTATTCAGTTCAAGTTGCATTTCCAATTGCATTTGCTTATCCCTAATCGTTTCTTCCATATGTCTTACGCTTATATTAAGTACGTGGACTTTTTCTAGCAACTCGACATACTGTTGTTCCTTCATTTGCACCGAAGCAGCATATTGCAGCAGATGTTTCACTATTTTATAGCAATACGCATTGCACTGTTCATCTTTAAGCTGATTGTTCAAACAGAACTTTGAATTTTGATTAGATTTCTATGTAATTAAATTTTATTAAATGTTTGCGCTTACGGTCTGTTGTTCCTTTCCAAAATATGCTGTTTGTTCACTTGATACCACAAGCACGCATATAAAATATTATAAAATATTTTCATATTTTTAAATAAAAATTGCTTTTAGCTCTGCCTTTAGTTCTGCCAAACAACTTCTAATTTAATTTAACGCTAAGCTTCAGCATTACATTTCAATTTTCGCATTTTGTTATCAAATTTATTTTGCTGGCAGTGTCATGAGACACTTCCTCTGTTATCAGTTGAACTATTCAGAGCTCAAATTACTTAATTGCATTAAAATATAGCAAGTTCTAAATGTTAAAGGTAGAGAACAGGTGGGCAACTCGCCAAATTATTTAATCGAAGCAAAGCTGTAAACTTGGTTAGACATCAGACAGCAATTTGCAGCAATTTAAGCCAAATTGCAAAATTGAACATTGCGCAGGGTATGCTAGTCAATAGAATTCGACAGCAATATTCTGTTACTCAAATAAATATAAATATAAATCAAACTTGGGTACAAGAAACAATAATGTGCTCAGATGCACAGATATGGCTATATAACAAGAAAATAGATGTCTTTATAGAATCAAATTATACACTTGAGTAACTTTAAGAAGCCAATAAGAAAATCATGTATAATTGCAATAGTATTCGCTTTATGATACCCACTTCAGCTACTCTCTAGGGTATATAGGGTATATAATTACAGCCCAAATTTACCATTGAAAGAGCAATTAGCCAAACTAGCTGCAATTATTTCTAATTTCAGTATTAAATTAAAGGCAAATACTTTAAAACGTAAATAGAAAGCAACTTGATTAGATTTATGAAATTTTATGTGAATTACAAACAAATCCGGCTAAGAAATTTAAGCCAAGCCCATAGCATTTCGGTCCCGTGGATTTGTTTGTAACACACAGAAAAGTCCTTCGAAATGCGATTGAGATCCACAATCGAATGTAATGCAACTGCAGCTGACATGCAGTTGCAATTGTCAGCAAATAATGTTGAATGGTATCGAGTATATGTACTCATAGTACTCATATACGCGCATATAATACTCGTTTATTATAATTTGTGTCTAGCTAGTTGAATGTCTCAAATGACGCGCTGTCTATGCCCTTCTATGAGTAACAAATAAATGGAGAGAACTGACAGCAGCCACCCACACACCCACACACACGCCCTTACACACACACACACACAAATGTATATAGACAAACTTATAATGTTCGGCTTAAACCTCTTGTGTGTTATGCATCTAAGTTTTATGCTGCATACTTGAGGTTTGGCAGTTTATTGGAAACTGTTTTGGGGTAACAGCTACAGTCTTGCAAATAGTATACGCCCGGGCAGGCCACGTACGACCGTCCACCGGGTTAAAGGGTTGGGTGAGCTGAAAGGGCCAAAAGCTGCAGCAGCTACAAACTGATTTTTATAGTTGCCGCTTCGAAAACTATGATAAATGAAGAACAGCTGCAAACAGATGTTTCTGATAACTACGCCGGAGCAGCAGAAGGTATAGGTTCAAAGCCTCTTATATATACATATATATATATATATATATATATATATATATACATATGTATATGAAAAATGAGCTGAAATGATTGTACGCGGCAGCTGCTTGGTGTGAGCTCAGCAATCAATTTCCATTAGTTTCTCCCGAGTCGTTGGGCTTTGGTTGAAGCAAAAGAAAAAATGTTTCAACTTTAATAAAATGCAAGCAATTTTGAAATTTGTATAGAATCGAGTAGATACGAATCCCTTGTAACTTGATATCAAATATTCATATTGAGAAATATACCCTGAACCCATGGAAAATGGGTAAAAAGGGTATAATGTTGGCGATAGCTATAAAGTGATATCAAGAAGAATTTGGTGATAACTTTCGCGATTTGCTCAAAAATATGATTTCGAAATCGATTTTCATGGGCACCTACATTAAAAATTTCAAGTCTCTGGCTCTTATGGGTTTTGAGATCCTTGAGTTCATACATACGGACGGACGGACAAGGCAAGGTCGACTCGGCTATTGATGCTGATCAAGAATATATTATTTATGAGGTCTTCTTCTCCTTCTTACCCATTTTGAATAGGTTCAGGGTATACAAATTCATATCAAATGCATTTTGTTTTTTTGGTGTTAAAAATGTAAGCTCTGAACTTAAAAGATTTGTCTGCGCTGAATGGCATTTGCTTTATGACACTTTAAACGCCCACGAAATGTTGGCCGGCGGGCGGCCAATGAATCTTCCAGACCCACTTGAACTCACACGCACACACACACACACACTTGCAATGAAAGTTGATGCCCAAAAGGCCAAGCAATTGTAGCCAAAAGGGCTGACAGCGTAAAAGCGAGACTTGGCAAAATGTGTGTTTTTTTTCAAATTTTTTTCCTATATTCACTGGCTGCTTGAAAATTGGCTGCCACTAGCGCTGGGCTGGTGGTGGCCCTTTCTCTCTATTCTGCCAGTCTGTCCCCAATCTCTGTCCTCGACTCTTTGAAGGCAACCAACATTACTGAAGTGGATAATTAGAGTCTGACCTTGGCGCTAGGCAAGTTTTGGGAGCATGTGGCTGAATAAATATTTAAGTTAGTTTATTGAACGGAAAGCAGTCAGAGACTAAAGAGATGTTGAGTTCGATGACAATATAAAGTGGCCAATTAGGAATAATTATCTTACATAAAACAATATAACAGTATAACATGTTGACAAGTATAACAGTTTAGAGCTTATTGCTTGTTCAAGCTATAATATAATACTGAAATGAAGCAATTAATATAAATTGGCAACTTTAAAACTGATATATAAATATACTAAAAATATAACAGTACAATAGCTGTCGGTATGACAGTAAACATATTTATAACAGTGTTTGATACTCAATACTAAGTTTGGCTTGGCTAGTTTCTATAAAATTCGTTTCTTTAATTGGAATACTCGTTATGCCTGTTTAACAAGTTTAATAAATATAAAACTATGCCACCAGTAATACTGTCAGTTTTTTTACATTAGAGACTTAAGATTATAGATATGGTACAGTATTTGTCCTATGCCAGCACAGACGAGAATAATAAAAAATAATTTTCTTTACAAATTTCCAAATTTCCAAATTTATGGCATAAAAGCCAATTCTCTGGCTTGCTGTCAGCTCTCGAAAATTAAATATAAAATATGTGCCTTAATCTTCACAACTGTTTCTTATGTGTATAGAAAGTGACTCACACACTTTATGACAACCAAATATTTTGCGTATAAGAATTTAATTAAAAATGTAAAAGACGAAACAATAAAACAATTTCAAAGGGACCATTAATTTCAGTGAGGTAAGAGAAGACAATAGAAGCAGAAGACAAATTTAAGCAGCATTCACGCCGTTTTAGGCTATCCAAATTTGAATGAGTTTTTATATTATAGGTCAAGATAAAGAATTCGGTTCTATGTTTATTTAGATAGAAATTATTTAAACTAATTCAGAGATATTCAATTTTTCATGATTTTCCGGCTTTATGTATTTATTATTAAATTTTATTAAATTTATTTTCATATATTTATTTTTATTTTATATGATAAATAAAATTAATAAATATAAAAGACAAATATATAAAACTGTAAAATCCTGACGGTAAAGAAGAATATGTAAACACTAGTATGTCAGTATGCCAGATCTCTGGATTGTTTTATACTAACTTGAAACATTTTATTTTAGAAAACTGTAAATAGTTATCTCAGATAAATTTATTTTATTAGATAAACTAAAACAAAATGTTTATAACTATGCCGAATTACGATTCGTAATGGGTTTAAAGTACTTCGAGGACTCTCAAAAATTGGTTAAAAATCTTAAAAAAGTTAAAGCGAATGCCCACTAAAGAATATTATAAAATATTTTCTTTAAATTTAATTAAACAAATATAAGCTATGCTATAAATTAGAATTCCCTATCGAGTATCTTAAATTATCTTAGAACGAGTTAAGATTAGATTACTTAAATTTATAGCATAAGCTTACCAAAAATAACTAAAACTAAAGTGTTTAATTAACCAAAATTTGATATATTTTGGGAACATATCAGATGAGTGGGCCCACGTGCTTCTTCTGTCCCTTGAGCACGCGCCGATTGTGGGGCATGGCATAGCGCAGCTTGCTCCAGAACAGTGGATCGCCCCACTTGAGATAGGTGTTGAGCTTGAGATAGGCGCGCAGCTCGCTATCGATGCCCTCGAAGTGTTCCAGCTCCTTGTACAGGATAATTATGATGCGTTTGCGTTTATCCTGCAGCGTCGCCTGGTAGGCAATGCGGAACTCCATGCGCGCCCAAACGGAATCGATGAAATGCTGCGAGAGCACAATTATCACACGCTTTGAGTCGTTAACGGTGCGCACAATCTGTTCGGGAATGCAGTCGCCAACGAGCCAATCGCGACCGTGGAGGCAAACACGAAAGGCGTGCAGGCCACTCTCCAGCTTGGGCAGCAGCTGGGCAATCAGCTGTTCGTCCTTGTGCGAATAGGAGATGAAGGCATCATAGGTCTTGTCCTTGTCCAGCTCCTCCTCGGATACCCACCATAGGCAAAAGTTGTGATTGTAGAGCCATATCTTGAGCTCCTGCTGATAGATGAGATAAACCACACTAATCAGACAGATGACAATCACGAGGCCACCCAGAATGCAGCCAATGAGCAGAATATACGAGGGGCACAGCTCGCCCACCTCCATTTGCTGGAATGGTTTCTCTGGCCGGCCGCTGCAGTAAATATCACCCATATCCTGGACACGCTGCGGCTGTGCACGCACAAATCCCAACAGCGGCAGGGCGGAACAATCACAGCTCAATGGATTGCCACCTATGGCCAGATTCATGGTATTATTGGCCAGATAATCGATAAAGTCCTGATCAAATACACTTATCCTATTCCGACGCACGTCCAGCAGGCTGAGATTGCCCGGCAGCTGTTGGCTGGCACCATCCAAGCTAACCAGCAGATTATCGGCAAGGCTCAGTTGACTGACATTGGCATAGCCGACAATGCCACTGGCTTCCGGCAGCTGGCTAATGCTGTTGTTCATCAACTTGAGGGTTGTCCGTACCAGCGTTGTTTGCGGCAGCAGTGGCAGCTCCGTCATCGCCGCTCCCCGACAGTCAACAAAGAGCTGCAGCGTTTCCCGCTGCACCCAGCAAATGCACTGTGGATCGCATTCCCAATCCGCCGACTTGTACTGGCAGATGTCATCGTTGGTGCACACCAACGCCTCAAAGGGCATCCAGAGTTTTACTCCATAGAACTGGGTGCCGCGCATATCGATAAAGTCCAGACTGCGCACGTTCCCAAACGTGATCGGATCCAGAGAGGTCAGCGAATTTTGATTGAGCAGCAGACTAGAGAGCGATGTCAGCATTGTAAACAGTTCACTGTGGATCAATGTGGGTTAGTAAGTGGTAAAAAGAAAAAGATATACTTAATAATCCTACAAATATTTTTAGTCAATCTAGCTTGATCTTGACTACTGGAAATCTTTTTTGCTACTTATATATATTTTGTAACTAAAAACCATTTTTAGTAATTTAAACTAATATTTGCGAATACGATTCGCGTCTAATTACTTTTTAATTACATGAGTAATTAATAGGTGTTGACGTTCACTCATAAATCTAAGTTTAAGTAACTAAGCGTTAAGCATTTTATTTTAACGCAGGAGTCTATTGTATCTATTTATCCGCAGTATTTACACTACAATTGAGATATGTCTATTATTTATGAACTTTTAAGTTAAGTTATAAATCAAATACTTAAGAAATTTAGTTGAAATATTAAAAAGAATTTTCGCTAATAAAATTACCTAATATTCAACTATGAGTTTAATATATATATATATAAGAAATGTCTAATATATATAATTATCTCCGAGAAAAGTTTAAACAGTCTACTCTACTCTTACACTCGGAGAAAAACGAACGAGCTAGATTTTATATAATTACGTACGCCGCACTCTGTAATAATCTTAACTTTAATATGAACCATTAGTTTACAAAAAAAAAAAACAATTAATTATATTGGATTAAATTAAAAAAAAAATTGGTACTTGAATGAATGATATTAGCATAAAATATTTTCATTTAATATAAATTGTATTTAAAATACTTTCAAAACCGGACTGAAAATTATTTTTGAAATAAAAACTTGTCTACTTCTTTTGATTCTTAGCGTTTTCTCCGAGTGTATGATGTGTTAGTTGTTCAGTCTTGAAAAGGCAATATTTTTTCTCAAGCACTGTTAAACAGAAGACATTCATATATTTTATTTTTATTAGAAGTTCTTGACTTCTTGCTATCGTGAGTTGTGCTTTTTCTTAATCAGTCGAAACAATTGGCACCCACCTCGATAAGCTTGTTAGCCTATTGTTGGATAGATCCAAAACTTTTAATTTGACCAGGCCATTGAACAGATCCGTTGGCAGCTTGGACAGCCCATTACAGGATAGATCGAGCAGCGTAAGATTGCCCTGATCGACGAACAGTTCACTGGGCAGCTCGGTCAGCTCCGGATTCTGATTGATGCCAATAAGGCGCAGATTGTAGCTGCCCTTAAGCATGGTGGCATTCACATGGCTGTTGGCACGCGACAAGCGCAGCTCCTCCAGCTGTTGCATGGAGATGAAGAGCGAATGAAGCCGCGGTTTGATTCGATCCTCGGGTGGCAACGCCAGCTTTAGGCTCAAATTGCGCAGCTGTTGCAGCTCGTCCAGTAGGGCTGGCTCAAAGTGGAACATTTGCGGATTCCAAATGGACAGGATTTGCAGGCTATGCGCAATGCTGGCGAAGAGCCGCGAGGGCAAATAACGCACAGCCAGACGCAGCTCCAATGTGGTCAAATTATCGAATGCATAGAAAATTGACTCATTTAGCACACGCTGAGTGCTCTCGTATTTGAAGTACTGCAGCCGGGGCACCTCACTAAAAATCCAGGTGCTCACATTGGTGCCAGCCGACTCCTCTCTCAAATTATAGACATCATCATCATCATTGGGCTTCAGCCCAAATTCGGATTCCATACTCCGATCACGAAACTGTATGCTCAATACCTGCTGCACGCCCAGGGCATTCAGTAGCTCCCGGAAAAATGTCTCCGACCAATAATTATAGGCATCAAACTCAAACTGTGCCACCTCGCTGACATTGAGGCGCGGCAGCCAGTGTATTTCGCCATTCGCATAATAGCTCATCGCAATATTGTTGCCCGTGTCCGTGATCTGTAAGATCATGGCATACTCGTCCCGGCAATAGACGCGCACCAGATTCGCCTGCGGCTCGCAGGTGCACCACTCATGGACATGATGGCAATAGCTCGATAGCGGTATGATCTGAGCATTTGTGCACGCAATCGCACAAATTACGATAAGATATCGATAACAGAACATGTTCTGCACATTCCACACAGACACGCTCACACTCGAAATTCATATACATTTAATATTTACACATTGTGCTCACTCGCGTTTCAAACGACTTTCAATGGCAACGCCTCAACTGTGACTAAACACTCGAAATTTTTTTTTTGCACAACTCACTGACGACTTTATCAACATGTGCCATATCAGTCTTGAGAGTTGCTTCTTCAGTGATAACAATATCTACGACACATAAGCAAAACAATAGATACAAATAAAATAGAGTTGACTACGTGATCCTAAAGAGGCATATACTACCATCTAGTTGGTGAATAATAATATATAAAAAATGTTAAAAAAAAGTAATAATTAACTATATAAAAGTTAGCTTTAAATAAACCCCAGACAATTTGAATAAAAGCTATTGATAATTATTTTATAGCTAATTCAAATGTATCTTACGCTTATAACTCGGAAAATCACTTAGCTTATATCCTAAAATTAATGTGCAACACACTAGGGTTGATTATTTTCGCAATTTATTACAAGTTGCGTAGACAATATTTGATTTTTATAGAAAACTTAATATATGAATTTTTCGCATATTCATCGGTTTGTTTTTATTCGTGTCACGAACGCATTTCCCAAGTCTCTTAGTTTAATTGCTTTTAAAATTATTTGCCCCTAAGCTAAGCAATCTTCTTAATTACTTGACCAAAATCAACAATTCAATGAGTTATCTTATCATTTTCATTTATTGCTGCTGTCTTTGAATTTTCAGCTAGCCCACTCTATAAGAAATCAAATCCAGTCAGTTTTTTGTTAATTTTTTTTTAAAATAAAATTTTGTTTACATTTGTTGGTTTCTTTGGCGCTTATCAATGAGTTTGGTGACTATTTATGGATGGCTATATATGAGTCAGTTGTTTAGAAGATAAATAATAACCTATCGTAATTGGATGAGAATTGATGTTGCCTACTTTTGGGCACTGCAAGTAATTGATAAGCGTTAGTATTATTCCTGATAGGCATTGTTATCTTTAAAAATGTCATTTAATATTCTAAATGAACAATCACTAGGGATCGTTATCTATGAGACTGATATAGACTTTCTTCAACTATACTTTCTTTAATAAACTACAATTCCCAGGAAGTTTATTATCATCAATCGCCAAAAATATATTCAATACAATTTTGACAAAAATATATGATACTTGAGAAATAAATACAAATTGTGAATATTAACAAGTAAGAGGTTCTAGTCGGGAGCCCCCGACTAGGGGATACCCTGAACCCTCTTCTTCCAACAGGCGATAGGTATAAAATTAAAGAAATTTTATATATACATATATACTATTCCAGAAGCTACAGACAGACAGACGGACATGGCTAGATCGACTCGGCTGTTGATGCTGATCAAGAATATATACACTTTATGGGGTCGGAGATGCTTCCTTCTGCCTGTTACATACATTTGCGAAAATACATAATACCCTCTTTACCCATTTTCAATAGGTTCAGGGTAAAAAAAGAAAAAAAAGATTTAATAGAAAGAGTTTTTTAGTAGAAGAGTATTTAAGAAATGTTTTCAAAAACTTTGTAAAATCTTATTTATGCTTTTTTTAAAAGTATTACTATATTTATATGTTAAATCAGAATATAAGAATAGCTAGCGGGTATTGCCCGGCCTTGCCCGTGGAACGTTTAGTGCTAACAATTTTAGATATAACCCTTCCACTACGTAAACGCCCGTTGAAAATTAAACTCTAGCCATCTTGATCTCCACTTCCATTTAAATATATGTTTTAAGTGCAATATAACAATAAAGAATCAAGTGTTTCCACCCAAGTTAGTCTTGCGGTGAGAATCTTGAAAATGAAGAATAAACTTTCGTTTGACCCGCATTTGTCACCCAAGAACGTATCAAATAAATTCTCATAAAGATTTTTGAAAATGATTTTGAAGCCGTTCGAATGGTAAGCAAAAAAACTTTCATACAAGCGTTTTTCGCTAATTATTCATTAAGTTCTTATTGTAGCAGGATAAACACACATGGCAACATGGATATACATTCATACATACATCACTCAGTCACATGTAACATTGTCATTCACACACTTTAACATAAGCATTAACATTATCATGCTATATAATATTATTGTGTACGAGAGAGTTGGTTTCTGTATCGCGCGAAGAACAATAAAGAAGTAAAAAGAACTACGCTGTGTCTGATTTGCTATTCGGTAAAATAACAGTAAAGCCTTCCACATTATGTAGAGCTTTAAAATTAAGTTTGATGCAAATCCGACAAAACTTTCAATCCCATTTTCCACCGAGGAAGCTTTGATTCTGCGAAAAGTGTGCAATACGTGTCAAATGATTTTTCGTATAGATCTTTTGAAATAAATTTGAACTCGAAACGTCACCCACCAAATCTTTGACTGCCATTTTCACCAAGGAGGAAAGCATTTTTATACCTTGAACCCATTGAAAATGGGTAAAAGGGGTATAATGTATTTGTGCAAACGTATGTAACAGGCAGAAGGAAGCATCTCCGACCCCATAAAGTATATATATTCTTGATCAGCATCAATAGCCGAGCCGTCCGTTTGTATGAACGCAAGGATCTCAGAACCTGTAAGAGCTAGAGACTTGAAATTTTAGCTGCATGTCCTGCTAGTAACCGCGCAGATCGAGTTTGTTTCCGGTATTCGATAACTTGCCCTGTTTCTAGACTCTAGCTTCTAGAATAGTATATATATGTATGTATGTTTAATTTTATAGCTATCCCCACCTCCCCGCTACCACCAAAAAGCTAATAATCATGTTAGTAAGCCAACTTGTATTGCCTATCTAATTAAACCACAATTAAAATGCAATTATCATTTTGAGAATACACGAATATTTTATAGTATAATAAGATATACTACTGAAAATTTCATCGGTTAAGAAACACGAAAGAAAATGTGTTTTGGCCTGCAAACACGTTCAGCAGCAAGCGCAAATTCCACCCTTTTACGCGTCTTCTTTGAATTCTATCAACATCATTGCAATTGCGATTGCATTGTTTTCTGTGCTCCTATTTCAAATTCGCATTTTTCTCATTAAGACTTAATTATTGGTGTGGCTATTGAGTAGGGGCGGCGGAAAGTAGCGCGGTCAGTTACGAGTTCGAACCCTGCCGAGGAGACTACTTTTTTTTTTGGCTGGTGTGGCTGTTGCGTAGAGGCGGCAGCAAGTAATGCGCTCAGTTGAGAGTTCAAACCCTGCTAAGGGAACTTTTTTTTTTTAATTTATTTTAGAGGGTTCAGGGTATCCCCTAGTCGGGAGCTCCCGACTAGAACCTCTTGTTTGATAATGAATTTGAACAAATATCTTAGCAAATCAGTTTCATAAAAATATTTTTCGCGATTTTTCCACACATGTGTTGGAATTTAAGGAATCCCGGTAAGGTAACTACCTGGGCTGTGTGTTGATCACCCATCAGTCAGTCAGTGAGTGAGGACAAACAGTTTTATATATAGAGATGAATGTGAATTTTCTTTAAGAGCGTTAAGAGCTATTTGTAGCCCAAGTTAATTGTTAAGAAATATTTGTGTGCATAAATCTTTGTTGAACTTCTGGAAACACAGGAACCTAACGCATGGCTAAAATCAATGCAGCGGCAACAATATTTAGCTTCAAGCCACACCCCGCACACAAACACAAGTTTACGCTTTGGCAGCTGCGTTTAGGCTCACGCCCAAAAATACGAATAGCCCCACACAACACGAACCCGAATTGGGGTAAGGGACTAAAAACTGAAGCCCTGCTAGGTGAGACGTGAGACACATGCGAGTAATCAAAAATAAATCGCTATAAGGCCAAGTCAATCACATAAATAGCTGGCCTAACGGATGGCCTTGAACCCGTCATGGACATCGTACGCTGGAGCCGTGCAAAACTTTACCAATTTATGGTGCCAGCCACGTACAAGTTTCTCATAATTTATTTTCGCACCGATGGCTGCAACTCAATTAACAGTTTTTAGCCGATTCCCCACGCGAGAAAATCAAAAGAAACTTCTGTATTGGTATTATGCCTAGGACCCAAGCGGCAGGCCTTAGTACGTGTGCAACTTCTCACACACAACTGAACTTTTAACGTGGCCATCAGAAACAATTTGACGTCCAATTACACAGCCGCCCCTTGGCTGACACATTACGCATACGCCGCGTGTTGCACGCTGCACTTATCAACGCTTTCACTTGAGTGAGCTTTACTCTCTTATGGCGCCTCACAGTGAGTTTGTTGCTTTTAGTGAACCTGACCAGATTGGTTCAAGTGGTGCTAACTATTCATAATTTACAAAATGCGAATTTATTTAATAGTAAAATTGTAAGTAGAATTGACAAAAACAAGAAGAATTTGCTTTATAAAAAATAATCAATTATATTTACTATCATTTTAAAATACTACAGCAATATATGAAGAATCTGGAATAAAACCAGGTTTTCTGGTTGTGAAAAACTAGTTAAACAATTCGAACCTTAAATCGAGAAAAAGATTCAAAAATACTTTAAAATCTTTTAATATAATAAGGAATAATGTTCTGTTATAGTAAAATTAAAACTACAACTAACTTGTTTTTGCTAAACAGTTATACGTTTAAGCTTTATATATAAACCAAAATAATATATGTCGCTCCACATCTCAATCGGTTTCAATTTCAAAAGCTAGCCAAGCAATTTATTTGAGTACAAATATCAAAGCTAAGAACTTTGTTGCTTTCAAAAGCAATTGTTGCTCTATATATATATTTGTGTGCATGTATTGATTTCATGCCCTAAAAATCCAGTAACAAAACACACACGCACACTCATATGAAGCAGCTTACAAATTGCCACATTGCGTATACGCAATGTTGCCAATGCTATTGGAAATGTAAGTAAGTAAGTGAGGGCGGGAAGGTTTTGCCTTTGCGTACTTCAAAGGCTGCTGTGGCTTTTGTAGAAGTTTATTGATTTGTAACTAAAAGTTGAGCTTGTTTACAATACTGACATATTTAATTTAATTTGATTTTTTTCGAGTGCAGCACAGAGCAAACGAACGAGAGAGAGAGAACGAATAAAATTAGTCTATTGAAGACTACTTGACCAGGAAATACCCTCTATATGCAAGGATCAAGAACAAGTACGCACATTAAAACACACATCATACATGGAAATAAGCAGTGCTTCTTCTTTCCCATGGGCTTAAACCTTAAATAATTTATTCTGTTATAACATTTGTATTGATATTTCAAATGTTATCATTTTTTCAGCACATAAAGATAGCATACAAATATGTATAAATATTATATTATGTATAAATGAATATATGTATGTATAAATATTATAAATTATATGTATAATATAAATATATACATATATACTACACATGATACTATATAAAAGTTTTGGTTGCACGACCTTCGATATATGCTTAAGCAGACTGGGGTTAAAATCTATATATATTCATTGAACAAATTCATAAACTTGTTCAGCGTGTAATGCTTAATCTACTGCATAGCTTTAGTCTTTGAGATTGATGTGCCGTGTTTGTCATTCTCGTCAAATTATATCATTTGTAGGATCTACTTATTACACACAGAAAATACAGGGTATAAAAGCCACAAAATGTTTGGCAGCGATGCGCTGAAAATGCATTTCATTTGTGGCAGCAACTATAATTTATTGTTGTTGCTGTAAGCTGTTACTTTAGTTGTTATTGTTGTTCTGCTTATTTATTCAAACAGCTTAGCTCTAGACATGGCTTTGTAAATATTTTGATTTAATTTACAATGCATTTCCTTTTACCTCCCCACTGAACTGAGATGCGCAAAATTCCAAATGTGTTGGGGGTTCGAGCGTGGGAGTAGTCGGTGCTGTTGCTGCTGGCTTAAGCTGCCATAACAATTGCATTAACTGACAGTTGCCAGCTGCCGCTTGCCGCTGGCTACGAAACTTGCAATGTGCCAGGGCCAAGCGCAGACATAAATTAACCAACTAGTTAAGTGATGTGTGTGTGTGTGTGTGTCTGTATGTGTCACACTTGCGGCAGTTTAGTGCTGACATTTATGTGAAATGCCCATTTAAGTAGTCCAAGCCCTAACTGATTGATGCGGCTTTCAAGCGCTGCTCATTGTCACGAGTCGTCCCTTCAACAGGCATTTGCATAACGAAAACTATGACAGACACTACAAAAAATAGTCAGGAGGTTTTCTTTATCAACACCGAGGATGGTTCGTTAAGTACTGGTAAAAGAAAAACCGATCAGATTTAAAATATACAACATTAAAGCGCACATCTTCTACAGAGTATTTAATTTTTCCGTGTTTTTATATCCTGAATATATCTAAATGTTAGTTCCGCTTGCGTATCGCTTCCTCAGCTTTATTCTATTTATGTTTGAATTTTCTCCTTTTTCTGCTTTCTTCATTTTGTTCTACGATGCTATATTTTCTTTTATTTATTTCGTGTTTTAACCTTTCAAATTTTTTTAACCTCTATATGTTTTTTTTTGTCTTTAGTTTTTTAATTTCTTTACATTTCCTTGCGCTGATCCCTAATTTGGCTTCTGCACTTGCCTCTCATTTTCCGCTCATCATCATTTCTCATGTGGCAGCAAAGGGCGATTTGTCGGCTACCGCAAAATGTTAAGTACACGCCGTGAGTGCATTTGGCGTTGCCAGATCTAAGCGCAGCTCGGCGCAGCCACAAACTGCAAGTTCCGCCTTTGGCTAAATTCTCAAAACGCCGCAACAAATGGCGACCGTCCGTTATATGTTTTCTTTTTCATTTCAGTTTCAATGTGTGTGTGTGTGTGTGTGTGTATGGAGGGTGGAAGACGGCGTGCTGACATCCATGTGTGTTTTTTTTTATCTACTTTTCATCATCTGTTCGTGTCATTTGTCCGATTGTTTTGCCATTGTGTGCAAACAGCAGAAAATATTGTCAACATTTCTTGCACCCTGCCCACAGCCCGCCCTCTTGGACCAACACACTTTAGCTGTTTAATAGGAAAAATTGTATGTTGCAGTTGAATTTGACTTATAATTTTTCCATATATATAAATACTAGCGGGTATAAGCCGGCCTTGCCCGTGGCACGTATGTTATAAAATCAATGTTTTCTAAAAGCTATGAAAATGATTTTGAAACTGATCGGACGGGAATAAAACAAACTTAAAATTCACTAAAAAAAACTTTGAAATTCATTTTCCACCGAAGGAGTTTAGTTTTTGCGAAAAATGATTTATCTTATAGATCTTTGGAAATAAATTTGAACACAAAACGTCATCCACCCCTCAAATGAATTTGAACAAAGATCTTTGAAAATAAATTTGATACCGATCGGATGGTAAACAAAAAAGTTACATACAAACGTTTTTCGCGATTTTTTCACACTTGCTGGGTGGAATTTCCCGAAACCCCGTCTTAACATGCACCTACATCACATAAGGTAACTACAGTGAAAATTTCAGCTTCATAGCTCTTACGGTTAAGGCTGTGCGTTGATCACCAGTCAGTCAGTCAGTCAGTCAGTCAGGACAAACAGTTTTATATATAGAGATAGTCCTACAAATAAAAGGTATATTTAAAATAAAATTGTTTTGCAACAATTTCCCAAACAAATTCTTTATAAATCTAAAAATATAAATTGTTTTACACATTCGGTACTAAAAATCATTATAATTTGGCATAGACAATAAGTAAATGACAATCTCAAATAAAACAAATATTGTCAAATTTGTAATTATGATAAATATACAATAAATTTTAGAATGCACAGAATTATTCTAATTATAAAGTCTTTATGCACCACTGCGAACAATCACGATTTTTGATCATTAAAAATTAAAAAATATATTTGATTGTCAGCACGGTTTGTTCATTAAGAGATCTAGTCAAAACGTACTCTGCATGCTAACAAAACGTGAGCCACCAGTTTTTTTTTAAAATGATGATTTCTTGTCAAAAGCGCCGCATGACTCGGCATTTTTTGTGGACGACAAATGCATATTTTTAACCAGAGCGGTTTATTTTTAATTCAAAAGCAACCAGCGCAATTAAATTTAACGCTCAAATGCAATTCAAAGCGAGCTAAGTAGTTTTTTATATTTTGTTGGCATTTTTTTATTTCATATTTTTGTTGTGCTGAGCACAGAACCGCAAAATAAAAAGAAGCGAAAAATGGCGTGTGGGGCGTGTGGGCTACGAACAAGGGCGTGGACTTGCAGCTGCCGGTACACAAACCAAGGACATGCACCCAGACACACACACACAATTGCATTCAAGCAAATGGCATGAAAAAAGTTAAGTTTAATGTACTATGTGATAGACTAATAGGTACCCTGTGTATATATTTAAAGACCCTGATGCCCATTTACTTGCTTTTAAGCGATACAATTTAAATTCCTATAAAACTTCAAAGATATACAATTTTTACGAGTGTGAAAGACAGTGGGTAACTGTAGTAAGCCACTTTTTTTTAAATATTAATATTAAATGATATAAAATTCATAATATAAAATAATAATATAAATAAGAAAATAAGTTTTCAGAGCAAACCCGAGCTGAGCCGCCTATTACAAGATAATGAAAAGTTATCTTGAATAGGGTATATTCGCAAGAAATTCGTTTCGTTGCTTGTATAAAATCCACCTTCCTGAGTGGAAAGAGGGTGAAAATTTGTTTTCAGAGCACAGTTTGTCCGAGCTGAGCCGACTATTACCTGATAGTACAAAATTATTTTGAATAGGGTATCAAATAGTTTAGTATGGATTACCCTTCACGCTGCACCCGCTGCAGGGTGCTGTTGCTGTTGCCGCTGCCCCCGGCGTTGCTGGCAACTGTGGATGCAGATGCCTGCGACATCGCAAGTGTTCAAATGCAACCGCGCATGAAGCGACTGCGACAGCGACCCGAAATAAGAACAAGCGACAGCAGCAGCAACAAATTCGACAGCTAACTGTGCAAAAAGTAAAAACTCACAAACTAAAAGTGAGAAATAAACGACTACATAATTTAAAAAAATTGCCTATTCCAAGACAAAGCTGCATTAAAAAGGCAAATGGAATATATTTCAGCGCAATTTCCAAAATGATTCTTAATTTGGCATAGATACCCTAAACAAAATCAAAAAGCACCTTAAAAAAGCATAACCTCCAGCTGGAAATTTTATTTTATATTATAATTTTGTAGAAAAATATCATTTTTACAATAACTCACCCGAAAGAGAAGACATACTCTTCTCAGTGCTGATATCATATCGCCGAAATAAATGCTCGTGTGAAAATGTTTAACTTTTGGTCTCTTTCAGAATGGTTCGACAATCCGACGATTAATTACCCTTGCAGAAATGCAACTTCGAATTTTTTGTATTTTAAGCAAACAACATAATTTAATAAAATATACAATTATTTCATTTATGTTATTTAAGTTTTTACTAAATAAAAAAAAAATCATATTCTACCCATTATGCCTGTGCTAGCATTTGCATGTATGTGCCTTTTGCTACCGCAGGCACAAAAGAGTCTACCAAAAAACGACACGATCTACTTGTATACATATGTATGTTTGTAGATCTCGGGGTTTTTTGAACAAGTGCACAAAGCAATTAGTGAGAGCGAGGCACACTCTGCACATGCATACAAACATATGTCTCTAGGCTGTAGGGGATTCAAAACAAACATACATTTATTATGAAAAAATATCAATCGCAGCGACGCTGTGCACTGAGCGAGATACGGCTTGGTCCTGATCCATAGAGTAATAAACAGATACAGAGGAGGCTTTTGGATCAAAAGTTTTTTCTTCAAAAAATGTGAAGCAAGATTGCGAGGTTGCAAACACAAATTGCAAACCCAACACCCGGTTGTCTACAGCTACTTCTGCCGTTGCCCAAAAATCAAAGACAACTTCAGAACATTTGCCATATGAACCAGCAACAACCATAATCAAAATAAACGATTCGACAATGACAAAAAGCACACCACAAATTCTGTCCCTTTCTATGATCTAAGCTTCTACACTCTTCTTACTCATTGTTGTGGTTTCTAAGCACTGCTATGATTTAATTCGCAAACTCCCAAAGTCATATCTTCTTCTTCATTTTTCATTTTTCGATCAGCAAGGCACCACCTCTCAAAATAGGGTACTTTAACTATTCATAAGTTCTGTAACCAAGCTCGGAGTCAGTTTTCAGCTCTGTATCTGTTTATTACTCTATGGTCCTGATCGTTCGGCTCCCGAGGCTAGGCGTTCCGCTGCCACTCTCAGTAGTCTTACTCTCTCTGGGCATAAAAAAATTGTCGCAAACACTCATGGCGCTCACTCGTATTTATAATTCTTGATTTGATTATTTTTCAATTTGAACACTATCGATAATCGATACTATCCCCGTTTCCAAGCAAGTGATATCGAAATCTTGCTTTTTGTTATATGAGTTATAAGAGCCAAATGAAATAAACCACGAATTTGAGGCACATTTTAATACAATTGACTTTTTGAGAATATACGAATATTCTTTAGCACAATAAGATCTACTGTTTAAAATTGTATCCAGATCGGCTAAGAAACACAAAAGTTAACTAAGAAAACGTGTGCTTATATTGGCACGTGTTTGCGGCAGCTGGCAAAAGTGTCTATATACATGTACACATACATATTCATGAGCGTTTTTATTTAATTCTATCAACAGCATTGCAATTGTATTGTTTTTCAGTGCTGTGTGTATGTGTGTTGCTATTTTAATTCGTTTTTTGCACGTCAAGAACAAACTGTTTGTGTGGCTGTCAAGTAAAGGCGGTGGCGGGCAGTGCGGTCGCTACAGGTTCGTGTCCTCCAATTGGAAAACTTTTTTTTAAATTTTTTTTTAATTACTTCTAACGAGCAAACGAGCTGGTAGTGCGAGCTGCAGTCAGTGTTGTTAAAAATAAGTTCAGGGTATCCCCTAATCGAGAACTCTGGACTAGAGCCTTTTACTTGTTTTGTATTGGGGCCAAGTTCAAGAGCTGTGCGGAAGAGTTTGCCGATGTCCAAGGGACGCGAAGATAAACTTTTGATTTGAAAATCATCGTACAGCAAATAAATAATAATTATATTGATATATATATATATTTACAAATATAACAATATTATTTATATATGATTGGAATTTATGTTAATTACAAATATAGTATTGAATAAAAAACATACTTTCACTGAGGGAAACTTACGTATAATGTTTATGAGCCATCATGCTTGCTTTTAAAATCGACTTATTAATCCAAGAATGTTCTTCTATTTAGGTTAATTTTATGTTTTGTTTTTTTTTTAAGCGCAAATCAATGAATACATTCCACTGTGCGACCGTTGCAGGCACAAATCTACAAACAGTTGGCCAAAATAACTGCAGCGAATAAATTATGAAGGTCATTCAAGAGCAAAGCACATACGCACCCATATGCAAACTGAGAGATGTGTGTGCGTGTCTGTGTGTATGCACAGCTTTCAGTCGTCTTTTGTATCTTTTACCACTTATATTTGCCTAAGCAGCAAACAAAAATTGCAGAGAAAATTGTTGCGCTCCCTGGTTGCACTTATCGTATGGCAAGCCGGAAAGGGCTTCGGCCCCTAATGCCAAATAAAAAGAAAAAATCTCCAAATGCCGCACAAGCAAGTCCTTACGCAGTCCACCTGCCGCAACGCCCCCTCTTTCCACACCCCCCCCCCCCCCTCCTTCACACCCAAACAAACCCACACTCGTTTCGCATGCGCTCGAGTGTAAAACAAACAAACAATAAATTATAAGAGGCTGCACACACACATGTATATATGTGTATATATGCCACATATATGTGCCTCATTTTGTTGTTGCATTTGCTGCTAGTGAAAATTAATGAGACGCAAAAAGGTGCAGCAAGTTTCACAGTTAGATTTCGGTATCTGCTGCAGCATTAAATTCAGTGAACTGTAAAATTTTCAATTTGTGAAAACTTTTTATTCCGTGGTTCATCCTTTTCTTATTACAGTCTACTTTACTGTTACAGTAATGCATTGTGCGATGTGCAATTAATGAGTCACATTAAGCCCAACTAACTAATGAACTAATATATTACAAAAATTACGGTTATCTTGGGCGAGGAAAAGAATAAATACCCTCACAAGACGCAAGACTTTGAAGTACTTTTATACGAAAGCTTTGTTTTCGACCGATTGTTCCAATAAGTGATGGTGAAACAAGTAAACGGCAAGTCTGAGATATTTAAAAATACAAAACAGTTGTTCATACAGATAATTAATTTTTGACCCATTCGATATATGTACTGCCCGCAACAAAAATTCTACTTGCACGAGTGGAAAAACCGCGAAAAACGGTTAAATAAAACTTTTTTGTTAAAATTCATTTGAGGGGTGGTTCACACTTTTCGAAAAATGCATTCCTTCTTAGTGGAAATGGGGGTCAAAAATTTGGTGGGTGACGTATTTCCAAATATCTACTAACTTAATGAATACGTATTTCAGCGGTTTGGGAAATTTTGCCCGCAACAGTGATAAATTGGCGGAAAACGATTGTATGAAAATTTTGTGTTTGCCTTCCGATCGGTTTTAAACTCATTATCAATTATTTTTGACAGAATTATGCGTGCCACGGGCAAGGCCGGGCAATACCCCCTAGCATATAATATAGCAATATAGTAATATATATATATATATACATAGTTATGTTTCCTTTTACAACAAATATATTCTCAACTCTTAAAAATTGGGTTTGGTTTTCAATTTTAAGAAATCAATAGAAATATGATATATAGTATATACATTCTGCACCCATATATAGATGAATATGTATAAGGAAATATATAGCTTTATAAATAACTAGCGGGTATAACCCGGCCTTGCCCGTGGAACGTATGTTAAAAATCAATGTTCTCAAAAAGCTTTGAAAATGATCTTGAAACTTATCGGACGGTAAACAAACAATTTTCATAGAAACGTTTTCCTCCAATTTACCAATGTTGCGAGTGGAATTTCCCAAATCGCTGAAATACGTATTCATTATATTCTTATGTAGAGCTTTGAAAATAAGTTTGAAGCAAATCGGACACAACTTAAAACTTCGCACAAAAATCTTTGAGTCGCATTACACCCGAAAAAGTTTGGCAAGGCAAGGCCGGGTTATACCCGTTAGTTTTATATATTGAGATTGAATATCAAACTCAATTCGAATTCGAAAATTTCTATAAAAAACAAATGTTTGTTTCCCTACGATAAAAAGAACCCCAGAATATGAGTACACTTCTTGGAAATAATTATGATATCGCAGTTATTACTAAAATTTGGTCTATCTCTATTTACAGTGCTTTTCATTCAGATAGGCTTTATTGAAATTGGAGATGTAACTGCCTATAACTCAAAAAACCTTTATTTTTAGTAATCAATTTATAATTTTGATATAACATAATTATTATATTAATAATATTATCATATTAATAATTTGTTAATAATTATATAAATATTATATTAATAATAATACAAATATTATATTAAAAATGTTAATTAACTATTATAAATACAAACAATTATATTAACCTAGAAATCGACCAGAGTGGGCTATTGCTGTGAAACGCACTGTATATATATATAAAGATTTTAAGCTACGTGCAATTTTAAACTTCTCAGCCAAATCTTTTTATTTTATATTTCCATGTGTTAATTAAAACATAATTATATTGGAAACTCATGATCCACCAATTTATTCACATTTTACCTGTCAAGTACGACGCTTGTTAATCTAAATATACGGAACTGTATTAAAAATGAGCAACTATTAAAAGTGTTTTATTTCTAGCCATAATTCAGACTGTGATACCAACTATGGAGCTGCTTTAGATATTTACGGTCAGCTTAGATTTTTATATGTATAAGTATATGTTTCATAAGGACTTCATAGGTTGATCCATTTTCAGGAATAGCTTGGTATCAGAAATTGATAAGTGAGAAAATATATGTAATACATGGTATGCATAAATTTATTTTCTCATTCAGTTAACATTTCAGGTACGTACCATGTATACAGGTACAGGAATCCTGACCATTCCATAGAGATCGAATATAAATTTTTAAATTTTGGAGGAACACTTAATTTTGTGGATCTCTGCATATTCAACGAAAGCCTACATCCCGAATTTGTAGTATCTTGGTGTATCTTTATAACCTTTAAGACAGGGTCTAAACTTTATCTTAAAATCGATTTGTATCGATATATAAAGTGAGCTATCGATTATTCGAAGGTAATTTAACCTACGCATGACATAGATTTGATGGGGTCAGCTTGGTTCATACTTTGACATACCAAATTCAATTATGATATAAAATTTAAGCTGGTGATCAAAAGCTAATCAACGTCAGATTAATCAGCATAATCATTATCTCTACATCATTATCATCATTATCTATACAAAAGCAGCCGCAGCAGCAACCCGCATTAGCAGCAACTTGAACAGCAATTAGTTGCGACTGCGAAAACTTTGTAGATCTGTATACACTTTTCGCACATTAAAACAGAGTATATTGGCTTAGTGTCTTGCTGACTACCTATCCCTATAAATGCATATATTCTATAAATGCATAAAAAGAACCTTCGACTCGAATGGCGGATGTTTTAAAACCGTGAGCAGAGCATTACGTATTCGGTTATAACCAACGACTTGACTTGTTTTTTCCTGATTTTATTTGATTTTTTCCTGTTTTTATTTTATGTGCCCGCTCACATGCGCCCCAGACTAATTAAGAACTTTTCAGAGAGATAGTACAACGAAGAAAGGGAAAAAATAAGACATGTGTGTGTGTGTGTGTGTGTGTGTGTGTGTGTGTGTGTGAGTGTTGTATGCTTGGTTATATAATAGCAGTTGGGCCCAGTATCATGACATCGTCTCCTCATAACAGGAAGCAGCAGGAAGCTGCCACAGCACCCGAACACTGTGGCAGCAGGCGGAAACTGCAGCGCTCGATTATGTCATTCGAGTGGCGACCCCGCAGCACGCCCAACCGGCAGCCCGGCAGCTCAACAGCCCAAAGCCTCGAGAACCGCCATGCTTAACCCAAGCCAGCCGCAGCAGTGCGGTCATATTTGTTATATAGCCATAATGCATGTCATATCAGCCGCATCAGCGACGCCAACACAGCATCCACACACACACATCCACACACACACAACAGCAACAGAAGCAACAACGAGATGCCACACACTTGGAGCGTGTGTTTCTGAGCCATACGAGGAATTTTGATTGTACAAAAAACAAAGCTTGTTGTCATTATACTTAAGAGCCAACTCTTTAATGATTTCATTGTGTAAGCAAATGACTTATTTATATGCCAAATTTAAGCAAAATTTATATATTTTATATAAAGAATAAACACTTCCTATAATTTTTTATCGTTTTTTAGCCCGCAGCGGATATCCTATCAAGGCTATAAAATCATTTTGAATCAAACCGAGTCGAACCATTACATTCTTGGCAAACATACAATATGTTATTTTATCAATTAAAATAGTTAAATCGTTTAATTTAAAATTGTAAAAATCGTAAAGATTTTAAGAAATAAAAATAAAAGTTCATCACTAAAGGTAAGAATTCGACTTAGACTGTGAGAAATCACATTTTTCCAGCAAAGGCAAGAATTATATTTAAACTGTGAGCAATAACAGTTTCCAACTACAAATTCTGTATTTGTTGTTATTTAATATTTCTTTAACAAGCTTAGTTCTTGGGCACTATATGAAATACAAAAGCATTTAATCTTCGTCAATCTGTAAAACACATTTTACTCTAGTTTTCAAAAATAATAAATAAAGCTTTAGTTAACTAAGCTAGAAGTACAATTAAAATGCGCTTTGGCGTTCGCCTGTTGCGATCAATTAGTGAGCAAATTAACAACGTACTATCCTTGATCTACCGCACTTCATAATTCGGTCAGTTGGAGCGACAATTTTTTGGTATGGGGTCAATCGCCAGTGATTTGTGCTGACAAATTATGCACATTTGTTTTTACATGCTCGTAAAACGAGACAAGTGGAACGATAGGAACCCGGTTTTTGATGCCAGTCTGCGCACAATAAACTCATTATTCGTGACAGGATGATTCTGCGTGTGCGAGTGTGTGTGTGTACGGCCAGAAGCCATAAGTGTTTGTGCCTCATTTACCACATGATGCATCTTTTATTTATGCAAGTGCATTTTTATTTAAATTTAATTGATATTTGTTTCTTTTATATTGTTTCTTTGCTATGCATTGCCCATCAATAATTATGATGATGTCACATTTTCTCTTTATTGGCGATTTATTTTTGCTTATTTATGACTTGGCAGCTTTAATGCCCTTTCATTTGGCGTCAATTCAAGCAGCCATACTTACTGTGCTTTCTGATTAAAAGATGATTTTTAAATTTTGGCAATTACAGCAAATGTCAATAATGATCAAAATCTTAAAATAATTGTATTCTTTGAATGATCATTAAAATAAACTTATAAGAAAATAAAATTCAGATGGTTGCATTCCATAGAATTCACTCCTTACAAAGAAGAGAAAAGAGAAGAGATAGAGATAGAGAGGGAGAGAGACAGGGAGAGAGACAGGAATTGAGAGAGAGAGAGAGAGAGAGAGAGAAAGAGAGAGAGAGAGAGAGAGAATGAAGAGGGAACAAGAAACTTTGCCCACTGTGCAAACGTATCTAATTTTTTTAGACACACTTTTTTGTTCCGGCGTCCCGTTTTAATTTTGATATGGCCTGTTAGATCTGAAGACGAAAGCAAATTTCAGCATTTGCCTTGAACAACAACATGCTGATCAACAGCCTGCAGCTGGTTTTATTATGGACATCGCTCAGCTATGTTTATACCGATATAACCTATAACAATTTGTTCCTACATATTTTAAGATCTGGTGAATGCCCCGAAAACTTGGCCAATTCCTTCTGCCGGAATAATGGAAAATGCTTTATGCTCAACATTGCCCAAAAGCCCATCTATAGCTGTGAATGTGCCCCTGGCTCTACAGGTGAGCGTTGCGAGGACAATCAGCCGACATCCGATGCTTAACAAGAGAACGATTCTATAACAGTTTATTACATTTTAAGAGAAATCTAGAAAATGTTTAACGCACAAGTTTGACTCTACACAAAACAATCATTCTCGTCATTCGAAAATTATACGATAATAATTTGCAACAATTTTAATATATATAAAAACTGCTAAAATGTCTATTAAAAGATGATAATAACGTTAAGCTCATCTACAAAGCTTTTGCTATAAATGCCTAGGCATTCCAAAGGGCTTTAAGTGAAATCAAGAACGGTTATATTCGAATTATTAAAAAATCATAAAATTTGACAAATCAGTATCCGATGCTTCTCATGGCAACCATAAGATATCGTAGTCCAATCTAAATTACTAACTTAATTTTCCATTAGAGATCTATAAATGAGTTCCAATAAAAGGTATATATTAATATTGATTTTTGCAGACCCACCAAGTCTGTTAAAACCAAAAGCATATGCAACAGCGGCAGCAACCGAATAAAAAACCAAAACAAAAACTTTTTAGCTAATGCGCGGGCAAACACGCATGCCACGCCCACCACTCAATGCGGGTAGAGTAAGCATTACATTTGGTATTTGAGGCTGGCGCAGGTTTTGATGTCGTGATAAGTTCAAATGCAGCCGCGTAACAGTCGCAGTTGCAGTTTCATTTTGCAGTTGCATGACTCGATGGCCATACAATGGCGATGCCTGACAGATGGCAGGGCCCCATCCACCCACCCAAACCCTCTGGCCACACACACACACGTGCAGCACCCCCTCATAGGCGGATCTAAGACCCCAGACGTGTCCTTCAGCGCACTTTTCTGCCACTTGCCTTCTATTTGTAATTTTAACGAGCTTGCCTCGCTTTTTTTATCTTATACCCACTACCTATAGGTAAAGAAGGGTATAAATGTTTTGTTATGGCTAGAACGAGCTAAGACGATCATATCAAGTTAGCCATTATACAAAGAACAATAAATATCGATATCTAAGCTTGCCCTTAAAAATTTCTCATATATTATATAAGCTATAGGTTATAAGCTAGATATTATCTGTCCCATAAGTTCATCAATTTACTTAAAATTGCATTACCGATTTGTTTTGAGTAGTCTTATCCGACTTTATGAGATACAAAGTGTGACATGCAGGTTCTTGAATAAGTATACTCAAATGAAGACTGTTTTTAATTATCGTTTTAAGTTTAGCTTTAAAATGATATATTATGTAAAACCCAGAGACACCAAGTTTTGTATGTAGTAAATATATTCAGAATAAGAATATTTCTCTTTATCTCTTGATAAACTCATATTTACACATCATCTTCAATTACTTAACTGAGTTGAGTACATAGTATCTCGTGGTCGGGCACGCTTGACTCAAGTACGCTAACTTGTTGTTATCGTTGCTGCTGTTTTGCTTACTGTTTGCGCTGCACAACGAGTGCCGAGCACTTGTGCAACATTTTGCTGCACGAGCTCAAAGGCCTCGCTTACTGTAGTTGTTGCCATTTTTCTTTTCAACTTGCCAGTTTTTTTTTACCGAGTGCGTCTCAAAAGAAAATGAATTTCCTTTAGCATTTCCTTGTCCGACTATGCATTCCAGAAGATTTAATACAAGCTCACTTACACCCGCCGCCCTGCCCAATCTCCTTTGTTTGAGTCTTTCTTTTTGCAGCATGTGCAGCAATTTCCGGCGGAAGAGCGCAAAAATTTCGCAGGTATTTAAGTGGCCCTCTGCGCGTTGCCAACTCTACTTGGGCAACTTCTACTGCGAGCTCTTGGCGACTTTCAGTTGCCACATTTCTCGATCTGCACACTTCCGTTTCCGGTGCGAGGCGCTACAACCTCAAGCTGACAGTTTGCCTGTATTTAGAACCCAAACCGAAACTAGAACTAAAGCTGGCACGTGTTCAGACAGCGTGCCGACGATTAACGGCAAGCCAGCAAAGAAAGATTATAGGTTGGTTTTCTGGTTTTCCGTAAAAAAAAGTTAATTAATTTGAATCTAATTAAATTTTTTTATATTATTTGAATAGGTTATTTTATCTATACGTGTAAATATTATTGTCATATTTTGTATAGGGTTGCTGTCGTTATTTTTTAATCTCTGAATACCATAAAAGGCAAGGTATTTTTGTATATTCTGGCATTTATATTATTAATTCAGCATGAAACAGAACTTAAAGACACTGTAGACATTTATTTTTTAATTTTCAACTCAAACATCTTATACCAACACAAAATGCAGCTCGCGATACGAACTCGTTTGCTTAAGCAGTAATAAAAATAAATTGAAAAAAAAAAATTCTCATCGCCTCTACTCGACAGCCATTCCGACAATTCACTTTTCACTGAAAAAACGTATTAAGCTCACCGCAACAGAAAACAATACAATCGTGATTGCAATACTGTTGATAGAATTCAAAGAAAACGCGAATGAATGTGTGTGTATTAGTGTATACATAAGTTCTTGCAATTTACGCTAGCTGCCGCATACAGGTGTCAATATAAGAACACCTTTTGCTTAATAACTTTTGTGTTTCTTAACCGAATATTCGTATATGCTCAAAAAGTCAATCGCATTGAAATTGTGGCTTAAATTGGTGGGTAATTCCAATTGGTTTATTTATTTGATTTAAAGCTATAGTGTGTAGGCGGGGGAGGCGATAGCTATAAAATGAAATGAATAAGCTATATGTGAAATTTGGTGGCTCTAGCTGTTATAACTTACGAGAATTGCTCAAAAAACAGGATTTCTATATTGATTTTTATCTTACTGCGGAACTACGTTCAAAATTTAAAGTCTCTAGCTCTTATGGTTTTTGAGATCCTTGCATTCATACATACTGACGGACGGTCGGACAGATAGACGGACATAGCTAGATCGACTCGGCTATTGATGCTGATTAAGAATATATATACTTTAGGTGATACGGAGATACTTCCTTCTGCCTGTTGCATTCATTTGCCAAATATATTATACTCTTTTTACCCATTTTCAATGGATTCAGGGTATAAACATGTAGGCCAATTAAATAACATATATAAAGTTACTCAGGAAACTCGTCCCTTGAGTTAGGTGAAAAGGATAGATGAATGTTTAATGACAATTGAGGACTTTAGGAAAACTGAAAAGAAAAATTATTTACTTAAAGATTCTTAATTTCCTAAGTGGAAACAGAAATTTTAGCTAATTTAAGAAACGTAACAAACCTGAAAAGGAAAGCTAAAATCCCCCACTTTGTGATTCCTAATTTGATTCAGATTTGCATATGTGTCGTATGTGCCATACGGCTGTCGTGTATGACATGAAATACGATTTCGTATTTACTTTAACAGCAATTTGCTTTTAGCAGCAGCTTATGTGACGAGCCCAGCAAATTATGTAAGCATTCCACTCGGCTGATTTATGAAGACAAGCGTCAGCTACGAATATTTTGCCCGGGAAACCCTAAGTCACATTTTCCAACATAAGCGGCAATTTTAATTAAATGCCAGCATTTCAGATGGAAAGTTTGAAGCTCTAAGAAGTGCGAAAAATGGAAAGAAGGCAGTGAAATCAATCACACGTTTATACCCCCGTTTATATATCAACTCAATCAGCTTTACTCAGCAATTTAATTTAACAAAGCATTGAAAAATTCAAATTAATAAAATGTTGTTTGACAAATATAATAAAACTAGCGGGTATAGCCCGGCCTTGCCCGTGGCGCATAGTAATATAAATAAAAAAAAAAAAAAAAAATTGTTCGAACTCGCAACAGACCATATTGTTTTCTGCCGCCTCTACTCATAGAATATTCGTGTATTATTAAAATGACAATCGCCTTAAAATTGTGTCTTATATTGGTGGGCAGTATATTTATTTGATTTATATCTATGAGGTAGTAGCGGGGAGGTGGTGATAGTTATAAAATGAAAGATACTTGATTTATATATACTAATCTCGAAGCTACATGTCAGGTTTCGTGACTCTAGCTCTTATTATTTACCAAAATTGCTCAAAAAACACGATTTCGATATCGATTTTAATCGAATTCTTGGAAACAAACTCGATATGCGCGGGCACTAGGAAGACCTACAGCTAAAATTTCAAGCTCATTTTCTCTAGCTCTTATAGGTTCTGAGATCCTTGCGTTCATACATATTGACAGACGGACAGACGGACGGACAGACAGACAGACAGACAGGGCTAAATCGACTCGGCTATTGATGCTGACCAAGAATATATATACTTTATGGGGTCCTTTTGCCTGTTACATACATTTGGACAAATACATTATACCCCTTTTACCCATTTTTAATGGGTTCAGGGTATACAAATCCATCATGACTCAAGAAGGTAAATTTGTGATCAAGCAAATTATATTTTGGTAAATAATGTTACGGAATATTTTATATATGCCTTGATTTGAAAACGTAAGGAAACCGTCGCAATTCTGTTTGTGATTGATACTTATACTTTCAGAACTGCATTATATTTAAATTCGCAAACTGTGACATTATTTGTTTTATAATAATTTATAATAATGTTTCTGTTTTATATGTTCATTACTAGGAGATACCCTGAGGTATTTAAACAGCCTTGGAGGACCTACTTTCAAAATTTTAGGTCTCTATATCTTATATTTTGCGCAGTCGACCTTTTCAAACAATCCCCGTACCTTATGGGGAAGACATTTTTTAAGCATCGAGCCACCCATCGAACCACCCATCAGATTAGTTCATAATCCAATTTGACATATTTTGTTACAATCTTCATAACTTTATTTTCTATCTGCCAGCAAGCATGTTTACAATTTTCTGTTAAAAGCAAAAAAAAAAATTTTCAATTGCGCAAAAAGCTGCAGTTATATTTAACATCAAATTATGGAGGCGGATAAAAGACCCGCATGGGGACAGAAATGCGGCAAAGGTAGTTTTTAAATGATTCGGTTATGCAGCCACGACTATTGCCTACCACACCGATTTAGGTTGTCTACTCCCTCTGCGCATTGTCGTTACCATAATGGGTTTCTTGGCGCTAATCTGCGCTTATACGAATCGTGTATCAATGTCGCATGTTATCACAAAGCTGGTTGTACCCAAAAATCGAACGGAAACAAATTCCGGCGTGTGTCCGCCGGAGGAGGTGTCCAAGCAAACCACACAAGTGAGTGAGCACAAATTATATTTAATATTTACTATTATTTAAGGGCTTCATCTGAATCCTTTCCCCCGAAAACAGACAAAGGATACAATGTGTGTGTATACAGGGTCTGTTTTCTCATATTCATTGTAAATATTTACAATGTGGATAAAATATCATTAGCAACATCAAACTATAAAAAATTGAACATAAGCATTTTGAATTCTCCCAACACCATCTTCGCACTTGCCAACAAACCGTTGCCCCACGTACACTGCACACAGTTTACCTGATTATGAGAAGACAGACCTTCTAATGGTCTCTTAATTAATTTCATTTGTAATTATTTATCACAAACAGAACGTAGGCACTTACGAATGGTCTGAGCAGGTACAGGGATTAGTTCTGGGTAGCTTCTACATCGGCTACCTCATCACTCATCTGCCCGGAGGCATATTGGCGGACGAGCTTGGAGCAAAGTGGGTCTTGGGCATCAGCTTACTAGTCTCCGCTCTGAGCACTGCTTTTTCCCCGATTGCTATTCAATATGGCCACGAATGGGGATTGATGGCAATCCGTATTATAATGGGCGCCGCACAAGGACCCATTTTCCCTGCTCTTACTACGCTCCTTTCGCATTGGGTACCCGCCAAAGAGCGGGCCACATTGGGAACCTTCTGTTACAGCGGAGTTACCGCCGGTACTGTGATTAGCAACATTTGCTCTGGATTAATGCTTTACAGCTTTCATTGGTCGGTGGCTCTCTATGTTTTTGGCGGCATAACTATTCTCTGGTTTCTTTTCTTTGTAAGTGTTTCATTTGTTTTTTTACATATCTGGCAGGTTAGCGTAGTTGTTAGTTGAATTCTTGCCCTCATGCGTTCACCTCGACAGATATTGCTATGCACTAGTTCCCCCTCCGGACATCCATGCATCAAACCTAAGGAGATGAGTTACCTGGAGGATCTTATACCAAAGAAAGCTGATAAGTTGCCAATACCCTGGAAAGAAATGATGCTTAGCAAGGCCATGCTCGCTGTGATCATCAGCCAAATAGGTCATGACTGGGGATACTATGTGATGATATCCTGCCTACCCAAGTACATGGCCGATGTACTTCGGTTTTCCATACGCTCCAACGGCATCATGACCTCCTTACCCTTTCTTGCGATGTGGATTAGCTCACTTTTGTGTGGCTTTCTGGCCGATTGGCTAATAAGATCAGGCAAAATCTCAATAAATCTTGAAAGAAAGCTGTTTACGTTGATTGGTAGGTACAGCTCAATTTTTTTTTAAAAATATTTTAAATTTTGTTTACTTAGGCGCCCTTGTTCCGGGACTGTTCATGGTCATAGCCTCGTATGCCGGATGCAATAAGACCTTGGTTGTGGTGTTTTTTACCCTATCGCTGTTCACCATGGGTCCGTACTATGCTGGCCAGAAGCTGACGCCTATGGACATGTCACCTAGTTTTTCGGGCACTATTATGGCCATCTCTAATGGGCTTGGCTCATTTGCTGGCCTGTTTTCACCATATATTGTTGGTGTTATGACACCTAACGTAAGTTGGATAGGATTAAAGCTGACTTATCAGATTCGTTTTTTTTTTTTATAAAATTCTCTATTACTCTCCAATTGCAGGCTACAATGAATGAATGGCGTTGGGTATTCTGGTTGGGGCTTGTTATTTTGGTTGTTTCTGCCATCATATTTTGGATCTGGGGCTCGGCTGAAGTGCAGCCCTACGATCCAAGGGCCGGAGAAAAAAAGGAGGGATAGGCACCTGTGCTACATCGTCTATATTAAAATCATATAATTTTTCGGCATTTACATTTGACTTGGCATTACTAATGCGTAAATTAGTTTTTAAAATTATAAGAATAAAATAAAAAAGAGCTTGAGTCTTTAAATCAACTGTCCATCGTCTTTATTTTAAAATTTATATTAAATAACTATACTCTTCTTAAAATGCATTGTTCGTCTATTAGTTCGAACATACGTTCGCATCGATATTGGAAACCCAAGATACTATAGATTTGAAATTGTTAAATATATTTTTCGAGTTGATTAAATGATTTCGAATTTCACAATATCATGGTATGTTATACAAATCGCCCTCAATACTCAATCCAAGCAAAGGCAAGATTAAGGACTATAATTATAAACACGATTATTAAGAAGTCCACTTCAGGCCCGAGCGTATCCTTACTGATCACTTTCGGTTAGAAAAATAAATTTGTCTAACTTGTCTAAATGTATCCCATTTTAAATAAAGCAGGTTTAATAATATTAAATATTCACTGCACACTCAAAACACACAACTCAAAAAAAAAAAAACAAAAAAAAATGTGCTTTCAATTTCATCCACCAAATGGAAACAGAGGATGAAGAGAATAGACCTGTCTGGGCTCGCAATTGTAGTCTTGGTGGGTTAAAAATTGACCTCGATAATTTAGCATATTCCAACCACAATCACACCGCCAGGCTGCATACTGCCACAACGCGTTGTCATCACATTGATGGGATTTTTTGCGCTAATCGTTGCCTATACGAATCGTGTATCAATTCCACTTGTTATCAGCAAGCTGGTTGTACCCATAAATCGAACGCACCAAAGTAGTGGGGCTTGTCCGCCGGAGGAGGTGTCCGATGAAGGCTCAGGATACAATGTGAGTGGGCAAAAGTTCCAGTTATTTAATAAATCCTTTCCCCTGAAAACAGACTCCAGACACCTATAAATGGTCTGCGCAGCTACAGGGCATAGTTCTAGGCAGCTTCTACATCGGCTACCTAATCACTCATCTGCCCGGTGGCATATTGGCGGACAAATTCGGCGCCAAGTGGATCTTGGGCATCAGCATTTTAATCTCCGGCTTGTGCACTGCTTTTACTTCCGTTGCTATTTACTATGGAGACGTATGGGGCTTGATAGCCATCCGTATTTTAATGGGTGTCGCCCAAGGACCCCTTTTCCCGTCCCTTACCACACTCCTCTCCTATTGGGTACCCGCCGAGGAGCGCTGCTCGTTGGGAACCTTCTGCTACAGCGGGGTTACCGTCGGTATCTTTATAAGCAATATTTGCTCCGGACAAATGCTCCACCACTTCCACTGGACGGTAACGCTCATTACTTTTGGGTTTATAACAGGATTATGGTTTATATTCTTCGTAAGTTTTATTTTATTATAAAGCCATTATGTCAGCAATCGCCCGTCTCGTAAATCATTTTCGGTTCGCTGATAGATAATTGTCCCTTAATCTGTAACCATTGCAGATCTTACTAATCACCAGCACACCCGATGAACATCCATGCATCAGCCCTATGGAAATTGCTTTTCTGGCCAAACAGATACCAAAAAAGTCAGGTAAAATGCCGATACCTTGGAGACAAATGCTGCTTAGCAAGGCTTTGTTCGCAGCGATCATCAGTCAGGTAGGGCACAACTGTGCCTTCTATGCTATGGTCTACTGCCTACCCAAATACATGGCCGAAGTACTTCGACTTTCCATACGCAGCACCGGCATCGTGTCCTCCTACCCCTTTATCGCAATGTGGGGCAGCTCGCTCGTTTCTGGATTCCTGGCCGATTGGCTAATTCGTACAGGAAGAATGTCCAAAAATTTAGAACGAAAATTTTTTACATTAATTGGTGAGTACAGTCTGGTTAGAACCTGTATACGGTTAATATATAGGGCATAACCTAGTTGAGAAATTTCGTTTAGAACCTTTTATTTTTTTTTAACTTAGGTGCCCTTCTTCCGGGATCGTTTATGGTGGCAGCCTCGTATGCCGAATGCAATAAGACCCTAGCTGTGTTATTTGTTACCCTTGCGCTGTTCACCATGGGTCCGTACTATGCTGGCCAAAAACTAACGCCAATGGACATGTCACCTAGTTATTCGGGCACTATTATGGCCATCACTAATGGCATCGGTGCTGTAGCCGGCTTGATTTCACCTCCTATTATCGGTGTCATGACTTCTAACGTAAGTGGGATGGAGTTGAAGATTATTTTTATGATGCATAAGTATAGAATCCTCTTTTACTCTTCCATTGCAGGCAACAATATATGAATGGCGTTGGGTATTCTGGTTGGGTCTGGTCATATTAGTATTATCTGCCGTCGTTTTTTGTATCTGGGGCACGACTGAAGTGCAGTCGTACGATCCAAGTTCTTCTGCGAAACATGCCTAAATAACTAGTGCTGCATTGAACACAATTATATCGTAATGTGCGCGCACTTAAAATACCTGTACCCTCTTATAATTAAAATGAGTTGAAATTGAAATCGATTTACCATATCCTTTTTTTTTTAATGATTTCAAGGGTGTCACGAGCCACCTGGCAAATCGATATAAGGTAGGTGTGCTTGCGTGTGTGTGCAAAAGGTGAGCGTGGCCAGACCAGGTGGGCTGGTCAAAATTACTCAATTAACATGCCTTGAACGACGTCTCTTAACGCCATTCGTTTAATGGATAAGTTCGGGGTCAGCCCTGAAAGCTTCGACTGAAATTGATCTCAATGTTGGCAATTGAAGCTATCACATATATGTGTTTCCTGTAGATTAGCTGTCATAGTGACCTCACTTAAGGGTGGAACAACTCGTCTAGATATATTGTTTTTTATTCGTTAATCAAGATCTATATATTCCAGTATTTAAGAATTTTAAAAAGATGAGTAGTATGAAATTGTCATAAGTCTTTAATAAGGAGTATGTACGTATATACATGTTGAAAACAATATTTATTGCAATTTCATTTGCGAACAAATTGAGAACTATAAAAAGAACAAAATTTAGATTATTTTTGACTCATTAAACATTCATGAAGAAACATAGAACATAATCAACAGATGTGTTATAAAAATATCCGATGCATCAACAGAACAAAATTTAATTTAATTTAATCAATTTAATTAATTATACCCATACAGAGGGTATTATAATTTTGTCGTGAAATGTGTAACGCATCTAATGTGTAAGACATCTCCGACCCCATAAAGTATCAAAGAAAAGCAGGTTCTTGTATGAAAAAAAAATTTGTTTATAAAGATATCTTGTTGAAACTCGGCATTTATTTGTTTGACTATGCTCCTCATATATATGCAAAATCCTATTAAGATCGGACTACTATATCATATAGCTGCCATAGGAACGATCGGTCGAAACTAAGTTGTTGTATGGAAAACTTTTTTGTTCTTTAAGATATTTTAACCATACTCGGTATTAACTATTTTCCCTGTGCTTCTTAGATACTATGAGCATTATGAAAAGGTTTGGTCTGCAAGGGCATTAAATCTTCGGCGTGCCGAAGATAGCCCTTCCTTTTCGTTTTAATAGTGAATAGTTAATAGGTTTAAAGATGGCCCCGTCAATCCATTAATATAATCGGGGGAAAGGACGCATATATTTAAATGCATTCCAGTCCTGAGCATCTCGAAATTCTTGGTTAAAAAAAATAAATTTGTCTAACTTGTCTATAAGTATCACTTTTTAAATAAAATAAGAATACACATATAGTAACCCAGCTTCCAATTTCTAACACTAAATGGAAAATGAGGATGAGGATCATAGACCCGGTTGGGGACGCACCTGTAGTCATGGTACGCGAAAATTGATTCTTTTAAAAAATTTACCAGATCCTAATCACGCCTACATTGCCAGGCTGCCTACTGCCACTGCGCATCGTCATCACCTTAATGGGTTTCTTTTCGTTAATCTGTGCCTATACGAATCGCGTCTCGCTTTCCCATGTTATCACCAAGCTGGTAGTACCCATAAATCGAACGGATGCGGATGGTATAATAGGGGAGGTGGTGTGCCCCAAGGAGGAGGAGCCGAAGAACGACAAAGGATACAATGTGTGTGTATACAGGGCCTGTTTTCTAAAATAGCATTAGCAACATCAAACTATAAAAAATTGAACATAAGCATTTTGAATTCTCCCAACACCATCTTCGCACTTGCCAACAAACCGTTGCCCCACGTACACTGCACACAGTTTACCTGATTATGTGAAGACAGACCACCTAATGGTCTCTTAATTCATTTCATTTGTAATTATTTATCACAAACAGAACGAAGGCACTTACGAATGGTCCGAGCAGCTACAGGGCTTAGTTCTGGGCAGCTTCTACATCGGCTACCTACTCACCCATCTGCCCGGAGGCATATTGGCGGACAAGTTTGGCGCAAAATGGATCTTGGCCATCTGCACATTGATATCCGGCGTGAGCACTGCTTTGTCCCCGCTTGCTCTTGAATATGGCGCCGAATGGGGATTGATGGCAATCCGTATTATAATGGGCGCCGCACAAGGACCCGTTTTCCCGGCTCTGACCACACTCCTCTCATATTGGGTACCCGCCAAGGAGCGCGGCTCATTGGGCACATTCTGTTACAGCGGGGTGACTGCAGGTACCGTCATTAGCAACTTATGTTCTGGGCTTATGCTTCACTACTATCATTGGCCGATAACACTCTACGTTTTTGGCATTCTAGCTGTGATCTGGTTTATATTCTTTGTAAGTGTTTATCGCTTATTTTATACCTTAATGACCAGGTAGTGTTCCTTCTTTCTGGTACTTCATCCTCTTACCTTGACAGATATTCCTGTGCACCAGTGCACCCAAAACACATCCATGCATCAAACCTAAGGAGATGGCTTATCTATACGAAAAGATACCAGAAAAGTCGGGTAAGCTGCCTATACCCTGGAAAAAATTGCTGCTTAGCAAGGCTTTGTTCGCTGTGATCATCAGTCAGATGGGTCATGACTGGGGATACTTTGTGATGATATCCTGCCTGCCCAAGTACATGGCCGATGTACTTCAGTTTTCCATACGCTCCAACGGCATCATGACCTCTTTCCCTTTTATTGCTATGTGGTGCAGCACCCTCATTTGTGGATGTCTGGCCGATTGGCTAATTCGTACAGAAAAAATGTCCAGAAATATAGAACGCAAATTGTTTACGCTTATTGGTGAGCAAAATGTAGAGGGTATCAGCCAATCGAGATAATTTTCGATTTTTTACATGCAGCTGCCTTTTTTCCTGGAGCGTTTATGGTTATAGCCTCGTATGCTGGATGCAATAAGATATTGGTTGTGGTATGTTTTACCCTATCGTTGTTTACCATGGGTCCGTACTATGCTGGCCAGAAGCTGACGCCTATGGACATGTCACCCAGTTATTCGGGAACCATTATGGCCCTCACTAATGGACTCGGTGCTATAGCCGGCCTGTTGTCACCTCCCATTGTCGGTGTTATGACACCTAACGTAAGTGGGACATTATAAATATGCTTTTTCAGATACATATGTATCCCAACTAACGTTATTAAACTGCCATTACAGGCAACCTTGAATGAATGGCGTGGGGTATTCTGGTTGGCTTTTGCTATACTGCTATTATCTGCCATCATATTTTGGATCTGGGGTACGGCCGAGGTACAGTCATACGATCCAAATTACTCCGCGGAAAAGAACCAAGAAAAGTGAATATTATTGGCGAAGAACACTTGGTACGTCAATCGTATCTTTATAATATTATGGTCGTGAAGAATATCAGCAATACGCATATATTAGGGATGTATATTTAAATCCTATGTGCATCAGTGAAATAAGAAATTAATGGGTATACATACGAAATATCTGCCGCTTGATGTCGTCAATACCAATCGAGTCCTGTCAGCGCCAGATTGGCCTTAGAGCCCACTCAAGTGGACAGATAGAGAAATGGGCTTGACATTCCATTAGCATTGTTAAAAATGCAGACTTCCTAATTAGATATTCCATACCCATTTATAATTAGGTAGATTTTTTTTGCACACACATATTTAACATTTGGGTGCATATTGGTATATATATAAATAAATATATATATATATATATATATATATATATATATATATATATGTATATATATATATAGAAGAACATCAACCACAATGCACCCAAATTTTTAATTTGTGATTAATTATAAACAAGTAAGAGGTTCTAGTCGGGAGCTCCCGACTAGGGGATACCCTGAACCCTCTTTTTTTCCAACCCCAAATGGAATTTGCGCTAGCTGCTGCTAACACGTATGCACATCACTTTTGTGTTTCTTAACCGATCTTAATGAATTTTTCGACAGTACATCTTATTGTAGAATAGAATATAGAATATTTGTGTATTCTCAAAAAGGTCAATTGCATATAAATTATGGCTTAAATAGGTGGGCAACACAAGTTGGATTATTAACTTGATTAATAGCTTTCCGGTGGTAGCGGGGAGGTGCGATAGGTATTAAATAAAAGATATATTGTTTACCAAAATTGCTCAAAAAACAGGATATCGATATCGATTTTTATCGACTTCTTGGAAACGTCCTAGCTATCGAATATCGGAAACAGTCTGCGCGGGCACTAGAAAGACCTACAGCTAAAATTTCAAGTCTCTAGCTCTTATAAGTTCTGAGATCCTTGCGTTCATACATACGGACGGACGGACGGACGGACGGACGGACAGACAGACGGACATGGCTAGATCGAATCGGATATTGATGCTGATCAAGAATATATATACGTTATAGGGTCGGAGATGCTTCCTGCTGCCTGTTACATACATTTGCACAAATACATAATACCCCTTTTACCTATTTCAATGGGTTTAGGGTATAAAAAATGTACAAACAAGTAAGAGGTTCTAAATAGTTACTAAAAAAACCTATTAAGTTGCCTATACCCTGGAAAAAAATGCTGCGTAGCCGCCGTTCTGTTAATGGTTATAGCCTCATATGCTAGATGCAATAAGACCTTGGTTGTGGTGTTTTTAACCCTTTCAATGTTTACCATGGGTTCGTATTTTGCTGGCCAATAATTGTTTTTCGGGTCGACTTATGACCCTTACTAATGGATTCGGTGCTATATCAGGCTTGTTGTCACCTCCCATTACCGGATTTATGACACCTAACGTAAGTAGGACAGGGCTCAAAACGAAGAAGAAGAGTTGTTTTTAATTAAAGAAACTTCTACAAAATATATATATTCTACTAAATATAACTTAATTTCTCAACTAATGGTTTTTCTCCCACTATAGGCATCTTTGAATGAATGCCGTGGGGTTTTCTGGTTGGGTTTTATTTTGTTGGTATTATCTGCCCTCGCATTTTGGATCTGGGGCACGGCAATTGAAAATATCTTCGATCATACGCAAATATAATTGCTCTATATATTCAACAAATAATTGTGAATACACACAAATTATCTGCAATTATATTTTAGATCTGGGGCACGGCCGACGTACGGTCCAGTCGTACGATCCAAATTATTCCGAGGAAAAAATTAAGCATAGTGCACTTGACACATAATTTATATTTTTTAGTACGTTGTTATGAATGTGAAGGAATCTCCGACCACACGCAAATGTGATTGCTCTATATATGCAAATGTTATAGGCGGCTGGTTAAAGACAATTTCAACGAAATTTAAATTATTGTAAGTACACACAAACTATCTGCCGCTTGACTTAGAAAATGCCAATCGAGCCCTGTCAGCGCCAGGTTGGCATTAAAGGCCACTCAAGCTGACAGCGAAATAGAGTGACATGCCGTTAGCATCATTAAAAATGCAGACTTGCCAATTTATTTATTTTTATACCCTGAACCCATTGAAAATGGGTAAAAGGGGTATAATGTATTTGTGCAAATGTATGTGACAGGCAGAAGGAAGCATCTCCGACCCCATAAAGTACATATATTCTTGATCAGCATCAAAAGCCGAGTCGATCTAGCCATGTCCGTCTTTCTGTCCGTCCGTCCGTACGTATCAATGCAAGGACCTCAGAACCTACAAGGGCTAGAGACTTGAAATTTCAGCTGTAGGTCCTCCTACAAGCTCGATCGGTTTTGTTTTCGATAATCGATAACTTGTCCCGCTTCGAAGTAATCGATAAAAATCGATATCGAAATCCTGTTTTTGAGCAGTTTCGGCAAATAATATGAGCTAGAGTCACCAAACTTGACATGTAGTATATATATATCAAGTATCTTTCGTTTTATACCTATCGCCGCGTCCCCGCTACCACCACAAAGCTACAAGTCAAGTTAATTATCCAACTTGTATTGCCCATCAATTTAAGCCACAATTTATATGCAATTGACTTTTTGATAATACAGAAATATTCTATATTCTATTCTACTATAAGATGTACTGTCGAAAATTTCATAAAGATCGGTTAAGAAACACAAAGGTTCTGTGCGCACGTGTTAGCAGCATAGTTGCTGCGCAAATTCCAAGTTTGGCGACTCTAGCCTTTATTATTTTCCAAAATTGCGCAAAAAACAGGATTTCGATATAGATTTTTATCGATTACTTGGAAACGGGGCAAGTTATCGAATATCGGAAACAAACTCGATCTGCGCGGGGACTAGGAAGACCTACAGACCGTATGTTCATACATACGGTCTGACGGAGTGACGGACGGACGGACGGACGGACGGACGGACGGACGGACAGACAGACGGACATGGCTATATCGACTCGGCTATTGATGCTGATCAAGAATGTATATACTTTGTACTTATTTTTCGGAGATGCTTCCTTTTGCCTGTTACATACATTTGCACAAATACATTATACCCCTTTTACCCATTTTCAATGGGTTCAGGGTATGAAAATACCTATAAAACCACTTTTAAAGTTTGTATGCAATTGGTTTCCCCGATTCTTGCCGTTTTCATTTTGTGCACCTGTTAAAATATTATAGTTTACGATTTTTGTACAAAAATTAACAAATAATTTTTTAGGCCCAAGCTGATATATATTTTTTCTATTGTGATCAAAATGATTCACATTTATGTATTTTGTTTAGATTTGTCAAAGAAAAAATAGACCTTGCTTAGACTACCCATCCTTGACTGATTGTTCCTATGTGTGGGTTATATAATTTATATAATGTTAACGTGATTTAGTCTCATATTAAAAGCATACAAACGCATTTAATCTATGTTTTTGTTTGAATAGCATGAACAAATATTTAAAAAAAATACATTCAATTTAGGACATATAGTTGCTGCTGTAACTATATGATATAGTAGTCCGAAGCTGATTTTCGCAGATATTAGGAGCAATAAAACAAAACAAAAATTTAATTAGTGAGTTTGGGTTGGATTAGATATCGTCTGAAGAGCGAAGCTGGCATTTGGAGGCTTTCATTTGAATATTTTGATACTTAAAGATCTTCAAACAGAAATTCGGGTTTTATTTAATTATTCTTTTAAGAGCTTTATGATAGATATGTGTACTTCAACAAACCTATGCAGATTGACGAACAGACGGAGAGTCAGTGGGCTATAAAATATATTTCTTATTATGTCAAATGTGAATAGCCTCTCTAGATAGATAGATTTAGGCATTTATTATTTAATGATTAAAATGACAAATAATTAATGACGTTATTCATAACATTAACTGTCCTTATGATTTAAGGCACATTTAATGTTTCGGATTTACGATTTTTCAATGAGTTAAATTGTCCGGGGAGCTATCTTAAACATGTCCACATAATTCGATCTATGTGTCTATATTGAAACAATCTCGGAAATCTTAAAAATAATGTTTATATCTGCTTGGGTTTTGTTGTGTTTGTGATTTGTGTGTCCTGTGAGTGCTATAAAACAATTACCACACATGTTTAAAATTATGTGTGCTATTGACAAAGGACACAAGCTGAAAATACAAACACACACACACACTCGCACACACACATGCACAAGCACAAGCAGCTAGTAAACACAACAACAGCACACACGTACACACAATTGGTGGAACTGTTGGCTGTCTATGTTTTCAGTTGGTTAACTTTTGTTTGCTTTACCTTGGACATTTTTTTGCTGTATTTGTGTCAACGTTTTGACAATTTGCGTGGCATTAAATATTGATATTTGGCAAATATGTTAGCTGTGCAGCTTCATAAATATGATGCATATTACACATAGCTCCCTTTGACAGAACAAGAAAAACACAATATATTCAATTGAGATACGTTTTATCAACATTTCAATATAACTCTATTTCCGACTGTTGGCTATAAAAATATATGAAAAATAAGTTTAGAGGAATAAAAAGGTTTCAGAGGTTTCTTAACCACTACTGTGAGCAACAAGTTCTAGCGGAACAATGGAGCATACGTGATTTTAATCTAATGTATGTTTTTCTACATATAATAGGATTATATAAAATTGTTAAATGCTATTTGCGAATGTTCCAATAAAAATATTTTTTAATTGCTATATATATACTACATTTTTATTTTATATAATTTTATTTAATATATATAGTATATATACGACCGGTAGATGGGTCTGGCTGTATGGACTTAGCACCTTATAACAAACCGGAATCTAATATGAGCTCAGAGACATATTTTTGAAGCACTTTTTTTTTTAAAAACTAACAACAAATATTTGAGTCAATTTTTAAAGGATCTTAACTTATTTTTATTGGAACAATCTGTAGAAAAGTAGTTGATTATTCTCTCACCTTAGGTGTGTATTCCGTTTGAATTGACCGCCGTTTGAAGCTGGCTTTCACTGGATTCAATTGCGATTTTCATTTTCCTTTTAACAGCATTGTAATATTTATCATTGGGCCAGATTTGTCATAGCAATTGGTTTAACACACTTTATGGACACTACACTACACTCTCACTACACTTCAAATTATTTCTTATAATTTTGCTTTTAGCTATTTTGGAATTCTTTTTAAAAGGGTGATTATCTGTCATCTAAACACGCACAGATTTTTATACACAATATTTAAAAAGACGCCGAAGTTAATTGTGAACTGTGAATTAAGTCGAGTTGAACAATATAAATTATATTTGCAGGGCAGACTTTTTTGTAGCTGAAAAAAAACCGAAAATATGTTAAAAATTAATATATTACTATTGATATATTAAGACTTAGGTTAGACATTTAACTAAATTGAAACAGCGAAATTGTGTGACCTTCTCCAAACACAAGCGACAATTCCGTATAATTTATTGTAAATGCATGCGTAAGAGCCGATATCACAAGCGATTTGCTAGACAACAACAAGCAATAACAACAATAATTTAAGAAATTTGTTATCGTGCCCGCGCGCCCATTGAATAGCAAATAAAGGGTTTAAGGGTTTAATACATAAATCTTATATAGTATCCGTATATATTATAGATGTGTGTTTCAGTGCTTTGATTTCCGCACACTTAAATTTTGTTGTGCATAGTGAATAACCCTAAAGAAAATAAAAGTTATAATAATATTATTAATCTATAAGCTTTGTAAATATTTTTTTACGCTGGCATTTGGGCAACGAGGGAATGAGCCTCTGGGCTTGAGACAGATTGATTGGGGATTCAAATCTTTTATAGTGCGAATCTCCTCTCTAAGTTTTGCTACGCGCTATAAACCAAATCAATTTAAAAATTTTAAAGTTTAAAAATATGCATATATATATTTTGTTATTAACTATAATGACGCTTTATTACAGTCAAAGTTTTGCAATGTCAACATTAGTTTTTCAGTATTCTAGAGCCCTCAATTATGAAAATGATTTAATTGTTTTCTACAGTAAACTATTTTTAAATATAGCTGTTTTTTTAATAATCATCACACAATAAAAAAATAAATAAACGATATAAAAAGGTGTTTCTTAATTTTTTTTCATGCTAAGTAGTTATACTCACGGTCATGCGCTGACCATGGACTGGAGTTCAGAAATTTGTACAGCACAAGTTTAGCTTATTTAATAAATTTATTGAGCATCGCTTTTAGGTTTCCATCGCATATGGTAAAATCTGGCATTGAATTTACACAAATTGACGCATGTGCACGCCATATAAATATGCAAATAAATATTTAATATAGATTAGAGATGTGCATTCTACTTAAATCTCAAGATTACGGGAAAGAGAAAAATTCTGCACAGGACCTTAAAAAATAAAGGGGAATAAATGCATATTTACGGCGGCCATAAAATTCGAAATTATAAAAATAAATTCGCGTTGATATCAATGGAGGAACGTTTCTGTATTAACGAGCGCAATTCACAAGCACACGCACACACACATATATACACACACACTTGTATATGTGGGCTATGTGAATATTGCATTTATGGGCCATATAAAAAAGGAGCACAAATTTTCTCATTTGCCAATGGGAACACCCACCAAAAATATTGCTGGAGCAGTGCATAATTGAATTCGTGGTCTTGCAAAGAAGTATTTATATTTTAAGGTATTCTGATTCTTTCAGAGTCTTACCTACAGTATTAAATTAAATATAAATCTGGAAAGAATTATAAGAGAATTTTCCAGTTTAATCAGAATATTGCAATAATAAATTTAAGTATAAGGTAAAAATAAAATATATAAATAAAAAAGGATTTGTTATATTTGAAATACAAATGTGTAATACATTTGTAAAATAAGAACAATATGAGTACATACAAAAAACAAAACTTTTAAAGTAAATTAAAACTGTGTAGTATATTCGGAAACATATACAACAATTAAAGGGCCTCCAGCGCGAAAGTCTTTTGACTAACATTATATTTCAGTATTTGCATAACTACAGGGTATACAAATGAAGGCTATGCCCGTGCACTTGCCGCTAATAAATTTATTTATGCACGCATTAAACTTAAAAAATATGCGGCCTTTCGGATTAATTAATTTTCTTGGCAAACGGTAAATTTACAGGCCAACAATATTTATGGCCAAGTGTCATAATTTTTACAAAACGCCGACCGAACAAATTATTCTACCCACACAAAAAAAAAAACAGCAACAACAAGTGAAAATTTGGGTCAGCAACGTGAATTGAAAAGCACCCATGAAAACGCCAACAACAACAAATGACCACATACATATTTATGCAGGCGTGAGTGTGTGTCTGTGTGAGTGAGTGAGTTTTTGCGTGTGTGAGTGCATGTGTGGGCTTTGTACTCTGTATGTCACACTGTAAAACCAATTATCATCAAACTGTGCTACGTATCGTATGAGTAATCAGCGGGCAAGCAAACGAAAGACAACAACAACCCATGCAGCGTATGCGCAATGTGTGACTGTGTGTGAGCGTATGTGTGTGTGTGTTTTTTTGCTCACGGCATGGAGGTAAAAATCTTCGTAAGATACTGATGGCCCGGGCCAACCGTATGCACGATTCGCTGACTCCGTCAACACCTACGTACTAAACCCACCCCCCACTCACACACAACATTCCCCACGGGATCACCACAAAGTATTTCTTCGCGGGGATGGGTTGCCTATTTTTGGCAATAACCATTCTTCGTCGCTCCTTTTCGCATCTTCTCAGATCCCTCTAGCGTAAAGGGACGCATCCAGCTGGAAACGTTGCTAATGGCTGCATTCGCAACCGCTTCTTTTTCTCTGACTTTTTTGGCCACCCCTACTAGTGCTAGATCGTCTGCGAATCCCATGATTCTGCATCTCTGCGGCAATTGTCCTCTAAGCACCTTGTCGAACATTATGTTCCACAGAAGTGGACGCCCGTTATGATTCTCTAACTCCTAGCACCGTCTTCCATATCACAATTCACTACCCGATCGGACAAGAAGTTGGACATTGTACGGAAAATGTAGGACGATATCTGTGTAGTTGCAAGCTTTTTTGCAACTAATTAATTCTAACTGCTTGTGTGCAGCGAAATTCAAAACTTATGTATATTTGTTTTCGAATATATTTATTGCCGCGCAGGGCACTTAGTAGAGATTATGTTTTTATATTGTTGCTTGGCAGCCAACTCGAATTAGTTGTGCCTAGGTTGCGATCAAACGAAAAACTAAAAACTATGACAATATGTAAAGCGAACGATACGAAACTCCAATAAGACGCTCGCCGGTTAGAGCGAAGGGCAGCGGGAATCAATGCAAAGCAAAGCAATGCAGAAAGAGAGTGGGCAGCAGCTTACAAAGAGCGCGCACAAACTATTTGCTCTTAGGCTGTAATTATGATTGTTATTTTCTGCTTGGATGATGTCCGCAGCCGTCGGTGTTGTCTCTGCTGTTACTTGACCAAACAATATCCATATCCGAGATAAGGCACCCTGGATGCGCGACCAGCTTGCTGGGTTAAAGGCATTGCGGATGTCCAAAGTAACCACCGCGCAATACTCATTTTCTCGCCATCTTCATCGGGTACCCTCTATTGTATTAGCTGCAATATCTGAAGCACTAGCTCCGTGCTACGTGAGCAGTTGACCGCCTCTAGTTGTGGGTGTCTAGGGAACAGTTCCTCGATTATAGTGGCGAGTGCAGTTGGGCAGTGTGTGGGTGTGTGTGTGGGTGGGTGGGTGTGTGTTTTGACCTAAGCAGATTGTGGCAAGCAATAAAACACTAATTTCAATACAACGAAATACTGAACTCGACAAATGCTAAATGCAATTCGAAACCAATAAAAACAGGCAAACACAAGAACAAATTATCTGCTCGAAAACAAACAGACACCCTGTAAGCAAAAATCTAGCCACCGCTTTAGTTTAAGAAAATGTTTTGACTAAAAACCAGAGACAGAAATCTAGAAAGTATTTTGTTCGTACTCTACTACATTAAGCATTCACGGAAAATGTCTTAATATAGTCCAACTTTCCGATGGAGGATACGAGAGCGATAGCAGAGTATTGAAAGGCCAGCATAGACCCGGTTGTTAATACGAAAAAGACTGTATTAATATGTCTAATGACATTGGTAATTCTCATTTTTATAGCACAATAAACCCTCACATTAAGCAAGTTTTATTTTATTCATGGCAATCCAATGCAGGTATATAATTTGCTTAAAAGATTATTCAATAAGTTGCTGGATTCTAACCATATGTATTCTAATTGTAGGGTAACTCTAATCATATTGATTTATGCATGCATTTTGAAACTAAAACACATAAATTATTTAATAGCAATTTAGTTGAATTGAGAACAATTGTGTATTGATTTAAACCAGAGTGTACACAAAGACTTGTAGCTTATTAGAAATGAAAAAGAAAGAACATATACCTTTGGGTTACCGAAGACAAATACCCTTACAGTTCATTTCTAGTATTTGACGTGGCCCGATTTTGATAGGATTTTACATATATATTACGAAAAACTTAAAATTGCTAAAATTTAAGTTAAAAAAAAATATATACTACATTTTCGACCGATGCTTCTACGAATTCTGTTCCGTTTCGGCCGCTCCGACAGGAAAACGAAGTATCATATGCACAAATCTAAGACATATTCACCGACATATGGACTCGATTAAAGTTATCTGGTATATGTACCAGCGGGTATTGCCCGGACTTGTCCGTACAACGTTTATTAAACCTTTGACAAAAACGTATCAAATAAATTTTAACAAATAACTTTGAAAATGATTTTCATGCGAATAGGTGGCAAGCAACAAAACTTTCATAGAACTGTTTTTCGCTAAATAACCATTGTTGTGGCTGGAATTTTTCAAATCGCTGAAAAAAGTATTCTTTAAGATCTTTTGTAGAGCTTTGAAAATATGTTTGATGCAAATCGGACAAAACCTAAACCTTCATCAAAAAAATGTGAAACACTTGTCAAATGATTTTTCATCTAGACCCTTGAAAATGAATTTGAGCGCGAAACGTCACCCACCAAATCTTTGACACCCATTTCCACCAAGGAGGAATGCATTTCTTAGAAAAGTGTAAAGCACCCGTCAAACGAATTTGAACAAGGATCTTTGAAAATGAGTTTGATTCCGATCGGATTGTAAACAAAAAAGTTTCATACAAACGTTGTTCGCGATTTTTCCACACATGCGGGTGGAATTTCCCAAAACGCCGTCATAATTACAGTGAAAATTTTAGCACCCCAGCTCTTATGGTTTGGTCAGTCAGTCCGTCAGTCAGTCCGGACAAACAGTTTTATATATAAAGATATATGGTATGTATACCATATACTAGCCACAAATCGAAGAGAAAGGCAAGCAGACACCGATCAAGAATACATATATAATACTACATATATACAACATTAAAATACACTCTTCAAAGGTAATTTACAATTTTACGCCCTAAATTCAATATTCGCCACCTCTAAACAAATAGGCAACAAAAATTTACCTGCTGCTTGCGTTTTGCTTGCGTTTTGCTTGTGGTTTGCGAGTATTTTATGTAATTTGTTTGTTAAATTTTGTTGCTGTATTTTGTTTAGCATTCGCGTTAGTGTTAGTTAGATCAACAGGACAATGATGATAAAATAGCAACAGCACATGACAATTTTAAAGCTCGATAATTTGGGGCCTTTGGCACTTTTGCGTGGCAATTGCAATTGAAACTCGAACTGGCTGACGTTGTCCTCTGGCGTATTATCCTTGTTGTTGTTGTTGTTGTTGTTGTTATCTTCGTTATTGTTATTGTTGTTGCTGCCCCCGAACTGAATGTTAGCACAATTTTTAATGCACATTTTCCTTGGCTGACCTTTTGCTGCCACGGCTCTTGGTGTGTCAGCAGAAAAATTTATTTGATTGCACTTTTCACAGTTTTACAATTGCTGTTAGCTCGTTTTTTTTCTTTTATATTTTATGTAGTTTTTACTTTGTTATCAAAGTCTCGGTTTAATGGCTGCTGAAGTTTAAGTTTTAGTTTTAGTTATAGTTTTACTTTGGGTTTAGCCTTGCACAGCGCATAATTTGCACAGACTGCCCTAAAACATGGTAAATCCCATGATTACGAATGCAAACTTCAAATTCATCAGCTTTGGCCCAAAAAACCAAACAAATACACAAATACACAAAACAAAAAAGCATAAGAGCATAAGCACAATAACAACAGGAACAACAAAAGAAAAACTTATTGATAAGTAACAATAGGAACATTGACAGTCGTTTACAGTCGCACCCAAAAAATATTTAGTTGACCTTAAAAAAACTAGAGATGAGCATGTAAAAGCCTGAAAGGAATGCCAACCCAAACAAAAACATCAAAATCCTAATGCGATATCTATAGTAAATACCCAGAATAAGCTGAATCTATTTTTACGACTAAATAATCCAAGGCTTAGTGTTAAAAAGCCCACCAAACATTGAACATATTCGCTTATAAAGGGACAGCAAAGTTAAAGCATTTTGTATTGAAAAATATACGGTCATGTTTAACAATTTTCACATACAATTTAAGTTCTGCAGTCGCCTTTAAAAACGAGCTTTGAAGGCTGAAAAAGAAAAGGGTCACCCCCAGAAATTTACAATTTTAAACTTAAATTGGCATTAGGAAAGAAATGCTAAAGAAACTCTAAGCCGGGGTATTTGTTTGTCACGTGCTCGTCTCGAAAAGCTTTTTATGTTTATTGAATAGCAATAAAAGTTGTAATCAGTCAGGACATGAATTTCAGGTAGCAACAGCTGAGAAGCAGCACACACGCACTTTTTAACTTGACCAAATGAGAAGCGAATAGAAGGGCGATATAATTACACATACGCCACGTGGGCCGGTCAACTATTTAAGGCAACTGCACAACTTTCACTTTTTAACAAAACTTGACGCGCTTTTTTTGGCGCTGCTTCACCTGCTGTTGCTGCTGCTGCCGCCTTTTGCACGCGCCTTGCTTGCTGGCGTTTTGTATACTAACTCCAGATGCCCGAGCAGCTGCGTCTCAGCTCCTGTGGGAAGAGTTTGTCCGTCCTGTGCGCGCTCTCTGCATAAAATGCGCGCGCAATTCTTTTCAAGAGAGCAAAACATTTGGGAGAGTTGGCTTTGTATTCGACTTGTTTATAACAACAAAACGCACAGCAGTAAAGTGTATATTCATAGTCGTTGTTATTGTTGTTGCTGCTGCACTTAAATTGAACTTTTTTTAAAAATTGGCACGCGGCGCCCTTCTATATTTTCAAACTGATTTCAAGGAATTTACTTAGATTTCTACGCTGTGTTGTATTTTTCTTGTTTTAGGTCTTTTCTACTGTTTTTTACTGCTGAGACAGTTAGGCGTTGGAAAGGCCACACATATGGCTGAGCCTTGTGGGCTTGGCACGACCCACTGAAATAGTCAACCACCCAACCACCCACACGATGACGACTTTGAAAGAAATACGCATTGGCCTTTGGCTTTGGCTACGGCTTTGGCATTGACCGGGCCCATTAAAGTGTCTCCTTTTAGCCATGTTTTAGCATTCATATTCACACAAAAAATGACTGCTTATCAAACGCAAATAAACTCGAGCACTACGTCAGTCTAATATCCAACAACCCTCTGACTTGGCAAACTGACTTTCGACCAGTTATTTGGCCATACAATTGACCACAAAATACAATTCTTATTAAAGAACAACTTTAATATAGTCGAATAAGAGTTAAAATCGTGTTCCCTTTTTGCCATGAAGTTTGGCAGAAAACTACACTAGCTAAGAATCTCTTTCAAAAATATGTTTAAAGTTATTCTTGTTTTAATAACCAAAAGCTACTTAACAAATTATTACCATGCTGCCGATGATTACAACTTGTTTGCATAGAAACAAACAACAAAGATATCAAAGAATATATCTAATTTATGGGATTGGATTGCCACAATGCGTTTCACTTTTTATGACAGAGAACTTATGCTTTAGAATTTAATTTAATTAAATAAAAATGCAATTATGACATACCTGAATAATAAAAAAAAGGTGAAGCAGAAGTTAATAAAGAGCTTTAAATTTAAAATACGTCAGTATCAACATCTTAAGGAAATAATTATAAATAAAAAACTTTTTTATGTTAGCTCTGGGGCAACTGAAAAAGCTACTTGCGAATTTCGTAGATTTTCCGTGGGAGGATTTGGAGGGAAGACGGGTTGCGATTGTCGAAGCTATATTCTGCTTTGCATAGCAGGTCAACACCTAACCCTCTTATCACACTGTGTTCCATATATTCCGCCCGAACCCATCTGCTCCATCTATATGCAATATATATGTGAGACTGTTTTGTATGTATTCAATAAAATTATCATCTTGCTTTCGTACGTGCCGCCTGGCCAAGTTCTAAGAAGCCAGGAGTGTGTCGTTGTGCTTGGCTGGCTACAGCTCGTGCAGCTGCCCCCTCCAACCCCCCCCCCCCCCTCTACCGTACGTACTATCCACGAACTGCTTATCTCATAGGAAACACTGGTTGCTTTGCGAGTGTGTTTTCGAATCAAAAGCAGAAGAAAATAAAAAGAACCAAGTGGAAAATGTTGCCAACTGGAATTGGAGCAAGAAAATGCAAGTGAAATGTTAAAATGTTTTTTTCTTTTTTAGAGCCAACAAAAAAAATGAGCTCGAAAATTGTACACTTGTTTATGGCATGCCAAAAACTGGAATATTTCTGTATTTTCTTGGCTTGCTTGGCCAAAGGCCTCAACAAGTTTCTGGTTGACAAAACGGACAGCAAACAAAGCTAAGGCATCATTTAAAGCTCGCGTTTAGGCCAAGTCGAAATGATGTTAAGGAAATGCACACGATTTTGTGTGTGTGTGTGTTTGTGTGAGTGTGTGTGTGTGTATATATACAGTAAAATACAATACAAAATACAGGCAGTTAAATGTCAGTTTTATATTCATTACAACCACGAGCAAGAACAGCAGCAACGAGCAGCAATTTACGGCTCCAAAGCAAGCAGGTTCGCTTTTTTTATGGCTACGGCTGCTCACCTTATAGAAAAACCGCTCTCACACATACACACATAACTACAGACAGGACAATAGTCACCCGCACACATATTCTCAAAATGACCCAAGAGTAGTAAAAAAAATGAAAAATAAATAAAAGTAGCAGCTAAGTCAAAAGCCGATATATAACTCTATTTATTGGTAATGTCTACGTTTTATTGGTCATGCTGAAATTTACGAAACGATAAAAAAAATATTGGATTCACAGGAGCTGACTGTCAAAGTAAATTGTGATAAAATATCATTTTTCCTCAAACATTAAAAAGACACATAATCGGAATTTCTATCTATACAAGACACCATGGCGGACAAATATCTAAATTTAAGAATATTGGCCTTTAAAGTACTTGATTCCAAAACTTATACGAGCTACAGTTTAAGAGTTTTAGGAAAATTATCCGCAGTATTTTATATTAAATATATACATATATATACAGTATATATTTATCAATATATATATAAACAATTTTAATAAATTAATAAATTTAAAAATGGTCGCTATTGAAGTTACAATTTGAAAAAAAAGACCAAATATTTATATTGGCTGTTCCCCAAAATTCAATGGAAAATAAACTGGGATCTTTTATATACAAATAAAGGCATTATGTGAAGCATTTAAGGTTGGGTGCCATTCAAAACAGGAATTAAGAAATTGATTACGATTTTGTAGGAATGTCTTCTTGTATATACGTTTGCTCCAGAAGTTCAACGAATGCAAAATTGTTGAAGGACGATTGGACCAACACACACGCACGCACACAAAAGTATTAGACACACCTGAGTGTAAGACATACATACATCCACACACACACACACACACACACACACACACACCCACTTAGATATTATGTATGCGTCTTAGCCTAATCTAGGTAACAACAACAGCTAGTACCAAGCCAAGTACATAAAGTCTGAGGCAGCTAAAAGCGAAAGTAATGGTAAAGTTTCTATTCTACATTATTTTTTTCTCTTTCTTTCTTTTTTTTTTATGTCGCCTAACTAACTCAACTGAAACTCAACTTGGCTTATTTTGAAGGCCTTTTTGGCATTTGGTCGTGCCTTTTGCGATTGTTTATTTATTTTGAGCTTAAAATTAAACGTACACGAAACTTTTGTTGGTTGGGTAAATTACTTTACACGCTACTTGAACACGCAGGCTACGTAAATTTTATTCTCAACATGAGCTAAACATTTAATTAAATTAAAAAAATATGTATAAATTGTAAAGAAACCCTACGCAACATTACAATGCCAATGGAACGTGAAACTTAACGCGTATGACATACAAATAATGCTATTATAAGGTTCAAAAAGGTTTTGTAGCTACCTTTTATACAGCATGCTTTTGTTGTATCATGGTATATAGACTGACATATTTGTATTAGGTTTTATACAGTTCGTTGTTAGCGATCCCTAAAATGTTTAAAAATAAATATTGGTTAATTCCTTTAAACTTTTTATTTACACTCAGCTATAAAGCTTAAAAGAAGTGTAAACATAAAAATTAAATTGTACAACAAAAATTTATTGAGGATTTGACACAAAAGTTATTTACTACATACATGTTTTAAAATAATGTTCTATAAAAATAAAAACTATATAATCTTTTTTATAGCTGTATGATCATAAAAGCCGTATGTTTCAAGAGTAGAAAACATATCAATTATAATGCTATTATGGGTCAAACTGTCAATAAGGTGGGCTAGCATAATTCGGACGCTATAATTGTCCCACAAACAAGCGTTTGCTGGTTAAATGTTAAATAGAATAATTTAGACCTATTGCTTATAGAAACTTAAGTATTTCACAGTCGTGTCTGGCACAAGGCTAAATAGGCTAAAATCATGCAATTTGGTCTACGCTACGATTGGCAGCATTTTTATCAGCATATTTGCTCTGCTACGCATAACCTGGCTGATAAGAGATACATTTTTTTTACGTACTTTAGATTCGTAGCTAGAAGAAGGATACGCACGAGACGCGCACGGCTGGAAACATTATTAAATATATATATATATATAAGTATATATATATATATATATTTTTTTTTGTTGTTAGTGAGCGAACAAATATTTTGTTTTAATTTGAATTAGATTAATTTATTTGGGTTTATCAAAAACACGACCGTTAAACAGATGTACAGCTAAGCTCATTAAGCACTACCATTTAATTAATAATTTTGAAATTTTGTTCATTTATTAATTTGATTTATTTATTGGTTATGCTATTAGTTATTGGTTGCTTGGAGTTTGAAGCCAGTTTTTGGTTTGTTGTGCTGCGTGTCTGTGTGTGTTAACGAAATGAGGAAAGATTGTCTACTGAATTTGCAAAAAACTTGGCCCGAACCAAGAGCCAAACGAACTGAGTCGAGGCGCAGCCACAGTAGAGCCAGAGCTTTGCAGCTGCTGCTTCACGGACAACGTTGCGTATGTGTGTTGTATGCGAAGTGCGTGTGTCAGTGCTGTACAATAGTGTTGGGCAATGCGCGCGCAAATTGCCAAACGCTTGCACACAACAGGCAAATGGCAATGTCGCCCACAACAGCTGAGCTGGCGACCAGCTGCTCAAAAGAGATATAGCGAAAGAGCGCAAAAACGAGAGCGACAAGAAACGATTGAGAGCGAGAGAGCACGCGCACAGTGTCCAAGTCAGTTAAAGTGAAAGTATTTTTCTGTTGATTAACAGCCTAGTGTGAGCATCTCCCCTACCCCCTTTACTGAACCCAACCACCCGGCCACCCACTAACAGGCCACTAGAAAGGTCGCCAATTTCACTGATAATAATTCCTATATCCACGTTGGCAACGCTGTCATTCATGCCGAGCATGCGTATGACAGAGATAGCAATAAGAGATATACTCGTTTTCGTTATGCTGCCCCCTCAGTGTGCACAGTTGGCCGGAAGTGCCTATTGGTAAGTGGCATTTCCTCAAGCAAACAATTGTTAGCCTAATAAAATGCAATTCAAGTCAAGAAAGTAGAGCGCAAAATGTGGCAACTAAATATTTAATTTACAGAGATTAGTCTTAAGGATTATTTTGTAAACCTTTTTTAATTTAGTCAAGTGCATAGGGTACTTTTAAATTAAAAATAAGTAGGTACTTTTCTGATAAGTAAGTCCAAATACAAAGAAAAACTTTCTTCTAGCTAGATAATCGGTTAAGTTTTTTTTGTATTAGTTAAAACATTTACAAGAGCATCTAAAAGGAATCGCTTTTGGCTGAAAGTTAAGCATGGACATTTACAATAAATTTACACACTTTTCTAGCCATGATATTTGACAGACATAAAAACATTTGAAAACAATGCTTAATATTCTTGGCGATCTTTCTTTTTTTTGGATACTTAATTGGATACTTTAACGTTAGATAGGTTAGATGAAAGGCGAAAAAAAGTTTGCCTTAAGTAACCAAATTATGTCAAAAAAAATGTGCTTAATTCGATTGACTTTCTATATAATTATGCTTTTAATTAAACGCTACTCAACTAACCAAGTGATTCAAGCTAATGAAAAAGTGAAAGAGATCCGCTTCAAACGTGACAAAATATGACTTGATGTTATAGCAACGAAAACAGCGCGATATCTGAGTAGTTCCGTTGTAGAATCAAAAAATTATTTGTAGTCGCAGCTACATTTACATGTCGATTTGCACGCCGAATTCGAAGCCATCTGCTGCAATCCAATACCAAATTGAATCGACTCTAACGATGTGGCTATAAAAACCAAGAGCTAGCCACAAATGTGCAACAGTCAGCAAAACTTGGGAATATGTGGAAGCAGCAGACTCTGAGCATTATCATCTATACTTTGTTGGCGCTGGGCCAAGCCCTGCCAGTGGATGTACCACGCTACAATCAGCTGGGGTAAGTGTAAAAGACACAAATGGGTATGCCCCATTCAAAATGGTTAAATAAGAGGGTATATTTCAATTGTGCAAAGGTATATATTGTGCAGAAGCAGGCATAAACGCACCCCATTAAGTATATATATTTTTGAGCCGTCCACCTTTTTGATAATTTAAAGCCATTTTCGGTCTGGTTCAAAGAACAGATCCAAAGAACATTACCCCTCAAATTACCAAAATATCATGTCATCTTTAAGCCTTGTCACTTGTCAGCAGACAAAAGGCAACTTAGTTAAACAAGAATTAAATCAGATAGAATGGGGAAGAAAAAAGGCACAATTTGCAAATATATGTTACGACAGTTTTAGCCTGACCGCAGCATATCTCATAGTCGGGCACTGTCTACTTGAGCCCTTCACATGTTTGGCAGGAATTTAACCAAAGGTAACTCTGTATTAAACCAGGTACAAGCAGCCACAATTGAGCAACTCAAGTGGCTACAACAACTTGGTGCCCACCACGGATCGACTAGGCGTTACAGCGACCACGGCCGCACCACAATTTGAATATGCGCTGCTGGGTCAGGACCCGGAGGATCAGCACTGGTATCGCGTCAGTCTTACCCCAACGGGCCACAAGTCTGGCTATCGAGCCCAGTTTTCAACACGAAAATCGCCGCCCTACGATGCCCAGCAGGCACACAAGCACGACAAGACCATCAAGGAGCTGCTGAATTTCCTGGAAAAATCCGAGGAACATAATCTGCTGAAGGTCTATGGGCAGCTGCTGGCCAGCGAGGACTACAACGATCAGGATGGCAAAAGCAAGCGCAATGTGGACAAAATTGAAATTGAATTGGATAACGATCTGGATGTGAGAAATCATTTGAGAACCGATCCGAATCGACCGCTGGTTCTAGTAGGCGAGCTGCAAGGAAATACGCCCGGGAATAGCCAAAATGGCAGTGATTCGTCAATGGTTAAGAATTTTGTTTACTTTATAAAAGGCTTGAAATGAGAACGTGCATTAATTACATATATTATTGCTGGCATTTCAAAGCCCAACAGGCTGCAGCAGTAATAAACAATTTGAATATAATAATGTAGTGTCCAGTAATTTTAATAAATTTTCCAAATAAAAGTTTACTCAATGCAAACTATATATATTTAGGGTTTTCTCATTATCTACATTAATTACTTGCAGAGTCGTGTTTTTTAAAGTTAGTCCAAGCAAATTCGCAAGAATTACACCTTTATCAAAATAAATCAAATATTTTTATAACTATTATAACTGTACCTCAAGTGCAGGTAATCTTGTAACTGTAACTTTAACTAACAGTTTATAAATAAGTTAGGAGATAATTTCTCTGAATCTATTTTCTTCCCAGCCGACTAAGTAATAAAATGATCGGAAGGCAAACCACAATAATTGTAGAAATATTTACAATTTAAAATACAATTTAAAGACATTTAAAATACTCTGATTTTGAATTCATCTTTATTTTAATATAGTTTTACAATGGTTTTGTACCAAAAAATTTGGTTTTTTACCGGCACATAGTTAAATATATTTTTATAAGTTTTGCCCTATCAATTCAATGCGCTTTTACCCTATGATACCTATACTCACCACACGAATTTCTCTTATACTACTTAATTTTCTAGCTCTTATACAAAAATATGTTATAATATGGGCTCTGATAAGCGCTAAGGCCAAACAAAACATGTGGTGTGTGTGTGTGTGTGAAAGAGTGTGTTTGTGTGTGACCCAGTTCTTTGGACACTTGCTGCTCCAATTGCAAAGCATTCGCAAGTTGAAAAAAGAAAAAAATTATATATATATACATATATATATACATATATATGCAAAAAATTGAAATGGAACAATTTGAATTTGACTTGATCTAAATTGGACTTTTGTCTAGGTATTGTGTTTCTGCAATTGGAGTATTTGCGAATCCTCGCGATTGGCACGCTCCAGTTTATCATTGCTTAGCTCATAGGCCGGCCGATAGATCAGCTTTCCCAGTTGGTCATCATAGACCAGCAGGCTGGGATTCATCCGTGTGTTGCTTCGATCCCCGAGCGATGTGTAGCCCTGATCATAGAGACTGCAATAGGGCAACTGTTGGCTACGCAGATAATCCCAAATATCATGATAGCTCCACTCCAGCAGCGGAAAGATTCGCATCAGCGGCGGCCAACCCCTGTCGCTGGGCGTCAACTCCGACAGCTCTGCGCAGCCGGGATCGCTGCGTCGGCAGCCCAGAAAGACGGCACGCACCTGCGGCTGCTCGGCCAGCGCCTGCTCAATGGCCAGCTTCAGTACGCCATTATAGCGCCGCAGATCCATAGAATAACGCTGCGTGCATATTTCTATGAACTGCTCCACCTCCTCGAAGGGATCAAAGGATTTGACGCATACGGCGCGCAGGGGCTTCAAAGCATCGCGCTGCTTGGCCAGCACATCCAGCAGCACGGTGCAGTCCTTGCCGCCATTGAAGCACAACATCAGCTCCTCCGGCCTGTACAAGCTGTTGGCACGCTTAATAATTGACTCTGCCTGCTGCAGCTTGGTCGCCAGTTGAGCGTTCCCTCTGCCCATCGATTTGTCCGTAGCCTTACAACAACAACTGCGCTTCATTCTCACCGAATGTTGCCACATTCTCAGCCAATTTTGTTGCTGTAATATCATGGCGCCTGCTTCTTCGGAGTGCTAAAATTTACCCTATTTCTAAAATGTAAAAAATTATAAACTTCAGCTGTGACAAATTCTGACTTTTATATATTACACAAAAAAACTTGGAATAAACTATAGAAAAGCGCGGGAAATATTCAGACTCTTAATATCTTCATCTTAATATCTTTATGTCTAATGCTGATTTTGGCTACTTTTCAATTTTTAAAATATTTGTTTAGGTCGGGACCTGAAGCCAGCTAACTAAATATTTTAATACCTAATGTTTTTATAATCATTCTCAAGCCCCAAAAGAATTTCCTTTTAAAATGCCTTATTTAAGCAGGGTTTAAAAGACAGCCAGATCAATTAACATCTTAATACCACAGTATTTTTAGACAAATCAATTCTCAGCCAATTTGATACAAAAGCTATATATAATTTAGAAGTGAGATCCTATTAACATTGTTCTAATAGCTAAAGAGCATAATAAAGATTGTAATAACTAGGTTGGATTGCGGTTTTTTTAACACAAAAACCGTTTTTTTGAATACATATTAAACTCATTAGTTAGCAAAGAAACAGACTTGTCAAGAAAATATCTGTGTAATTAATGGGTTTCGAAATGCCTTCTCGGCGATGGTATCAAAGGGTACATTAAATAGAAAATAAATGTATAAATAAATAGTTAAAAACTGTTCTAATACTTTTATTAATTTTAATTAATTATTATGTTATGGTTTTGAACTTAGGTCCAAAACATTTATTAATTTTACTTAATTATTATTATTATTGAAATGAAGGTTTTATAAAGTTCCGTGGGTTCAACCTGCAGATTCGGCAAGTTCATCCAATTTTCACAAAAAAAAATCATTCAACTTCAAATAGTTTATAAATTTCAGAAATTTTCACACCAAAATTCTAAAGTTTGCAAGAAAACAAAACCAAATACAACCCTATAGAATCTGCTTTATGACGCCTAACTCTACAGACAGACAAAACAAATTTTATATAGAGAAACTAGGATAACATAATACGCGAGATTGGAGATGAATAAACCAGAATCACATTTATCCCTTTTTCAACTTTAAGCTCATTTTCTTAAAAGACCAATACAAATAAAATTAACTTTATGCAAGGAAAAACTTAAAGCTAGCTTAGTACAATTGTATTTATTTACTCTTAAATTTAAAACAAAAAAAAACGCCTAGCTTAGCTTTAACTGATATTTTCTTGAATATTTCGTAATACAGATTTTAAAAAATAACCAACAATATGTAGCGGAAATAGAAAAAAGAAGTATAAAAGTCATATATAAAAAATGCGAATAGTTGCTTTTCGGGCACTATGCACAAAAACGCTGAGTTGTTCCAAACAGCGCGACTTCAAACTTGGTCAATGCTTGTCGCTGCATTTCTTTGACACCACCCGTGAGCCCTATATAAACCCACTTGGTTGCTGCACTCAACATCGCAGTTCGCTTTTAGCCAAGTTCAGCAAACAATCAACATGAAATTCATTGTGCTCGCCGCCGTTGCCTGCCTGCTGGCCGCATCCGTTGTTGCCGACAAGGAGGAGAAGATGCTGGGCTCTGCTTATGGTGGTGCTGGTGGTGGCTATGGCCAGCCTGCTGCTGCGCCCGCTGCACCATCTTATTCGGCACCGGCTGCACCGTCCTATGCCGCACCCGCTGCACCGTCCTACGCCGCGCCAGCACCAGTCTCTATACCCGCACCGCCGTGCCCCAAGAACTATCTGTTCAGCTGCCAGCCTAACTTGGCCCCAGTGCCATGCAGCGCCCCAGCGCCCAGCTATGGATCTGCCGGTGCCTACTCCCACTACGCGCCCGTCTTTGCGTCCCGCCCAATGTACTAGTAATGGGAGGATTCCAAAAACGCTTAACCGGACATTTATGAAAACAACACAATAAATAAATACGATTTGATAACAGAAATTTACGCACTTTTTTATGGAAATCGGGCAATGGGTTTTTGGGCTGGATTTAATTATTTCAGTAATCAAAAATCAGATTTTATACAAAATCAGAATTGCATTATTTAAAATATATGGGTATAATGCAGTTGTTTTGATAGTTTTATGCAAAACATTATTTAAACTATAAAAATTATTCTAAATCTTTTTTCAACACACGTCTTATATGATATGTTAAGGGTATCTGATCGCGAAATATTTGTATTGAACAAAACGAATTTAATAACGAAATTCGAATACTCTTTGCAAATTTATTGTTGAAATTAATATTTATAATTTATTCCTATGCAATAAGGTTATTTATGGTATATGGAAGAATTCAATCTAGTTTCTAAATAAAATATAAATAACTGCAACTGAATTTCTGAAAAACTTTAAAACTTAAATTTAGAGTAATTTTTTTATTTTCTTTTTTATAAAATATCCATTTATTGTCAACTTTAACAAGCAGCGCATTTCCCTAGGTGTTGCCCACAAAGCGCCTAAAGGTGCCGATTCACAATAGAATAATTTAATTTAGTTAAATTATCATTGTCTAGATATATATTTGTAAAAACATTAACAAACTTTATGGCTTAAATATATTATAAATTCAATTGCTGCGCAAAACAGCAGAAGCACATGGTCTCATATCATATTATATATATCTCAGGGGGTAGTTAATTGGATAGTCAAATGTGGAGTCAGAATTGAAATGATAAAAGAACGTGAAATATACGTGAAAATGAAACGTGAAATATTACAAATTATCAATACTAAAGTAATTCAAACTGAATGTATACTAAACAGACAATTTTTCGAAAATAGCTGAAAAATTGCTGTTAGCTTTCGCTTAGTCGATTTCGTCCTGGACATCGTCAAAGAAACGCGCCGCCTGCAGCTGTTTGCGTATGGCGCCCACTTGGGTCAATATTTTGGGTGACGAGGTGGACAACGTAAACTTTTGCACGGCGGGCACCTGGCAGAGATTGAAAATGATTAATCTATTTGTAATTCGCATAATTGCACTTTGAACTACACACCTCCCAGCGCTTCTTGAGATTATCCATTTTTTGCTGACGATTCCCGTCCAGCGTTGTCGCCGTCTCCTTGCGCGTCATTTTTGGCATTTCTCGCAGCAGCGGCATGGATAAATTCTGTGTGGGCGCCTCATGCAGCACCACATCGCGTCGACCCAAGGATTGGGGCGTCGTCTGGGTGCCGCGATGGCGAGATTCGCTTTTACTGCGCATATGTTGCTGCTTGGCAGCTAAATCCCCATAATTCTTGAGATAACGCGACAGCCGCTGATCTGTTTGGCGACGCACACGCTCCATGGCCTGCTCATCGGCACTGTCGAGTTCGAAACTATTGTTGGCGCTGCCAGAGACGGTGGGCAGCTGATCTAGCAGCATTGGCTTTACGGGCGTGGCCTTATAGTCCGCATGGTGCACCGAGTTGGATGATGTATAAAAAGTATATGGTGGCGGCGTGGTATTAGACAAATTTGAGGCATTGTTTTCTGCCGCCGGAGTTGGCATCGCATAATTAACATCCAGCACACGAAAGGCATCCTCCGACTGCGGCTCACGATCCTGCTGCTCGTTGATGTGCGTACGTTCGGTATCACGGCCGCAGGCAATCTCGTCCAGGCAAAAGGAGCACAGATTACGACGACAGCTCATGCAGACATTACGCTCACCCTGGCAGGCGCGGCACACATCGCTCTTGACCAGACACTGGCTGCACAGGGCATACAGACGTTCGCATTTGAGGCAGACCAGCGCATAGCTATTCTGGCAATCGTGATCCACTGCATCCGCCGTTTCTGTCTCTACCTCTCCAGCAGCTGTCTGCTCGCTGCTTTGCTGCTTCATTTTAAGAGCCAATTTGCGCTGGCAGCGTAGACAGCAGCTCTCGTAGCTTTTCAGCGGCTCATCGCACAGCGGACAGATCTTCTCGCACAAATGGAAACATTCACGCTCGATTTTTGCCATTTGCGGCAGCTCGAAGTCCAGTTCCACGCCCGCCGGCAACGGCTTACCACGTCGATACTCATGCCTTGCCGAATTGCTGAAGTATTTGTACACTTTATTGGTGTTTGCGTTGTTGTTGTCGTTGCTGATGTTGTTATTGTTGTTGTTGTTGTTGTTACTGCCTTTTAAATCCTTTGCTGCAGCCAGGTTATTGCGCTCTTTGGAGCGCAACAGCTCCGCATCCTGCTCCAGCTTGGCCAGCAGCTTCTCGCGCATCAAACGATTCTGTTCCGTCTCGATACGTGCCTGTTGAAGCGTTTCATAAGCGTTTTATTTTTTTAATATCACATTTGTATATATCACACACACTCGCACTCTTAAGAATTTCCAAAGCATTGAGAAAAAATCAAATTAAGGCCATACCAAGCGTTAAATAAAAATATAAAAAAAAAACCAAAAGATGTTTTCTAATTTACGTTTCCCAATTGAATTATGATAGAAATGTGGGAGTAGCGAGAGCATTTTCTGGCTTAAAAATTGGAATTAATGCGGAAATGGAATGGAATAATAGGGAATAACTGGTTTTGGACAATAAAGCTCAAGGGAAAGTGGAATAAAAAATACGTGAATTGGAAATAAAAAGCTTTTAACGGAATGTGATTAATGGAACATGGAAAACTAATGAGAGCCTTAGACTCGGATTTGGGTGTTTAATAGAATTGAATGTAAGGAACTTAAAATAAAATGGAATGTAATCCATGCACTTGGATGTTGGAACTGGTCTGAAATTGGACAATGTTAATCTGTCCAATAATACAGCATAGAATGAAACGGAGCGTTGGGAGCTAATTGATAATAATTCCTTTAATATGGGGTTTTAAAATCATATGAAAAGTAGTAAACGTGGAAATGCTTTGAAATAAATTGCATTAGATCTTTGGATTAAAGAGTATTAGAATATTAGAAAGTATGAATGAATAGAATGGAAATGAGTTATTCAAATTAAAAACGGTATGTTAGGATTGGACTACATGGAAATTGAAAGGAGCATGATAAAAATGTAGGGTTTTACAATAATATAAAAATATATATATACATTAATCAAATTGAATAACAAAGTGACAAAGATTAAAACTAAGAACCGAAACAGATGTAGCAAATAGATGTAATTTTAACGCCAATTGAAAAAAATAACAATTGCCCCATTATAAAAATAAGTTACGATAGGTAATTTAAGAACAACAGCGTAGAACAGATGTGTTTTAAATTTTATTTGCCCAACCCTTAAAATGCAAATGACCAAAAGCAAAACTAGCGAAAGAAATAAAGACAAGTAGCTAGATTACAATTTGTAAGTATTGATTAAAAAATATGACAGATAAAAAAGTGGTGAAAATAATTTCGCTTTATAAAAGATATGAGTTAGAACATGGAACAGAGTAATATGCCAACTGGTGTGTGTTTTGATGAAGTTTTAATAGATATTATGAATTTGCGCCTACCTTTTCCGCGCGTTGCCGCTGCTTTTCCAACTGCTCCTCTAAATGTATGGTCTTTAGCTGTGCTTCCAGGCGCCTATACAAGAAAATATTAAATTTTTTAGGCACATCTAGATAAATTCGTTAGCCAAGCCTCACCTGGTCAGGATCTCCTCCTGTCGTCGTTCTTTTTCCCGTAGGATTTCTATGGAGCGACGCTTCTCCTCGATCTGTTGCATCAAGTCCCTTTGATAGTCCTTTTTGCGCGCCGTTTCCAGTTCAGCGCTGCGCATATTGCGCTCGTTGATGCCATCGCCGCTTACAATATTGGAGAGCTCTACATGACCCAGATCGTGAAGCAGCTGCTGGCGATTGGTGGCCGGCCGTATTTTCGGGGGCACATAATTGGGATTATTATTTACAATTAACTCTAAATCAGTCTTATCCGTTCTGCTATGGGATGTGCTTGTGCTTGATTGACTGGAGCGCGCCGTTTGCTGCTGCTCCTCTACCGGCACCGGCGATGGCGATGGCTTCAGGTGACGTCGTTGCTTTCCCACCGGCGGATGCAGCATCTATAGCCAAATAAAGCAATTGAATTATTCGCAAGGTTATAAATTTCACACTGATTACCATAACGGATGACGATATGGTTCAGGGCTCATGGTTCATGACACTTACCTGGTGCTTGAGAAAGTTCTGCTGATTCTCGCGCTGACGCTCACGCAAATAATTTTGACGTTTCTGATTTTCATTGTTAAAGCCGGGAAAATACGAATAAAATGTGTCCGTAACCCATTGCTCCATATCATCCTATGAGAAAGAAAGAGAGAAAGCTCTGAGTTAGTATTTAGATTTGGCTTGAGTGTTATTTATTTTCGTGTCGTGGGGTTTTGGCGACACTAACCACCAGCAGGAAGCTCGTATACATTTTGAACGCTGGCAGTGCGTGGGCTGTGGCAGGGACTGGGGTGAGCCTTAGAAGGTAAATTATTGCCCTGAAGTCGTTTTTTCTCTTTTCGGGTCAGCCTATTGCTTATAAACTGCGACTGGAGCTGCTCCAGCAAAGGCAACACATTGCCTACTGCCACTTTTGCCACATCATTTTTATGCTGGCGACGCTGACGTCGACGTTGCAAATCGCGTGCGACGCTGGCATCAGAATTTTTTATAGAAAACAGGTAAGACATCGAAAATTAAAATTGGTTGACTTTCAAAATATCCTTTAAAAAATATATTAAATAATTCAAACCAGAAAAAAAGAGTCTGGCAGCCACAAAGCGCAGGACGAAGACACGCGCGTGAATCTATCAATAAATAATCGAGATCAAGTCAAGTAACGGAGGCAAGAAAAGGACGTTATTGTAAATACTAACAATAATATAAAAAAAAATAAAAATAGAGAAAATTGTAATACCAAAAAATACTTACATTTAAAGAAGATTATGAGCAAGTAATTGAGAGAGCAAAGGCATAAAACAAACAAGGATAAGATAAAGGGTGCTTTTGCATGGAAATATTGAATCAAAGGGCGAAACACAAAATTAGAGAGATATAGGACTGCAGTTGCTATTTGCTTCTTAGACCCATGGTACAGGGTATCATAACACAAAGAGCATTATGAACAGGGGCGGAGCAAGACCAACAACAATAACTGCGTCATCGACGCAAGCCAAAGACGTTCCCGATGGCAGTTTATCAACAAGGGCCAGCTGTTCCGAGCTGTTCAATGCCCAGACTCGTATTGCTCCCGGGGCCCTGAGCGGTAGCGAGTTGTACAATTTATTAGCTGCATGCATTTCAGTCGACTTGCTGCTGATGTTCGCCTCAATTAAAGTAAATTTTTAATAATTTCATCACTTGACAGCGACGAGTTCTGCCAGTTGATTAAATACTTTGGCTCTTAGCATAATTAAAGGCTATTTTGCAGTAAGTATTACTTTTATACAAATACTTGACTGCCACCTATTAGTATTAGTCTGGCACTCCGTCAACACTCTACAAATAATTTGCATACTGAAGCAGTTTGTTATTCAGGTCAAGGAAACTATCAACGAAAATGTATAGTATAAATATGGAGAGAAGCAAAAGGAATGCTATGCGAATTGGTGGATGTATATAAATAAATAGTTTATGCGTCTCGCCTTTAATTGAGCACGGGCAATTTTATTGTACATTAAGGTGCGACGATCGAAAATACCTTAGCCCCGTCACAGTGGCACAGACAAAGTTTCAAATATTTTATTTAAATCAAAATCATCCTACCTTTTAGAATACCAAAAAATTATAAGTTTTGGCAAATTTATATTTGAATATATATTTTGAAAATTTTAAAAACCATTTAAGGACTATATGAGAGGGAATTGCATAAAAATTTCTACAAAATATTGTTTGTTTTTATTTAATAGGGAGACTATTACTAAATTCTAATTCCAACCCTGACCGAACTACTAATCGACTTTGCTTCTGGTTGTATTTATTAGTTATTGAAGATTTAGATTTTCAAACACTAAATAAGTCGAGTATTCCAACAAAAATATCGTAGATGCTTTAACCTAAAAAAAAAAGCTTGAACTAAATTTACTGGCTATTTTACCATTGTGTTGGGTTTTATCATAATTTTACTACGTCCATTCATTAGGGGCACCTCTTGCGTGTCCCGTTCGAATTAGGTTAACTAAGTGGTAAACTCGTTTTGGTGTGCGCAAAAAGTGCGAAAGCTAATGAAAATGCGCGTAAAAGCGCAGCGGGTGGAAAATGTCTAACAAGAAGACACGCATTGGTATTTTAGAGGCCATTTATGCACCATAAGTTCAAGGCCATTCAATGGTATTTTGAACAAGTAAAACTGAAAATTATATGTATGTACTTCACCCCAAAAGCATTTAGTGTCACGCTTTTCAAATTATTTTTAACGGCTCATTAGGCTGACCCAGCGACAAAAATCTAAACCGAAAGTCCACTAATAATACCCAGTTGTAAAGGCTACACAACGCTGACCAATTAATTAGAGGCTTTGATATAACTGACCTTGTTTAAGTCGCGTCCCTTTTTAGTTTTTTTTTTCCATTTCTTTTCCTTGGCTAATGACTTAAGTGGCCCGACTAAAAGGGTCTACAAAACTATCGATGGATTAGGTCACCTCATCAATCATCCACACATACAAAATTGTCATTAGCAATTGAGAAAGAAACGCTTCCGCGGAAATGACCAGGCACTTAACACCATATAGTCCCGCAGCCTGCAACCCAAAGCCACGACAAAAATGGACAATGCACTTGTGGCCGGAAATTGCATGACCAACGCTTTCAGTTTTCATGCACTAGCCATAAAAATAAACAGACTTAAGAGCCGCTAAAAAATGCAAGCAAGTTGAGATAAAAAAAACTATAATGTTGAAAAAACATACATTGTTAAAATATTTAGGCAAAAGAAAGGGCGAATAAATTATGAATACTCTTATTCTACCCTCTTTTGGTATCTTTACAGCTTTGATCATTAATTAAGCATATAATATTATCTGCCATATAAAAAAAACCTGTAAGGAAAATAAATTGAAAAGAATTTAGTCTTTTAGTTTTAGCATTGAAGGAATAAGAGGAGCATATAAATCAAAGGTAAACAACCCCATTTTGAGGTAGCAACATTAGTAACAAATCATTAAATAAATTTATAACCGTATAGAAAAATTCTAAAATGATTTACTTCGATTTTATAAGGGTATTTGATGGCAGGTGTTAAAAAAGGTGGGTAATAAATAATTATAGAAGGGATATCTTTACTTTAATATGCACTAGACGTTTGGAAAGAGTATACAATTCTAGAGTTAAACTACGTCTAAAAACGCAGCAATTTTTCCAGTCATGTCAATTTGTTTGCTTGCATTTTCTTTTTCTCTCTTCGGTTTCTTACCACCGGCATTTTGCATATTTTGCACACAGTAAAATTTGCGCCGTCACTAGTTTTAATTTTAGCTTCGCGTTGCTTTAATTACACAGTTTATATATTTTTTTTCTTCTTTTTTTCTGCAATGCTTTCCCATTTACACACAATTAAAATTTGGACAATTTGTCCAGCCCTACCACCTGCTCACCTATATAGTTAACATTTGTTGTTATTTTTAATTTCAATCGCATGAGTTGTATTTGCATAACAACTTTACAAGTTCAGGGCAAAACAAAAGCAACAAACGCAACAGACGAGCTCCAAATTACAACTGAGCAGCGCAAGCGAAATTCATTAGGCGACTGAACACCAACACACAGCCAAAATGCCAACTGGAGCACGAAGAACACCCACAGCAACAATAACAACAGCAAAAGTTACAATAGAATTAACAGAGTGAAGGGCATTAAACATGCATGTGGCCGAACGAATGGAGGGCAATGCTCTTCAAAGTTAAAAACGCACACGACAGCATTAATTAATAATTTAAATTACTGCATTGTTAAATAATATTAAAACAGATCTTTTAGCCAAATGCGTCCTGTTGCCTGATATGCCCGTTTGTAGAGTACACGAGCTGCAATTATTGACAACATGCACGTTATAAACGCAAACAACGCATAAAAAATTGAAAAAGTGAATTGTGAAAAACGAAAGCGTCTACATATCTATTCAGTTTCTAATTGAAACTAACTAAAAGTAGTAAGCTGAGAGTGCGTAACTAGCACATACCCTATAAATAATTTGTTGGGCAAATATGAGCTCAGTCTACGAATGCTATACGGAACCCAAGATGAGAAACATATTCAATAGCTTTGCTTATCAGCAAGAAATTAGCAAAAAGCCTGGGTTGAAGAGAAATATTTATCAATATATTTATAGGTAGAGTTGCATTCCAAATTTGAAGACACTTGCCTTTACACTTGCTTTTACAGACTTACTGTGACAATGCTCATAAACAGAAACAAACAAATTTATATTTGTCGACTTCAATAAAATGGGCAAAAAGTTATGGATAATTTATAAAAAAATAAGAAACCGGATTGAGCCTGTACAACAAATTTGAAGAAATTTTAATTTTCTAATAGAATAAATAAAAAAAACCCACTCACAATCCGAGAAAAGTTAAACTGGGAACACTTTGAAAAGCCGTTGACAACTAAAGTTAAGTTTTGCGGCAGCTGCTCAAAGCGAATCGGCTCAACGAGCCGTAAAAAATTCTCATAGTTGTGGATAATCTTACGAGCATTATTTTGGGCGTTTGCCAATCAAGCGTGAACAACCTAAATTGGCAAGCTTTTAGGCGCCACTCCTCCTATCCACTTACCCCTCCTGTACGACGACCAATTGGCAAACGATTCTCGCTTTGCGGTCGCTCGCTTTCCAAATTACGCTGCGACGCATTAGGCGATTTGTATTGTCGCGCGCTGCCAATAAGCAATTCGCGTTGATTCACAAATTCCTTGGCCGACTTCACTAGCGATGCGACAGATGGGCTCCCCTCCTGCTGCTCCTGCGACTCCGCCTGCGGCTCGCTCAGCTCCAGTTGCTGCTCAGAGTTTTGGCTTGTGGTTGCTAAGGTAGAGTATGAGGCTTTTGCGGGTTCATTGCACTCGCTGCTTGTGTTGGCCATGCGATGACATTGCCCTGGCTTATAACCCTCCAGTTGCATTAATGAGGCGGCAGGACAAGTGGATGGTGCATTGTTTTTGTTAGTGTTGTTTTCAAGGGTTTTGATAGCTGCGCTCAGGCGGTGGCGATCGTGTTCCAGCTGCTTGCGTTCCAAAGATAAGAATGGTTGCAGATCCATGTTGGACATGTAAACTATATAAATAGAAGATAATACTAAATATATAACTTTAAAAGAACTCAACAAACTTACTGTAATTTATAATGCATTTCACAAGTTGTGCGCAAATATTAAACTAGCTGTTTGCCAGCTAACTCTTAGCCTTTTAAAAGCGTGACTTTGCAAAAACTTGTGCATTTAACATGATTTTTATTATCTTTAATGTCAATCAATAGCATATTTAAGATTCTTTTATTAATTGATTTTAAGTTAAGTGTATATAACTCCTGATTTGTTGTTTATTAAATTATTTTTAGCTAATTTCACGCCACAGGTCCGCTGCCGGGGAAGCCAAGCATATCAGCACTGACTGCAGCGTAATAAATGTAAGTTGATTTACATATTTTTTCGCACACAATGACCGATTTTTCGATACCTTTCAGTCAATTAAAGCAGATGCTCAAATCATTAACTTGTTACACTACCCCGTGCCCTTTTTAATATTAAAAAACACACACTTAAGACAATAATTTCGAAATTGTTAAATTTTCTGCGCGCTAGACTGTGATGGTATTTTGGTGAAGTGAGGGCTGCGCATTGAGCGTCGCGACCCAGTGTTGAGAAACAACTCCATGTAGCAACCTTGTATTGCAGCCCTGCAAACTTACATTTTGTTATATTCAAAATACAATTTAAATTAAAGCAGGCTGATATAACATGCCAAATACTTCACTTAAGAATCTATAACAAACGTAAATTCTGAATTATATGTAGATACCAGTCTTACAGATTTTCAGGTGAGTTAAAAAAAAAATTTAAATAAACCAAACTCGCAAAAACTAAATATAGTATTAATAAACGAGCACGCCAGATATGTCTGAAAAGAATGGGCAGGCGAAATCGCTCGAAACAAAGTTACCCTGGTACTATAATGTATACAATACCATCAAGGATACGCCCATTAATCTGACGCTGCTTCTCGTCTCGGCCTTTGTTTTCTATAAAGTGGTTAACATAACCCGCCAACGGCGTAATCTGAATCGTATCCGGAATTTCTTTGGCTATGACAAAGGCAATCAGATATCGCAGCTACCGCCGCTGCATCGTGATTTTACCGTTAAAGAGCTACTCAAATATAATGGCACTCAAGAAGATGGACGTATTCTGGTAGCGGTCAATTTTAATGTTTATGACGTGTCCTGTGCCAAGCACTTTTATGGCGAGGGTGGCACATACCCTAAGTATGCAGGCTGTGATATATCGCGCAGTTTAATTAACTTTTCAGCGGAGGGTAATGACTGTCTGGACTTTGATGATCTTAGCGATTTAACTGCAAAGCAAAGGAGCACATTAGTGGAGTGGGATCAACAATATGCAGAAAAATATCCTCTTGTTGGCCATTTAATGCGTGAAGAAGAGCCACCCATAATTGATGCAAACGAAGAGGACAAAAATGCGGAACTTGAGAAATTATTGGAAGAATATAAAATGTAACTAATTTAAAAATTTATTGTTACAAACATCAAATCCATGTAAACAAAAAAAAAATTAAAAAGCTGAAGTGAGTACACAAAAAATGTTTAAATTCGCGCCCAATTTGTGGCAACACCACAAATGCAACCGTACGGCCGGATAGTTAAACAACACTGGCCATCAGCTGTTCGTTTGTGACAGCGCCCGTCAAACAACGCGTCCACTTCCGTTTCTTTTCACTTTTCACCAGCAAGATGAAGTACGTAAAAAATAAATTAATTAATAGAAAATATGTACATCGCTGCGCAATGCCGATTGATTAGTGTTTCAAGTGACAATTGATGTTGTGCATTGGTGTTGTGGTATGATATTTCCTATGCATATGCTCAAACAATACGTTTTTATTGCAGAATCGGTTTGTGTGCATTCAGCGGGTATAAGATTTACCCCGGCCATGGCAAGACCATGGTCAAAATCGATGGCAAGGTAATATAAACAATTATAATGGTCTGATTGTAAGATTTAATTTGTATATATATGTATATTTGTAGACCTTCACCTTTCTGGACAAGAAGTGCGAGCGTTCCTACCTGATGAAGCGTAATCCCCGTAAGGTTACCTGGACGGTACTGTACCGTCGCAAGCACCGCAAGGGTATTGAGGAGGAGGCCTCCAAGAAGCGCACGCGCCGCACACAGAAATTCCAGCGCGCCATTGTTGGCGCCTCGCTGGCCGAGATCATGGCCAAGCGCAACATGAAACCGGAGGTGCGCAAGGCTCAGCGCGACCAGGCCATTAAGGTGGCCAAGGAACAGAAACGTGCCGTCAAGGCAGCCAAAAAGGCCGCAGCACCAGCACCTGCCAAGAAGTCCGCGCCCAAGCAGAAGGCCTCCAAGGTAACGCAGAAGTCCGCGCCTCGCGTCGGTGGCAAGCGGTAAATAACAACTAGCTGCTCGATTGTAGCGATGGGAAGTGAAGTGCTACGGTTTTTATAACAAAAATGATTTAAGAAAAAAATTATAGTGAAAACTAATTAAAAAACAAAAGCTACAAATGTAAATTTGTAGCGGTAAAAAAAATAACGCGTATTTTTGTTTTTGCCAGGTGCCGTCGGCTAAAAAGAAGTATAATTTTCAAAATATGGAACACAAATATACAAAAAATGCAAGTTTACGTTCGGTTATTTCAAGTTGGCCAGAGTGTAACCCAACTTAGAGCTTTAACCAATTGAAATTTATATAAACAACAAAAAAGAACGCGATTTGACTTGTGGATATTTCTTAGACCTGTCGATAACGGCATAGTTATTTGATTTTTCCTATAGTTATATTTAAATTATGTTAGGCCTGATCGAACAACTGACTATAACTTACGGCTCTATTGAAAACGATGTTTTAATATGACCAAACTATCATATGTTCATTATATTTAGTAATCGCAGCATTGTATTCGTATATTAGTGATACCATTTGTTCCTTGAAAAAAGAAAAGCTGCATTTGATAGGGCATTTAATCTTCGGCTTTCCGAGAATAACTTCTTTTTTGTATAACTTAAAAAAAAAAACGTATCCGTGCCACATACCCATTAGATATAAATGACACGCCAGACTGTATGACTCCTTTGAGTGTGGTCTCCCTAATATGTAATTATTTGTTATACCCTTGCAGAGGGTATTATAATTTTGTCATGAAATGTGTAACGCATAGAAGGAGACATCTCCGACCCCATAAAGTAATATATTCTTGATCAATATCAACAGCCGAGTCAATTTAGCCATGTTCGTCTGTCTGTTTCCATGCGAACTAGTCTCTCAGTTTTAACGCTATCGTCTTGAAACTTTGCATACGTCCCTTTTTCTGTTGCACCGGCTGGATCGGACCACTATATCATATAGGAACGATCGCCCGTAAAAATTAAGTTGTATGGAAAACTTTTTTGTTTATCAAGAAATCTTGACCAAACTCGTCAATTATTAGTTTTACTATGTTCCCTACATTTATGCAAAATCTTATTTGCATCGAACTACAATGTCATATAGCTGCTATGGGAACAATCGGTCGAAAATTAAAGCACTTTGGCCATTATGAAAAGGTTGGGTCTGCAAGGGTATTAAATCTTCCTCCTTTCTCGTTTCATATTCCTTTTGTCTCACATTCGAAACGTTCAGGTGAAAAATGTAACACATAAGCTGAGATTTGTATATTTGAGTTTTCCTTTCACGTTCGTAAACGTTTCATGTGGGGATTTATTATTGCACACAGAGCAGTAAATATAGAAATCATTTGATGGTTTTTATTTTAAATAAACTCAGAGTTGTACTTCTTGCATCCTATAAAATTGGTCAGATGTCCGATGGCGTCCGTGTGCACCTTAACATAAGTGCAATTGGGATCGTACAGGACAGTTACTTGCTGTTCCAGGAACTCATCGTCGTATGAGCTCTCCAAATGCACCGTCGGCAGCTGCAGTTCGACAAGCTTAATGCAGCCCAGATCGCAAAGTAGCTCCAGTAGGAGCATCGTGTCCACGGGCAACAGATGCGGAAAGCGAAGGAATAGGCTGTGCACGGTGCAGCCGTTGCGCGTAATGCACTCGCTCAGCACGGCGCCCATCCAGCGATCGAGGACGCGACGATTGAGAGAAGCATTCACACGTATCCAGGGCTGTGGACGCATAGCAATCACATCACGCGTGGCCTCTTTATCGCCAACGGACTTGGCCGCGGATTGCTGCGGCTTGCCCTCGGCTCGCTTGACCCGTTTGGAGCGGCGAGCGCAATTGAACATTGCCATTTCACCGTCTGTATCCGTGTCCGTGCCCTCATCCCCGCTGCTCGGCTCCATCAGCGGCGTGAAGCACAGTTTGACCTTCTTGCTGGGACTCGCCTCTTGCGTATCCGAGTCAGACAGTTGGCGCTTTTGACCCGCCACCGCTTGCAATGTTGCTGGCGATGCAGCTACCAGTGTCTGGACGCGCTCACGCTCCAACCGCTTGATGTGGAACGTGTGTACAACCCAATTGCGCATGTGCGACTTATGCACATACAAGTAGCTGGCCACGCCCACACGCTTGATAAGATCATGCGCCTCCAGTTCGTGCAGCGCCTCCAACAAAAATTGGCCCAACGGAAAAGTGCGTCGCAGCGCCATAGCATCCGCGCCAAGGGGGTATTGTTGTACATGCTCCAGTATGTCCTTTATGTGCTGAATGGCGCTTGGCTCATAGTTGCGCTCCAGCAGCGTGGGCAGCAGCGTCTCGAAGCTGTTATCCGTATAGTGCCAATAGGTGGCTCTGTAAGAAGGTAAAATTTTAATGAATATACATTTGAAGATGTTGCGGTTTCTTCAGAGGAGCGCAAGTAGAAGTAAGCAAAAGGAACCGAGAGAGGGAAGAGGAAGCGAATGTGGGAGCAGGATATGTAGCAGTAGTAGAAGCAGGGACGGGACCAATTTCAACAGGAGGGGAGAGCATGGCACCTCACTTACTTGGCCACCTTATCGAGCACCAACTTGCGCTGCTCATCATGTTTAGCCTGCAGCTGCGAATGCTCCAGTTCCTTCATACGAATAGTGGGCAGATGAACGACAAAGACGTCCTGCGCGCGTGCACGCTCCTCCTTGTTCACCGATGGCTCGTAATCCTGCGGCCGATCTGTTTCCTCTTTGCCCACCTCATAGTTGAGCAGCGCATTACAGAGCGTATGCCAATTCGTGATCCTATACAGCGTTGTGTCAGCTAGAGTTTTGCCCAGATCCTTTACCTCCTGCGGCTGCTGCTGCTGGCGCCAATATGCCTCCAGTTGCTGCACCAACGCTATAAGATTGCCCGTGGACACGGTAAGCGTTGTACTGCTCGACGTGGAGCTGTCCAGTTGCAGCTGCAGCGGCACCATCGGCAATGCGTCCGCCACCAGTTGACGTAAAAGGGCGCGATGCTCGTAGATGATGCGCTCTATGGCATTCAGATAGTTACCACTGCGCATGATGCAGCCAAAGGGGCATTCGCCGTGCTCCAGCCGCGCGCAGCTAATGTTAACCGATTGCCCAAGCGCGTCCAGAGCGCAAAAGAAGTGCATGGAGCGCATAGGCAGCTTATTGAGCTGATTGTAGACGCTGCACTGCACCCGATACGTGAGATTCGCTGGATGGAAACGCACACGAGCAGCATGGCGAGCACTGCAGACGCTCTCCAGCCGCTTGGAATACTCCGTTTGCGGTGCATTGTCAAAGATGCTGCTATAATGATCCAATATGCGATCCGTGGAGGAGCCGCTCTTGACGGGCATGCTGCTCGTGTCCACATTGAGTATATTTGCTGGCAATTGCAGATCCAAAGTTAACCAATTATTTGTCGTCCACTCGCCTAGAAGCAGCAGCTGGGCGAAATTGGGCGAGGGCAATTGCAAACTGGTCAAGCCCGGCTGCTCAGGGAATCGTCTCTCGAAGGCATAGTAGGCATCGTAGAGCAAGTGTCCGTACTTTTGGCACACCAGCCGATACTTGTATTTGGAGCTGAGCAAATGTCCCGGTCCGGATACTTGACGATTAACGTGCTGCATATTACGCCGCTTGACGGCCACCAACAGCGAATCAGCTCGAGCTTTATTAAAGACCGCATTCAGTACATCCTCAGAGAAGTGTTTGTAGATCTCGAAGGCTTGCAGATTGAACAGCGTCTTATCCTTGGCACTGCACAGTATGCTATGCTGTACACCTAAGACGACAGTTATCTGCAGTTCGGTCTCAGTGGTTGGATTTGCATAAAGCAACGAATCCTGTTCACCATTCGGCGCGATGCACTCCCTGAAACGGCTGCGATAATCCTCAAGGCTGTCCGGCAACAAAAACTGACGATACACAAAGTCCTGCAAGCAAAAAAAAAATTCGATAAGAGTGTGATGTACACATAAGAGTGTGAGGTGCATACATATACCAAAAATTGTGACTATACATTTAATTAATAAGATATTAGGATAAGCTAACCAAAGACTGCAATCTACTTGAGCTGCGCATGCTTTAAGAGAGAATTCTTCTATATACGTTTAAGCCACACGGACGGGATATGAGTATCCCGAATATCCCGAGTGTGAAGCATAGAACAAATAAATAAGACTTGATCCACATTTAGTATTTGAGAACCTGTAATTTCGAATGTAGCTTGATATTATAATTTTCAAGCCACGAGTCGTATATCGATATTTATCGATTTCTTGAACACAAAATAAGTGTCAAATAAATAAAAATAAAGAGAAAACTTGATTTTCGTATGAGAAGCGCATTTCAAATTTGTTGAACCTGTTTCTTAAAATCCCTTTAATATGCTTAAAACGGGAAATAGAAAATCGATATTTATCGATTTTAGGAAAAGAGTAAAAGGTTCAATTATTGATTTTCGATATAAGATAACCAACGTGACACTCCTTTATAACTCTAGTAACGTGGGGACATGGCTAGTTTTGAAAGGAATGGCCATACACATTGATATCCATCCAATTGATAACTCACCTCATTAATGATCATGCGATGCAGTTTCTCAAGTATAATCACAAAGTGAATAATTAGCTTCTCGACTTGATCGCTGCGTGCAGGATACTCGAGCTTCAGCTGGGGCAGGAAGCGTTCATTGTAGATGGCATTGAACTCCGGCTGTGCCTGCATCATATAGATCCAATTGCGCACATCGGGCTGATCGCGTTTCATGCGTATGAGGAACTGCAGCCGGCGCACACAAGCCTGCGTCGTCTTGTTATTAATGCCCAAATAGCGACGGATTACATCACGGCAAATGGTGCCAACATTATAGAGTGCCAGTGCCGGTAGCGGTGCATCAATGAACAGATAGACAGCTCGTCCCATTTTGAGCACGCGATCCTCGGCGGGGCACCAGGTGACGCGCAGGGTGCGCATATTGCGCAATGCATCGCGATCTATATCATCTCGCGGCCCGCTCTTGCGCTTGCGCACATCCATCGAGTTGGGACCACGGATTTTACTGAAACGCGGCACCGGCTTGAGGCGCATCAGGCTGAGACGCTTGCGCACAGGGAACGGTGCTGTGGCCTTGCGTGCATTGGATGCCGTTGACCGGGTGGCGGCCACCGAGTTGCGCTTCACCCAGGACCAATGACGAAACTGATGAGCAAAGAGCGACGAGCTAAGACCAGCGGCGCCTTGCTGATCACCCGGCACACTGCCATTATCTAGCTCCAGTGCCTCCTCAAAGTCAACAGTGCGCACAAAGCTCAAGGGCGGCACACGATTCTCTTTTCTGCCGACCACTTTACGCTCCTTGTGCTTGAGAAACCCTAGCTTGGTATAGATGCACACATGCTGCAGCTTGGCCCAATAGTCTGCAATCTGTTCGCGACTCCCAAACTCAAACGTGATCTTCTCATAGCTACGCTCCGGACTAATACGTTTGTAGTTATGCCCGCTGCTCGTGGTGGTGTCCAACAGGCAGGTGCGTCGATTCAGATAGACCCAACGCTGCAGTGTATCGCGACCGAGCTGCCGTTCGCTGACCTGCAACAGGCCCATGTTGTTCAGCAGCCGCAGCGTGCCCAGATATCGCTGCTGTAGACTCACGCGTGGTATGAGATGCTGCAGTTTCAGCTGGCTAAGCAGATAATGCTGACGCACCGGATGCTGCAGTTGTGGCCGCAATTTGTCCATAATATCCCGCTCAACGCGAAATATACGCAACATCAGCGACAGCGGCATACGCTCCAGTGCATCCACAAAGTACAGCCAGCCAGCCGGTTTGTCGCTGTACGATGGCAGTGGTGGTATGAAGGTGCGCCAGCTTATCTCCTGGGTGTAGGGCAGCACTAGTGACTCTTCGGCCTGCCATTCCTCCAGAAACTCGCGCGTCATCAGCGATGGCTCAGTACGCTGCCAATGCTGCAACAGTTCCTCGTTCATCTCCAGCGGCTTCTGGTCCCGTTGCTGTTCGCACAGCAAATAGAAGAGGAACTCGTGCAGGGTGCACGCCACCAGCAGTTTGGGCGCCGATGGTTTTGGCTTTTCCGCCTGCTGACGCTCTATACGTAACCTTTTGCGTGCCAACAACTCGCGTCGGTCCTTGCCCGCCAGTTGCGAGGGACGCAACTGTCGTTCCTCAGTCAGCAAATGAAAATTGTTCTTCAGACGCAAAATTTCGCGCTGCAGCTGTTCGTGATGGATATCAATCTTGGGATGCGTGACCAGACGATAGAGACGCACACGCTGCTCATACTCTAGGGTTACCTCGTACAAATTCAAAATGTGCGCATGCTGCATTCGTTCCAGCAGCCGAAACATTGATTTGCGGCATATTTTCTCAAGCGAACCAATATTCTTCTCTGATTGCATTATGGACCTCGCCAAATCCATGGTGTGTATGATGCAGGCCTTGTCAATTTGCTGTACAATCAATATTTTGCGTGCCACATGCTGCGGTGTCTCCTTCTCTGCGCTTTTAGCCGGCTTCATGTTGAATACCATGGGACGCACATTAACTTTAATATTGGGCAGATCATTTACAACAATGTCTACATTCTGTGGCACGTTCTGGAAACAAAAAGGGATCAAAATGGTTTACATATATATTCTTTGCGATTATTATTGTGTGCATATAGTGTTAGGTTAAAGCTTGACTCACCAGCTCCTCCTGGCACTGCAGCTGTAACACCGACTTTTCCAACTGCTCTTTCTTTTCCATGACATATGCCTCGGCCTGTGTGCCAACAACCACAAAGCGTGTGAGGCGCGACTTGCCCACAGTTTCCGTATAGCTTTTGATCATTTGCTTACGTAGCAGATGCTTGATGGCACTGCGTGCGATTTGAAAATTAATGGCCACATATTGGCCTAGTTCGAGGGTGGTCATGCCGCGTGCACCGAAACGCTTGATGGCGCGCAGACACTCCAGCTCAATGGGCATATTGACATAGGCGTGACGCTGGCTTAGCAACTCATCCGGCTCCTTGTCGTCGCGCTCATCGTTGTTGTCCATTTGGCTGAGCTCATCGAACTCCATGTTCGGATTACGTAGACGCACCACTGAAATCTTGCGTCCTTTGGTCTGCTTGGCGCCGCTGCTGGCGGGCTGTGGCGGATAAACCATTGCAGTCTCAAAGATCTTGCGAAAATTGTGCGAGACAAGCAGCTTTTTCAGCCTTGAATTGTTCAGATCCGGTATTCGCTCCAATATTTCGCTAGTGGGCACACTTTGGTTTGGACTGGCCTTGATCTCTGTATAAAACTTCTCCATGAGGCACTGCAAATGATTCTTGTAGATGCGAAAGAAGCGCGGTAGCATGACCAGCGTCGAGGCCAGATTGCGCCCATTGCAGCGTTCCGTATATGGCTGGCCGATTATCAGATGCTGCTTCAGCAACCAATTTCTGTGCAGCATTCAATTCTGATGAGTGAGCCGCTGCTGGACTACTAGCTGAACTACTCACCTTAAGTAAAATATTAAGCTCGGATCCTTAAAATAGTTGGTCATCGACCAGGGACCCCGCGTAGTTTCGCCATTGTAGCGTGCACGTCCTACACTCTCTAGGAAAATATAGTGTTGCACGGACATCTCACGGGGCAGCAGCATATTAGGTGGCTTTAGCGCCTTTGTACGCTCATCCTGGCTGGCCACCACAACCAGCGTCTGGTCATATAGCTCGGTTGCCGCTGCGGCTGTTAGTTCCTGCAGCACACTTACATTAACGGCTTTGCGCATCTTGTAGTCCATGCAGTTCCCACGAATGGACCCATCCTGTATGGGCGCATAGGGAGGACGCAAAAAGGGGCAGCTTTCCGGGACCACTGGCAAACCCGATTCCTCATCCTGATCATTGAAGCGCTTATATGGCGGCAGCCAAGGGCGTGCTACGAACAGCTCATAGAACTTCACTTTGTCCGTAGAGCGCAGCAATAGCAACCATATCTGCTGCTGCAGCGCGTCCGGCAAAGGTTTCCCACCGTTTATACGTATGTTTAGCAGGCACCACAAATCTAGAGTAGGGATTATTATTATTTACTTTTCAGTAATTTTCCAAAAGTACGCAGACTGCTTGCGCACACTGTTTAAAATTCTATTCCATTTTCCGAATTCACTTACATGGCAATGTGGTGCCTTCCAAGCCTTCCAGCGCTATTTCGTCGAAAACAGCGCTTATCCAGGAGCCACTTGCTTGTGCCGCACACATTTTGTCAGTTTTCAAATGTCAGTTTAATTTATTTAATTCGCATTTCAATATTATTCACTGGGCACTGAGCGTCGTCGCGAAAACAGCTGTGCTTTCAGAGTTGTCGTGTGTCGTCCAGATAAAGTTCAGTTAATTGAACTGCTGTAAAGAAGTGTGTTAATTGAACTGCTGTAATGAACTTATTTTCTGTTCCTTAAATCGAAGGTTAAGTTTACAGGCAACTATTTAGCTAAAAAATTGAATCAATTGTATTGGGCATGAATAATTTTTATTCTGATTAGTTGTATTCTTCATTTTGTACATTTCTTTAATCATTCAGTTCTTCGTGAACGTAACAGCATAGCAGCACTTCAAAAAGTATTTCATGCAAAGTTTGTGGGCTATTAAAACCTTAAAAACAAAATTTGAAAAACTTTAACGGTAAAATATTCATAATCAATTGAAGTCCATAGATCATATAAATAAATGAACAAAAACAATTATCGAACTAAAATGCACAACTCTGGTGCCGCGCAGTGTTGCAAAATCTGCACACAGTCTGTGCTAGAGCGAGACCACACTACACTGACAGCAGCTGTCAAAAAAGATGCAGCTGCCTGCAAACAAACGCCGCAGCCGCTGTCACTTCTAGCGCTCTTTTACGAGGTTGAAGCAAAGAAATTTCGCAAGCGGCTTGCAAAAAAAAAAAAACTAAAAAAGTACAGTGTTAGCAGAAAATATATTAAATAAAAAATAAAAAAAATCAAATCTAACAAGCACACATGTCGAGCACAACCATGTCTACCTTCAGTTTCGCAAGTATGGTAGCGGAGCTTAACGAGGAGCAAGGCATTTCGTTCCAAGACAAAGCCGAAACCTGGGACAATGCCGCGGATGGTGAGTAGACGCCGCCAATTGAACGCAGCCCACTAAATTTTCTCCCATCTTACAGTCAAAGCTGTTGTTGAGGCTCTCAACAGCAAGCCTACAGTGCATTTTCTCAATCTTGATGGCAATACGCTGGGCGTGGAGGCAGCACAGGCCATTAGCGAGGCACTGAAAACACATCCAGAATTTCGAAAAGCATTGTGGAAGAATCTATTTACGCGACGTCTCAAGTCGGAAATTCCTCTGGCACTGAAGCATCTTGGTGCTGGTTTGATTGCAGCTGGCGCCAAGTTGACGGTGCTCGACCTCAGCGATAATGCGCTGGGGCCCAATGGCATGACTGGCCTGGAGGAGTTTTTGCGCTCACCCGTCTGCTACTCGCTGCAGGAGCTGTATCTGAACAACTGCGGGCTTGGACCGGAGGGCGGACGTATGCTGTCCGTGGCACTGATCGATCTACACAAGAATGCCAAGGCGGCGGGCACACCGCTGCAGTTGCGTATCTTTGTCGCCGGCCGCAATCGCTTAGAAAATGCTGGCGCCAAGGCAATATCGAGGACATTCAAAGTACTGCAAACCCTTGAGGAGATTACCATGCCGCAGAATTCCATTTATCACGTGGGCGTCGCCGATCTCGCCAGCAGCTTCAAAAAGAATCCACACTTGCGCGTCCTCAACATGAATGACAATACGCTCAACGTCCGGGGTGCCGCCAAAATAGCCGAAGTTTTCGAGCATACGCCGCTGTAAGTGCAACCTTTGCAGAGTCCACTAATTATGTATTATACTCTTGATCTGTACAGACGAGTCCAAATAGCCATCCTTCTGTCTGTTTATTCTTGTTCCATTAATTCTAATACCAACCTCTATTGCAGTTTGCGGGAAATTAATTTTGGCGACTGTTTGCTGAAGACTGATGGCGCCTATCATTTTGCCGAGGCTTTGGAGCAGAACCATGAGCATCTGGAGGTATTGGATTTGGGCTTTAATGAGATCAACTACGATGGCGGCCTTGTGCTGGTGACAGCAGTGCAAAATAAGCCCAAGCTAAGGATATTCAATTTGGATGGCAATTGCTTTGGCCAAGCTGGGAGCGCACAAATCGTTGCCGAAATGGCCAAAGGCAAGAATCCCGCCGCATTGCAGTCTATGGACGAGGTCGTATCTGAGGAGGAGGGTGAGGATAGCGGTTCCAAAAATGATGGCGATGACAATGAGACGCCCGAGAATAGCGAGGACGAGTATAACGATTACTTGGAGGAAGAGGACCAAGAGGATGATGGTGAATACGATCCAAATGACACCACCGAAGAGGTGGACGAAGATGATGAAGAGGACTATGCCAACGAAAATCTCGCCGAGGAGACCGCCTACGTGACCAGCAATGCCTTTTCCACCAAGGTAGGTGGCTACTAGCCAGTGGCAGGTCAAACCGATCCGATTAATATTCTTGCTAAATTCGTTATTCGCCGCAGCTTTTTAACGACACCATCAACTCTAACAAGACCAGCAACACTTCTGACATTAATAAAAATGGCAACAAGACGGTAATCAACGTCAGCTGCACCCCGGCGGAGTTTTGTCTGAGCCAAACGCCGTGCACGCTGCAGCAATTTGATTCCCTAGAAGCGACAAACAAGCTGCAGGCGCTGCAGAACATAATTAATGTAAGATGAAAACAAACTCGAGAGTCATTAAGCTATATAGAAGTATATTGAGACTAATTGTCCTAATTGCCCTATAGAAATTCAGTTTTGGTACGATCTTTCACGTAAAAAATTATTAGGGAAGGGAGCAAAAATGATTTGAACTGCACTGAATTTTCTTTGGCCGTGCCAAGCCGGTTATTATTTGCTACTCTATAAAATATTAACAAATCCCATTTATATATTCATGCCACAGCAATTTAGCGATGACAACCACTTGCTGCTGCTCATCTTTACGACGCTCAAGTGTGCGCATCTTTCCCAGACATCCCAGGCGGCTCTGGAGCTGGCCGTTTCACTCTACCAGGCGACCTTTGACTATGCCATCAAAACGGAGCAGGAGTCGCGCGTGCTGGACTACTATCTCAAGCAGCTGGGCCTGTTGCGCAGCGAAGAGCACTTCAAGAGCGACTACAATGTCAAGAACTGTCGCTATGCTCTCCGTGAGGCAATCAAAAGGGAAACGTTTGCCAATGATAATATTAAAAATACATTTAAAATATTTCTCGATCAACTCGATGTTTAGAGTGTGCCATTAAAAACCATTAATAAAGGATTTATCGGGTCCGACAAGCACGAAAAGCTACAAGAACTATAATAACTATTTTAATAAATAAGTTTATATAACAAATTCCAAAGTAATATTTAAATGATCGCTTTGTTTGGGTTTCTGTGAGGAAATTAATCAAGTAATTATACTCACAATGTTTAACAAAGGAGAAAAAATGAGATTTACTTTTTCCACAACACAATTAACGTGTCATAAAATCTATGTTGTTTGAACTTTCAAAATAACAAAATAAATTTCAAATTCGTCAAATTAAACAGCGTTTATGATACAAATATTTCTTAGTTGATCGATATGAACTCTTTATAAAAGATTCATACATTACTATGTATATATTTGGAGCTATACTTCATTTTCCCTTTTCTTTTTTACTAAAAAATCCAGTGATACCAATTTGTTTTTAAGTTATCTTCAAGCATTTTATCAAGAATTTCTATTTTGCCAATTATTTTATGTGGTTGTTTCTAAGTTCTGGAAGCCCGCTATTTCATTTTCTTCATATGCTAGTAATTAATTAAAAGGAAAATATTCGAAATCATAAAGAAATTTATTTTCAGTATGTTTTAATTTGCGAGCTATATGTTTCAAGAGCCGTAGAATTGGTTCCCCTGCATCGTCATTTACATTTGAGAACACAAATAAAACAGTTAGAATGCGTAAAATACATTTTATTTACATGAAAAAAATTGTATTGTATGTGACTACAAACTATGTTTACAAAACATGATAATTGATAGATTAAAGAGTGATTTGTATTTTATGAAGTGGTGGATTATCGCTTATTTTTCTTTTTTTGTTTTTGTTGTTTATCGTTCTCCTTGTTAAAAACTAAAAACTGAAAGAATGTTGCGAATTTGTTACACAATATAAATAGAATAATCAAGAGTGAGGAAATTTTGAAACATGAAGTGGACAAACTGCAATGCTTTAAAAATTCCTTAATTTTCTATGTTTATATGAACGTTTCGCATTCGTATATTAGAAATACTTTTTCCTTTACTAATTTTAACCAAGTTTATGACCTTAAACACAATTTGTATTCTATGCATTCGGTATCTTTTTTGGTAAAATATTTGTAATAATATACCAGGAGTAGATCCAGGAGCAATGAGCATAACATCTGCTGGAAAATATTGACTCTCTATGCCTATACAGCTTATGCCTCGAAATCGGAATCATCGTCATCGTCTAAGCATTCAATTTCAGCATCGCTGCTGTCGCTTTCGATGGCGATTCGCTTTTTGGGTGCCTTCTTCTTCTTGGCACCACCGCCGCTGCTGTCGTCGTCACGTTGACGCTTTGCCGCCGCCGGCCGTTTGATGGGTGAATCCTCGATATCCTCATCGCCATCATCGTTGTTTCCTGGTGCGCTGGCTGCTTCATTGCCACCCTCATCATCCGATAATAGGAAAGAGTAGTCGATTTTCTTACTAGCGGCACGGCGACCAGGCCGCTCCACACGTAACGTTTCCATTTCGACATCCCCGGTACTCTCATCAAGGGAATCCTTCTTTGTGGCCTAATTATCGGGTATGGGAAATTAATAAAGGACACCAGCAAATAGCTACAGTCATGAAACTTACCTTAGACTTGGAAAAGTCAAGTTTGGCCTGCTTAAGTCCATCGCCGTTCTCCTTCTTTTGACGCGGCTTCTTCTCGGCTGGCTCCTTTTTGAGGACTGGTGCTTTCTTAGCCTTGGGCGAGGTTTTTGTAGCGCCGCCCTCGACCAAGACATCGAAATCGTCGACCTCTTCGACAGTTTCCTTCTTTTCGACTTTAGCCTTGGTGATCCGCTCCTTAGCCTTGACGGCGACCATTGAGGCGGCTTGGAATTTCTTGATTAGATCATCAGTGATCTTAAATGCCACACGTTCGCCAATGGGATCGGGAAAGATGTCTGCATTGCCAGCGGCGATTTTTCCCTTTTTGCCACGGACTGTTGCTGGCTTTTGACCCTTCATGGCCTTGGCCTGCTTAAGATTGACGCCCTGTTCCTCGAGTCGCTCCTTCTCCTCGACCTCGTTCAGCTTGGTTTCAAGATTATCGAGATCATCCATCCACAGATGAGTTGGCGTCTTCTTCATTAGATTATCCAGCTCGGCCAATTTGAGATCACGCTGCTTCAGCAGCTCGTTCTTTCGTTCCTCTGTCAACATCCACATGGACATGCCCAGCAGATAGTCAAATTTCTTGACCTCCGTTAGCTTCTGGAAGGCCTTTTCGGGATCTACTTCTTTTTTGACCTTCTTGCTGCTAGTCGTAGCCGACTCTGCACTCTCCTCCTCCTCATCGTCATCATCGTCGGCTGCTTCGGCCTCCTCCATTTTGATCCGTCGTTGCCATTCCTTGACAGGATCAGGACGATAGCCACGCTTGATAAGCTCCTCAATCATAGCCTTGCGCTGTTTATTCTCAATCGTCAACTTTTTCTCGCACTTCTCCAAAATGAAGCGGGCCTGATCGCTAAGACGATCTGATTGTGCCGTCAGCTGACCCACAAGATAATCCTTGCGGCGATTATAGTATTCCAAGCGCAGTTTATAAAACTCCATCAATAAATCCTTAGGCGACGGAAATCGACGCAGGCAATTGTTCTCATCGAAGGCGTGCATCTGGTTTGTGGATAATGATGAGCTCAGCTTAAACACACGATGGAAACCGCCAGGCTCCCTGCGCAGACGCTCAAATTCACCCGGCGCGAAACTGACGACAAAACGCACTGTGGAGTCTGTATGGTATTCACGATATTCGGATACAACTGCCTTCACCTTCTCGGTGCCATTGGACAAAACTTCCAGCACGTTCTCCTTGTAGTTTTGCGTCCAGACGCCAACGGGCAACTCAGTGATCTCTATGCGATTATCGGGAAGTATTTGAATGTTGCCCGAATGTACGTAACGACCATCAGAGACGTAGTCCATGGAGCCGGTAAAATTCTTGTACCATGGATGCAATGGCAACGGCTCCTCACCATTGATCATGCGCCGCAAATTGTTAATAAGCTCGCGCGGATTATAATTGGCTATTTTGGTGGACCAACCGGTGCCGATGCCCTCGGCGCCATTCACCAGGACCATGGGTATAATGGGAATATACCATAATGGCTCAATGCGCTGACCATCATCCACCTGATACTGCAGCAGGGGATCATCCAACGGATGATAGATGAGACGGGTAAGCGGCGACATCAATGTGAAAATATAACGAGCGCTCGCACAATCCTTGCCACCAGTGAGACGTGTACCGAATTGACCGCGAGGCTCCAGCAAATTGATATTGTTTGAGCCCACAAAATTCTGTGCCAAATTCACAATGGTCATCTGCAGCGACACCTCGCCGTGATGATAGGCTGACATTTCAGCCACCGAACCCGACAATTGGGCCACTTTAACCTCACGCTTATCGTTACGCTTGAAGCACGTAAACATGACCTTACGCTGACCGGGCTTGAGGCCATCCACCAGACTGGGTATGGAACGTTCGTTGTCCGCATTCGAGAAAAGCACCAGCTCCAGATTGATAAAGTCCGAGTAGCTAACATGCTTTGTGCCCTTGGTGTACAGATAACGCTCCGGCAGACCCAATTGCTTGCGACGCTTCACCTCGTCCATGTGATTGGTTAGCCAGGTTTTGCGCGACTCCACATGCTTCTTGGCAAAGGCCATTACAATGTTATCGTCATCCACCTGGCCATCGTATTTGAAAAGGATCCGATGGCGCTCCATATCCTTTGAATGAAAAAATTAGATTTCAAATTAGATCAATTTTTCGTTTTTAGAGTTTATAAAATAAAAATTTAAACATGTGTATCAACTCTTAAAAAAAAAAATAACAGATTTAATCATCGGTTGGTAAGTTCTTGGGACAGGCACGTAATGAGCAGTTATTCCTATGACAGCTATATTATACAGTTGAAATCATAGTTAAGAAGCTTTTCATTGACTAGTTAGATCAAGAAGTTTTGAAATATAAATTGTAATATCATAAAAGGTTCCTAATGGTAACTACCAATGTGGCAGTTGAAGGCGCCTTGGTTTGTGCACAGTATAAAGATATTCATTCAGTTTCTTTGCATGAAAGACTTATTCTTAGGGGAGTTACTAACGACGAACTAACAAAAATATATTAATACAATTGATAATATAAACCGTAAAGCCCACCTGGAAATATTCTTTTGCCTCCTTGGAAGTGGAAGTACCGAGACCCTTATAGTATTTGATATTGAACGTATGATGATTGGCCGTATCCATTTTCCATTCCTCAAATTCGGGCAGCGAATAGAAGGAAATCTCTTCGTTCTTTTTCGATGCCTTCACAATGGGCGTTATGAACTCCTCGAGGAAGGGCAAACGCAAAAGTTCTGGCCAATTGGTGTGTATGAAATTGATCAGTAAACCCTTAATATGGGAACCATCCTGATCCTGATCAGTCATGATCATAACTTTGCCATATCGCAACGTCTTTAGATCATCTGTGGTCAGATATTTCTTCTTGTACTGCAGTCCAATAATCTTGCACAGATTATTGATCTCAGCATTCTCCGTGAGCTGCTTGAAGGTGGCCTCGCGCACATTAAGCAGCTTACCGCGCAGCGGAAAGACCCCATAGTAGTTGCGTCCGATGACGCCCAGACCGGAGACAGCTAAGGATTTAGCCGAGTCTCCCTCGGTGAGAATAAGGGTACACATTATGGAATTTTTGGTGCCGGCCTCATTGGCATCCTCCAGCTTGGGTATGCCTTTGATTTTATGTGATTTCTTGCCGCCAGTTTTGGCAATATCATTCTGTGCTTTAAACTTGGCCCAGGCCAGAACAGACTCTACAATGCCAGCCTTCGATACATTAGAAATGAACTTCTCAGAGAGCACACACTTGGAGCCAAAGCTTTTGGCCTGCAGTGTCATGTTCTCTTTGGTCTGCGAGTCAAACGTGGGATTCTCGATCAGGCAATTCACAAATATCCACAAATGGTTGCGCACTTGAAACGGTTTTATACTGATGCCATTCTTGTTCTTCTTCTTGAGCACCTCAATCAGCTGCTTGATGACATTGTCAACCACATGATCGACATGGCGACCACCCTTGGTGGTTGCTATTGAATTAACAAACGAGACCTGCTGAAAGCCACGATCCGAGGGGCAACAAGCAATTTCCCAGCGATCGCCGCACGCCTCGTATACCACCTTAAGAGGCTGGCCAGCCTCATCATCTGTATTCTTGATAAATAAATCAATGTAATCCTTGAAGCCCTTCACCGGCACCTTGGTGCCGTTCAAGAACACAGACACGCCCTTCGTGGATGCTGCCACATCGTAGGCGCGACGCGACATAAGCGCCACTATATCATTATCCAATGATTCCATTTTAAACTTAGTTAAGTCGGGGCTGAATGTTATTTTCGTGTAATCGGTGCCATTAAAATCTGAAATCTAAAAGGAGACTGTTATTAGTTAAGGCTTAGAATTTGGCATCCGTATTTGGTACTTACAACTGGATCGCCCGATTTTCCCATGTTGTTGCCCCAGGTCTGCTTGAAGCACTTCCTATACTTCCTTGTCGCCGTTTCCACGGTGAAGCTGGTCGAGAAAATGTTGCACAATTTGGCACCGTAGCCATTACGACCACCAGTTACCTTCTTCTCATCATCATTGTAATTGGATGACGTCAAAAGATGACCAAATATCATCGTGGGCACATACATATTCTCGTCCTTGTGCATCGTAACCGGTATGCCCTGACCATTATTCCAAATGGACACAAGATTCCGCTCCGGATCAATATCAACTTTAATCGTATTCATCATCTTGTCGCGCTGCTTATTATCAGCCGCATTCACCAGAATCTCATCGAATATCTTGTAAAGTCCCGGCACAAATGATATCTCACGTTGCACCATGCGATTCTTTTCCACATCATGTACCCACATTAGCTCCTTGGTAAACTCCACGGATCCAATATATGAATCCGGACGCAAAAGAATATGCTCCAGCTGCGATTTCTTCTGGTACATCTGTTCGATGGACATGCCGCCTTTACCTTTACCATTCTCCATAATGACGACTTTGCTGCCGCAGTGTTGCACGTGCTAAAAATAAAAACACCAAAAATGGTTAAAAGCAACTCAACATAACTGTACCCACAAGCACGCTGCTTTGTTTACGAATAGAAAGCCGTAGCATAAATTGTGATTAGCAATGAGTGGAAGAAAAAAAGATATATTCGGGATGTCGAAGTTTAAATACCCTTACAGACATTAAAATGCTTTTAACTGCAAACATAGCTTGATTTCTTAATGGAAAACCCGTTGTGCCTGCATCAATAAAAAAAATAAGGAACTATGCCAAACGTAACTGTTTATATTGTTCGTCAGGAATATATATGCTTATTATGGCTGAAGATGTTGCCTTTAATGTGTAGCGCATTTCGTGACAAAACTGAAGTACTCTGCATAGGGCGTAAAAATAGTTTTCAATGCTTTTTTTTTGGCGCGCACACAAATACACAAACATTTAGGCACAACTACTTTCTTTTAACACAAACTGTGAACCAAATTAAATATTTGGTTTAAGTTTAATGTATTCTTCCTTTATTGGTATACTCAATACTGATAAGCTTAATATAAAAGTTCAGCAGCATGTACATATTAAGACTTATTACATTTTGTAATAATATTCTAGCATGAAAGACGCGCGCAATGCAGTGTTTGTGTATGTATAACAGCCCTGTCTTTAGGCGGGCCAGTTGAGCCGGCTGCTTATGCGTCAACAACAATTACAAAACGAAAAACATTTGCAAGACAAAAAGTAAGAAATACATTTTTAAGAATATTTGCAGCATTATGTAATGCAACTGTATGTTTGTAAGTGCGCCACGTTCAGTTGCACCCACAAAAAAAAAACGCAAACTTAGCGCAAATATATTTACGCGTGCCTTTGTATGCGTGTGTATCTGTGTGAGCGGCTTTGCCGGCTTTGCTGTTTAGTCTATGAAATATGCTATAAATATCATTTTACCAAAAAAATCGTGTGTATATATAAAGGGCATTTAAAAGCCCAACTTCTACAATTGCCTTCGTAAAGGTATTTCGTATACACAACTTGCGCACAAAAATTCTATCTACATGGGCAGCGCCATTTTTAATTTGCAAATGCGACGCCAACGGGTAAAAAGCGTTTAATTCTCAACTCACTTTAACAAAAGACTCTATAGATAGTTTGCTTGAACTCTTTTCATTCAGTTTTATTATGCCAAACACCATTTTGCTTACCTTTTCAGTTATTTGTGTGAATTTAGTGGCTGCTTTGACGAAACCAACTCGCGACAGCGACTGCAGAATTTGCACACACAGTAGACGCCGCCGCACTTTATTTTATTTTCTGCGTTGGTCTTTGATTTGTACTGCACGTTTTAGTTGCACAGTAACACTTAATTCTATATTACACGCTATCAATTAGTTGTAACACTAAATAAAACGGACTTTACAATAAAATGTAATTGGTGAAAATTTCTTGGCTGCACAATCACCCGTCGTCGCCAAGCCAAGAGTACAGACGATGGTTCCTCTTTCGATATATTTATCGATACGTGAAGCAGATGTTGCCAGACCTAGGAAAGTGCTGAATTTGTATTGCAACAGGCATGAAACAGATAGAAATCAACACTAGTGCTGCCACCTGTTTGACATTTTGTTTGATATTGCACGTAACAATCGATGTGAATTGGAAAAGTAACAGTTATATTTAAATTCTGTAGCAGCATCTTGTTTATACACAAAGTTTGGTTCAGATTTATAACTAACCCGTTTTTACTGGCCAAACGGTGAAGGCATTCACAATTATGAAAAGGTTAACTTAAGCTTTCATAAAATCTCCAAATTATGCTTATAATAGTCAGATTTCGCTAATTCTCAGAAATGATTATTGCTAAATATCATGCTAAATTCACGCACATTTAAGGTTAATGCGACTAGGAGAGGCCTGGCCGACTAAAAACAAGTTTTTTGGTCCTCGACCACGTCCAACTGACCTTGACCAACGCCAACAAAAGGTTTGTTGCACTTGCAACTGAAACTAGTTTTTTTTTTTTAACACATATTTGTATAAGCCACGAATGCTCAGTTTTAGATTGATGCGAGAAGGGAAGTTAAAATTGCAAGTAATCGTATAGGTCAGTTACTCAGCAATAACGACTTACACATTGTCTGTACTTAACGGGGTGACGTCATTAAAGCTCATTGAACTTGCACAGCATCTCTTATTACATGCATACATACATACATACAAGAGTATCAGAAACTTCATCATCAAGCTGTGGCCTCCATTTTTAGCCTTCCGATTAGCTGCAAGTTTACGGCTACATAATATTTTCACTCTCACTGGCATTTAATAACATGCAGTTACCCTAACAATGAGCTTATGACACAGACATAGAGAATTTAGTTAATAGTATTTTATCATCAATGCCGTTTTTTTGAGTTAGCAGTGTAAACTTGGCACACAGTTATCTTAAATAAGATATCTTAAAAATAAGAAAATACACTTCTCTTCATAAATTCTTTTATGAATTTAATGCTTGATATTATTTTACTAGTGTACAACATCTTCGTTTTATTGTTTTGTTTTATTTTCTTACAGCACATAGAACTTGATGCTTTTAATTTAACTCGTTACCCGGCTTGAATACGGGTTTTCTCTGAGTTTTGTTCTGAGTGCTGGGGGCATAAAACGTTTTGTTCTAAACGATCTTTGAGTCAGTCTTAAAACAAAGTTGTGCGACACGAAGTCTTCGCATTGACAGCTGTTGAGTTTGAATTTCGAAGAATAGTATAAAGTTTACAATTCGGAGTATATAATTATAAAAAATATCAGAGATCTGCTGTGCGTGAAAAACATCAATACCTATAGAAAAGCTAAATAAGTTGCCCACAAATATTTACTTGGTAATTCAAATAAAAAGTGTATTTTGAAGATTAATAATACTAGTTGAAAAGTAAATGCACCTGCTATAATTGATATGAATTATTAAAACCGGTATATAATATAATATAAATAAAAGCAAACAAGTTTGAGAAATTTATGCAGAACACTTTCTTGTTATTGCATTCAGTCCGATTGTTTGTTTTTTCATTTGCCAATTAAGTAAAGTGCAGACAGAATTAACGCATCATAACTTGAAAAGCGGTTCATTAACTCTTGAACTTAAGATTAAAATACATTCAAGATAGGCCTGCATTCTTTAGCAATTATCGCTGGTTACACATTGTAAAATGCATTAAAGCTCAACAGCCTGCAACGCGTGATAATATTTACGAATTGAGCCTGTGATCTGGAATTTGGAACTTGACCACAAAATTGGCACGCAATTAGCTGATTGGAAAGTTTGATTGACAGGAGAAATGCATGTTATCTCATCTATCAAAATTTATTGAATAACAAAAGAGTTTAAGCTGAATAAAATAAATATTTCTTTTTAAAAACGTCTTGTTGCTAGATCAAAACTAAGTTTTTTTCTGAGCATAAGCTGATATTTAAATCTTGTGCATAGGTTAATTCTTAATTACCGCTGCCCCTGCTCTGCTCCGTTTTATCCACACAAAGTGTTAACTTCTCGAGCGAATGCAAACAAGGAGTTAAGTACCTAAGTTAATGTACCCAATGCACTTTGTCATGTAAAGTGGCCCGGGGCTGTTTTTTTTTTTTTTTTCAATTGTTTACTAAGATGAGACATTAACGCGAAAATTTGCTACGTGCTCGAAAGCGATCAGAGTAGCAAAATACATTGGAACAGAATGGAAGAGACGTTACCCTTATCAGGTTTTTGAGCAATTGGGTGTTGAGTTCAGCTCGGTTGAGTTCAGGAAGAGATTTCGGACTGGGTTAAAGCGATAATCGCTGTCGCTGCCTCATTTTGTTATCGCAAAAATGTGCCTTTGTTTTGTTTTTGTTTATATGTATATTGCATGGGATTGAAAACATTTGGTGTGATACGCGGACTCAGTTTCAAACTTGAAGTCGAACGTTGCCCAACTGGTGAAGGAATAGAAAAATCGAAACAAAATGGTAAAATAAAAAGACACCAAATGACTCAGGCAATTGCTTTAAAGTCAAGCTTCAAAGTGCCGCCAATGCCAAGTTCAATTACAGGCGGCACTTCAAGTTTAGCCCCAGTAAAAATAAAAAACAAACAAAACAAAACAAAATGCTGCTAACAATGAGACACGTGAGGTTAACAAAATTTCTCGTTCTGTGCACTTAATTATTGTTTTAATTCTCGCGTTTGAAATTAACAAAAAAAACTTTGTGCGACTCACGTCAAGTTTGTTTTTGCTAAATTTTACGCTCGCAACATTCAAACAACTCGCTCAGCAACAAGTAAGAGTTTAGCAACATGCCACCTTAGCAACATTTGAGTGCAGTGTTGCAATGGCTGCATTGGAGAGAGTAGCGTAACGAAAGTCATATATGAATTTATGCAACATGTAGCCCAACATTTTGTTTACTCTTCTTCTTTGATCCATTCTCTTTCTAAAGGCCCGAGCCATGCCTGCCATAGAGCACAAATTAAATATCACCGAGGAGGAAGTACCAGAGAGCATACGACTCATAGCAGAGTCACAGGGAGAATGCCCGAAGACAAAACAGGAGACGATTGCACAATTTCGCAATTATATCTTGGGTAATTTGTGAATGATGTACGCCTGAAGAAAACCGACTAAAAATGGTTTTAAACATTATACAGAGCGCAAGGACTGTCAGCCGCATCGCAATGATGACAAATATCTGGAGAAGTTTCTGCGCGCGCGCTACTGGAAAATTGAGAATAGCTACAGATTGGTGGGTTTACCTAAACTAATTTATTTACAACGATTTTTTAATGAAATACTAATTGACTGACGTATTGATTGACGAACGCATGGTTGAATTTTCACGATAGCTTTTATGAGCTTGGTTTTAGAAAATTCTCTCCGAAAAATTGGACTATTTAAAGATTTTTTTTGAAAAAAATTCATTGGAAAAATCCATGAACTGGTTGGAAGATGGAGGTCATCGTGTGCACAAATTGGGAGAAAAACTGATTTTAAATTCAATGATAAACCTCTTTCCAGACAAAGTTTGGTTTTATATATATGAATGATATCTTTTAGTGTTTATCAACTATTTACCTTTACAGATCTGCAATTATTACAAATTTCGTGAAGAGAACAAAAATTACTACGAGAAAGTCCGTCCTTTGGATTTGCGTCATCTCGGCGATGAGAATATATTGACTGTAACGCCATATCGTGATCAGTTGGGACATCGCATACTTATCTATCACTTTGGATTGTGGCGACCAAATCGCGTTACTGTGGACGATATTTTTAGGGCAACTATTTTGTTGCAGGAACTCGGCTCCCTCGAGCCCATCTCACAAATAATGGGCGGGGTGGCCATATTCGATTTAAAGGATTTGGGTCTGGAACATATGCTACATCTAAGTCCCAGTGTGGCACAGAAAATGATTGCCCTGCTTGTGGTGCGTGCGGCAAAGATCTGTCTAAATTCAATTTAAAATTCGAGTTCTTCTTTCTTGCAGACCTCCATGCCCATACGAACCGCCGCCCTGCATATAGTCAATCAGAACTGGCTATTTAATGCGGCTTTCAAGATTTTTAAGCCCTTTCTCAACGCGTCCATGCGTGAACGACTCTTTATACATGGAAGCGATATGAGCTCCTTGCACGAGCACATTTATCCCGAGCATTTGCCCAAGCGGTAAGTTTTTCTAAGGGGTTCTTTGCAATCTATTTAAAGAATAACTAAATTTCATCATCAATCCGACAGTTATGGCGGTATGCATGAGGATTATTCCTATACGCTCTGGTTGGATATGTTGCAGCATCAGTGCGCAAGCAGTGTGATTCAAAAGGACATGGAACAATTAGGCTTTATTTTCGATTAGCAATCTTTAATTCTCTTTGATGTTCTGCGGTTTAATGCTCTCTTAAAAATTAAATAATCTTCATAAAAGCATTATTTTAATTTTAAGGACACATTACGAATTAAGAGAAAATATACAAAATAAAAGACCCGGTCTTATTTTAATATATAGCTCTACTAATGAATTACTTGGAATACTAATTGAAGTAATAATACACATTTGAGGTTAGGATAACAAAATTTGGAGGTTAGCTTTTATGCTTGAATCTCTCAAATCTGATGAATATTTAATTTTCTGCATTCCTTTAAAATCTGCTCTCGGACCAATTTTAAGCATAACTGAAAATAACTTTTAATATTCTGTTATACTTAACCTACCAAACTCTATAAGGAGTGTTAAGTTTGATTATTGTGTATACACTTTATAGATTTGTATTAGCTTTTATATCATTTTATTTATTGTTATTTATTTTCTAAACTTATGCATATCTGATTAAATATGCATATATTAAGTTATGTTCAGCAAAAAACAAATAACAATTTGAAGTTATTAATCAAATAATGTTAGTTTAGGTCTGTTATTTGCGATTTACCAGCTTTAGACTTTCCGGGTCTTCACCATTTTCAGCTGTTAGGCACTTCAATATTCTTTAGTAAAAGGACTCACCTTTTCAGAATTCCATTTTCCTGTTCCTAAATCATACAAACATATTTTCGAGCTGATCATATTTTCCGCATATAAAAATCAAAAAGCAAATAACCATTTGAGGTTAGGGCACCACACACTTTGAGGTTAGATCTGGTGTATTCCATAAAATTTAATGCGCCACACATTTGGCGACAACAAAAAACCAAAAATGACAACTGCCCTGAGGCAATAACAATAACAACTACAACAACAACAACAACAACAACAACAACAACAACAACAACAACAACAGACCGAGCAAATCAAATGAGGAAACGAGTCCATATTGAAAATTGGTTCCGGTCAAGAAACCCAGAGTTGAAGACAATTACTCGACATGTTCGTTTTATGTGTTTTATATGCAAAATGCGTTAGGGTAGTTAGAGCGAGATGGTACCACTGGCTGGCTGTGATTTGCCGTTATGGTAATTGAGTGTTGGACAACGCATAAAATGCAGCACACCAAACAGTGCCACAGCACATAAATATTTTTGCGCCTCACAAATATGTTTGATATACCATATATCTTTTTTTTTTATATTGAATTCTTTGGCACCGGAAGCTGCTCCAAGTCTACGCACACAAACAAACAGTAAAAAAAAGTTAACCCCCGCCCCCTCCTGCTGACCCGTCCCCCTACCAGTTTGGTCAGTGAAAACGATAGTGAAATTGATTTTGGTGCCAAGGGGTCGCCCAGTTGTCTCCGGACATAATCTCTATGTGTGCGCCATTTGGGCGATTAAAGCGACAAGATTAAAAAATTTATTGCTCAAATATTTATGGGGAACAGTAGCCCAAAAAACAGAAAGAGAGTGAGCGAGAGAGAGAGAGAGGGAGAGCGAGAGAAAAAAATAATATAAAGAACAGACGGAAACATAGCCTACATCTGAGTTGGGGTATACGGACACTGTCCCGTTATTAGCTCAGCTCTGAGTAACACGTGTGCCGAGCCAAAGGCTGAACTGAATATAATTTATGGCTGGCGAGCACATTATTTATTTGTGTTTTATTGGCAAGGGGAATGGATAGGCAGCGGGGCGGGGAAACCATTTCTTCTTATATTCAACATATGCCACATATGTATACGCACAAGTCAAGGAGAGATTTTTTGGCGAAATGTAGACAAATATCTTTCTTAACTGATTATTTTGTCTACAAATATATGCGTGAAAAAAATGGGAAATTCTTATAATATTACAATACACATACATACACATCGATTATAAATGAAAAGCATTCGGAATAATTCGATACAATTCTTTCTATATATGTATGTTTCTACAAAACTGATTGATTGATTGACAGATGAGATGATTGATTGACCACAGCTTCGTAAGAGTTACAAGACTGTTTTTCATAAAAGTTGCGATGTTAGCGGAAAGATTCTGGAAAATTGTTTGAAAAAAGTTTAAGAAAATCATTTTGGATTGCTGAATTTTGAAAATCGTTGTGAAAATCCAAAAAAAAAATTGATAAACTATTGTAGTCCTCTCTGAATTCGGGGCTTCCCTAGATCTCCTAGCCTAGAACTTCGAGTTTTTTTTCTTAGCCTAGAACTTTAACTTTTTACCAAAGACTTTGACTTTATAATCTGATTCCTGAGGAAACGTCGTTATCCAAAATCCTCATCATTAAACAGCGTTTATAGCTTAATCCCACGCATAGCAACTGTCCCAACCACAGAGAAGCTTAAAAGAGATAAATATGGCAACCATTTATCAAGCATGGTGGTGCCTCATCGATGAAGCAGTGCTCGTCGTGCTGGCCGCTGCTGACTGCGTGTCTGTGTGTGTGTTAACCAGGGTCATAACGAGCCGCCATTTATACAGTTTACACCTTCGCCTCCGGGCGAGAAGACGATGCCCGTAGCCGTAGCCGTATCCGGAGCCGGTGCCGGGCGACGCCAACGGAAGTCAACACATTGACAGCAAATATTTCAATTATATTTGCCGGCAGTTTATTTATGGGATAATTCAGGGTCCTTGTAGGTGGGGAGGGGTTTTTGGACTCACCCCAAGCCGAGGTCAGTTACGCTGCTTTTTGGTTTTGGTTGACTTCATGTTGTTTACAAATCGCTGGCCATTATTTATTGTCCTTTCTTGTTTTCGGCTAACATTCTGCCAATGAGTGAATGATAAACTGCGACTCGTGATAACCAACGACATTGGCTAACGGATGGGATGACACGAGGGGTACAGGGTTGACGGGGCGATGAGTGGTTATAGAGCTCATTAGGAAACAATTACAAAAGCAGGCACACGCTCACAGTTTAGGGTTGCCAGCAAATGTCACCCTCTCGGCTGAGCTGTGTGCTGAGGAGTGTCTCTGAAAAAAGGTCAGGTACGGCATGTCCAAATGTCAGAGTTGACTGACAGTTGACAGCTGGGCGACGCCCACAAATGTGGCCCTCGTATAATATGGTTAATTTTTGAGTGTGAAAAAGTGGATAGGGCCAAGGTCTGAATAAAGTATTATTATCTGTAGTATATCAAACTTGTTGCTTATCGAAAAATGTCAAGCGTGTCAGAGAGAGTGAGAGAGAGAGAGTCAGAGAGTCAAAGGTCATACAACATGCTTTTAATAATTAACCAGCAATGTAGATTTTAGATTTTTGTATTTTTATAGAAGAATAGAATAATACGAGAATAATATTACATATTCGGGCTTAAAATAATGGAAAACCATGTTCTATTGTCAGCTCGGCAAACGTTTACATCCATAATCTCGCATGCAGAGCACATTATAACAGCTATAGTTATAAATGGGTGTATTCCAGAAAACTGATTAACTAAACTCAAGCATTGCTTCGTTTGGTGATTGACTTTTGCTTTTACATGGAATATAATATAACAGTTTCCTAAGTCGTACAAAACAGTTATATGAGTAACTTTAAGCAACTGTATAAGGGTCGCATTGAAGCCTAGTCCAAGATCGTAGACAAGTTTTGTGCTAATAAAATTATTTATAATCACACGCATTTATCATCCACGCAGGATGCATTTGAAATTGATTTTAAAGTCGAACGGGTGGTAAACAATAAACTTTAATAGAATTGTTTACCGCCAATTTACCAAAATCTTAAATGGAGTTTCTAAAATCGCTGAAACCCGTATTCATTAAGTTCTTTTGTAGGCTTTGAATGTAAGCTTGAGGACGATCGGATCAAACTTAAAGCTGCCCGAAAAAACTTTGACTTGAATTTTCTACCTAGGAAGCTTTGATTTTGTGAAAAATGTAAAACACATCTAAAATGATTTTTCATATAGATCATTGGAAAAGAATTTGAGCACGAAACGTCCCCCATCAAATTAATTTAAACGAAGATCTTTAAAAATGAGTTTGAGGCTGATCGGATGGTAAACAAAAAAGTTTCATACAAACGGTTTCCGCGATTTTTCCATACATGCGGGTGGAATTTCCCGAAACCCCGTCTTAGCGTGCACCTTCATCACATAAGGTAACTACCGAGAAAATGGCAGCTTCCTAGCTCTTACGGTTTGGGCTGTGCGTTGATCATCAATCAATCAATCAATCAGTCAGTCTGTCAGTCAGTTAGTCAGGACAAACAGTTTTAAATATAAAGATAAGGAGTATAACAGTTTCTTTAGTATTGTATAGCAGTTACTAAGCTTAAAATAGTAACTATTTAAGGAGTATATGAGCAACCTGCCAGCCCAAGCTGCAGCCTTGTAAAATGCTGTCAAAATCGATTCCCTACATTGATGCGCATCCCTCAAGTTCTGATTAAATCCGCCCCGTCGAGTTGCACCATAGAGCACACAGACAAACCGCTGTTTGCAACTCACATGGAAAAAAGGAAACGAGAGTGCAAGGGGGGCGACGGCGCCGAGGGGATGGCAATGTAAATTTTTGCACAAGTCGTTGTTAAGTCTGCATCGATTTTCTGTTGATTTACCAGAAATTATTTGTGATAAAACACGATATTTCGTCATGTTTAAAGTGCACTCCAGGAGATGAAGCGCTGAATGTGGGGTTAGGGGATGTTGCGTGGTGTGTGTGTGTGTGTGTGTGAGTGTATGTGTATGTGTATGTGTGTGTGGTTGACTGGATGACAATCAATCGCATCATATGGCAGACTGAAGATCCAGGCGGAGGACATGCGAGGACAACTATGCGCTTTTAATGCTGCCTAATCCGGCGTAATAAACATTCACGTAATATGCGGGAATCAATTGAAATGCAATTGAAAGGACTCGTCATGCAAATATTTGACAGGATATAGCGTATGACAATGGGTAAAACACATGCACACAAACACATACACAACCACACATAGTAGAGTTGGGCGCGTGTCGGGCTTTTCTCTCGTGACACGAACATGCACGGGCTTTTATATATGTGAGGAGAATGGTAAAGAATAACGTAATTGAGTTTTTCTCGATATCTCGATAGCTATATGACATTGTTAACCGATGTTGATTGGATTTTGCTTAAATGCAAGCAGCTCAGTTAAACCAATAAATGCCGAAAAATCGTGCTAGAAAAATCCAACACGCGCCCATCTCTAGTCTTAAGTCTAAGTCAACAGACAAAAGTCGCGGCACTTGAGCCGCGAATTAGTTGTGAATGCGAGAAATAAACCGCGGCATACTTTTCGGGATGAGGGCTAAATGTAAATAAAAGAGCTAGAGCTCACAATTCCCAATCTCTCCTGCTATCCAAGTGCCAGGCCAACAGACAGACACACGTGTCCTGGCGCCACCTGCCTGGCCCCCGAATCCTCCCTTGGCTGACGTTGATTATTACAATATTTTAATTGGCCGCTGGCAAATATTTGCACACCTTTAACCCTTTTTAATATGGCTAAGTGCTGCAGTTGTCTATCCGAAATAAATGTTGACTCTCGTCCAGCCAAACAGAAACCTCAACGGTTAAATCACAGCAGCCTGGACGCAGTCTCGAGTCAGTCGGGAAGCCAAATGGGTACAAATGAGCAAAAAAATCCAGCTTGAATGCATTTAACTTGCGTGACTCGGCCACGAGATGCTCTGTTTCGAAATTCATACTCAAATATAGCCATATATATGGCTAAAATTTCCAGATAAACTGCTGTGCTTAATATAAAATTGTTATAAAGTATAAATAAATGAAATAAATCCGGGATAAATAATCTGTTTTATTTTCTTATTTTGAATAACTTTTGTATTTGTAATTCGATTGCTTTACATTATTTCAGCTTATAAATGCAACACACTTAAATAAACGTGTTAAAAATATGACCTAAATATATAATTTATATATTTCCTAATATAATATAAGCTGCGTATGACTCTTATAGAGATCAAATGAATTACAGTTACAGAGCTGCCGCCGCCTCAAACTACCCTCTCGATTATAGGGTATGCGGAAAAAATCCAAACAAAAAACCAAATGGAGCATGCTCAGGAGTATAATTCGATTGTGTTCAATTTAATTTTGACAAGCTTCAATGGCACAGCAATCCAAGCCCAAAGGATCTGCCCTCGAGCGGGGGGCAGGGGTAGGTAGTGGGCGGGTAGGCGGGTGGGCGGGGTGTGTGTGTGCTATGGCACATGAATTGGGCGAGGCGGCAGTTGATTTGATTTTGTTTTATGTTTCCTGCTGGCGGGGAATACTTCGATTTCGCCCCCTTCTACTACATTGAGACGGCCGGGAGGGTTTGGATTTTCGTCTTAGGGTAAGATACGAGCTTGGAAAACAACAGCAGCTGCCACATGAAAAGATTTTGTGGTCAGTTTTTGCGGCTTACCAAAGATTAGAGTAGTAAAATACTTCTTAAGCCCAATTAAGTGACAGTCGTGAGAATTAAAGAAACTTAAACCAGTCTAAATTTTTCTCTTCATAGCCCTTAAAAAAACTAAGAATTTATTTTTTCAAGAATTAATCAAATTAAGGTTTATTTCACAAAGAAAAACCACATAAAGGCGGTGCAGTTTTATCATAGTTAGGGAGATCTAGGAGGGAGGTCTTTGTAGATCAAAATTGTTTAAATTTAAGAATGGTCTTTAATACCCTGTACCCATGTGAAGGAGGAAGATGAAGGCATTTCAAAGCACATACAGTATACTAGCAAGTATCCCCGACCTTCAACGTGGCACGTATAAATAAACCTCTCGAAGATCTTTGAAAATGTTTTTGAAGCCGATCGGATAGTAACTAAAAAACGTTCATACAACCGTTTTTCTCTAAAACTTCTAAAACTAAATCTTTGACCCCCATTTCCACGAAGGAGGGATGGATCTTCCAAAAAGTGCAAAATACCCATTAGATGAATTTGGACGAAGATCTTTGTAAATGAGTTTGAGGCCGATCGGATGGTAAACAAAAAATTTCATACAAACGATTTTCGCGATTTTTCCACACATCCCAGTGGAATTTCCCGAAACACATAAGGTAACTACAGTGAAAATTTCAGCTTCCTAGCTTTTACGGTTTGGGCTGTGCGTTGATCACCAATCAGTCAATCAGTCAGTCAGTCAGTCAGTCAGTTTTAAATATAGAGATACATACATATATACTTGATTATGTATATATATATTTTATTGATCAACAAGCGTTGTCGATCTATTTACATCCGTTTTTCTGCCTAAATTCTATTATTAGATTTCATTAGAGCGAGCGACTGTATTTCGAAACATAAGTTCCTATATATCATAGTTTATTTCAATCAATAATTTCTTGCATATTCACAAATTCGGAATTTATAAATTGCTTGCCAATGTTTTTTTCTGCATAATTCGGAGGCCTTAAATGCTCAAGACACCAAATTTTATGTTAAGATTTTAGAAAACACAGATCAAAAATGTTTACATTTTAACTTTCCCAGCTATAGGCTTAAAAGTCAAACTAAAGCAGACTAGTTAAAATATTGTGTTAAATTAACCATCTCAATCGTTTATAAGTAATATGGCTTAGAGTTTGTAATGATATTGATAGATATTTTCTGAGAATTAAAAAAAATCTATTAAAAAAAGTCATAACTTTCATATGCCAAAGCTATGTATAAAAAAAATATAAACAAAATCATATGACATATAAAAATCGCATCAGTTTTGAAAGCCTAAAGACCTGGAAGGGTTTCCGGAAACTCAAATCTAAACTAATCCCATTCCATAATAAATTAAACATAAGCCCGATTGTGCCTAACTTTCTATTTTAGCAGTATTCAATTGTTAGCCCACATTTAGTGTCCCTCGATGGGCGAAAAGACCCGCCCGCCCGCAACCCGCAAAAAAAACTTGTTGCATAAAAGTTGTGACCATAAAATACAAAGCTACCCAGTTCGGATAGCTCACAATAATATTACATAACCGGAACAGAAAATCTGTTTAGTTGCGGCAACCAAAACATTTGCACAGCAAAAGAATCAAATTAAAAGAGACACACTAACAACAAGGAAAAAACTCTCAACGCCCATGTCCGAAAACCCGAGTCGAAGGTAGGGACAATTTAATGCCGAGTCAGCAGCATGCACCTGTGCAGTCCAGCCCAAAATCCTTTGCACAAGGCAAGCCAAAGCAAACACAAATACAGTTACAATATATTCATACATACGTGTGCATGTGTATGTTTATATACTATATGGTAGAGAGTTCTTGGAACAAAACAAATCGAGCGACTTATCAACACTAAAATATCTACCATTGACTTTTGCACTGGAAAACTGGAACAATGGATGCCCCAAAAGGATGCTATACACCGTGCGCTGATTTTCCAATGCAAGCGCCAACCAAACCTTTGCCAGCCAACTGGAATGTCAGTATATGTAGGAATTTCTGTGGTAGTTTCTCATAAATATGCGCGAACACAAACACACACGCATACATACAAGCCATGGTCAACAGCAAGTGGGCGGAGCCGTCGCAGCATAAGGTGAGCTTGTATATGTGTGCACCATGCGCTCTATGCTTGCCGTGTGTGCGTGTGTGCATGTGTGTGTGTGTGTGTGCCATTTTTATGCGCTCCATGGCAATTCAAAAACGCCTACTTCAAGAACAGCAACAACAACAGCCACCACCAAAGCCAAGCAAACGACGACAAGTGACGAAGTCAACAGAAAGCGAACAAACATAGCCGAAGCATCGGTAGGAAGAGCATAACAAAGCTTTCAAGAAAGAGCAGAGCGAAGGTAAAATAGAAAGAACATTAATTAAAGTATGATTTGTAAGTTGTTGAAAAAATATTATTACAACTATTGGAAAATTAGAATAGCGAAAACAATAAAAATACAAATACCATAGAACAAAAATATACATACAAAGTATAGTAGTAAGAATATGCCTATTTATACGTATAAAAAAAACAAAATATTCTATAATAAATGGAGCTCGAGAGACTAAAATGCGTGAACGGCTCAACTGACTTAATTCAGGCATCTTAAGGAAAAAAAAAACCACAAAAGAAAATCGGGAAAATCGTAAAAAATTTCTTTAAAAAATTTAATTAATCTTTATTTTTATATAGTGTGCCACTGTGCAGAAGATGAGAGGCATTCTGAACTGCTCTGCGAAGCGCGAGAGAGCGCCTGACAGCAAACATTTAACGGTGCAAGGGTGCCAAAATCTCTCTCACGCCGCTAGCGCCTGTTGTTGTTATTGCGGCTAAGCTTTTACAATTCCAGCAGGAGCTCAACAGCGAATGGCGTGCAAGCTGGCAGCGCTTGGAGCTGTTGTTGCTCTTTAATACACACACACACACACACACATACACACAGTCGCACACATATACATCGAATTGAGGCGATGCGCGCGTCGCGGCCATTCTGTGGCCAGGGCCACCCTGCAGTCAAGTATACGACTAGAACCAGACTCAGTCGCCACCGTTAACTCTTTGAAACTGGACGCAGCGAGCGGCAAAAGAAGGAAATAAAACATAATAACACAATTCAAACGCGCTCGCGCCAAATTCAGAAAAATTAAACACAAATTTGAGAGATTTAAAAAAAAATTTAAGCAAACAAATTATAAATTTTTAACGCAAGAGCTAAGACCCAGATAAGTGCAGTGTGACCCATAAGCAAGTTAAACCAAACCCAAATTGGAGCAGTGTCAGTGCGTGAGTGCCCCCTGATAACTGTTAACTTAAAGCAACTCCCCCTCCGCCCCAACCCAACCCAACCCACCCGTAGTTGTATGTGAACCGGCGATCCAATGAAAATGGAAGATCCCACCATCGCCGAGTCATACCTGCAGGAATTTAATTTGGATCATTTGGGCGAAGGCGTGGCCGGCAACACGGTAACAACCCTAACGCCGGTGACCGTTGCCGCCATTGGGCATGTAAAGCGCGAGGATCACAGTCCACCACAGCCGGCCAAATGGACGACAGTGCATGGCCCTGAGCCGCCAGCGGATGATGAGACGGAACCGCCTCCAATGCCACTGCCACTGCCACTACCCGTTGCTGTACCGGAAGCGGCCGGAGCTGACGGCTCCCAGCTGGCTTCTGTATCGCACATAAAGCTGCGCTCCTTTTCGGGACATCAGTGGCACATAGACGAGCGGCGCTTGCAGCCGCTGAGCCCGCCGCCCGAGGGCTATGTGGGCGATCCCGTTGGTGGTCAAGCTGTGTTGGTTAACACCGCCGCTTCTGCCGCTGCCGCTACTGTGCCTGGCGGCGTGCCCTCCACACCGCCAGAGACACCACCCGTGGTGGGCTCACCCACGGGCAGCAGCAGCTGCCCCAGTCAGGCATATGCGCATCATTATCATGCCGGACGCGCCAATCCCGGCGCCAATGTGGCCGCCGTGGGTCTCAGTCAGGAGATGATGTGGCTGCCCAATTCGATGCGTGCCGATCAACAGCCGCTAGATTTGCGTCCGCTTGCCTGTCCCGGCACACAGGAGGAGGCCGAGGAGTGGGAGCGTCAAAGGGAGTATGCCATGCATGCCGCCGCTGCGGCGGCACATCATCATCATGGACATCCGCTGATGCAGAGCCACCATCATCATCATGCCCAGACAAGGCATATGCAGGCACAACATCCCCCGCATCATGCCCATCATCATTTTCACAGTCTGGAGCACGCGCTGCCCATTAATATGCACTCGAACTCCGCCAACTCGTATGCGGGCAGTCCTGGCCCTGTTACCGGTGGTGCCCCCGGCAGCCTATGTCAGACGCTCACCAATTGTGGGCCACAGCTGCCCTCAGCTTGCAGCAGCAGCGGAGCCAGCAGCGCCTCCAATTCACGTGGCTGTGTACGCTCCATTCTGCAGCCCTGCCGCCCGCTCTCGGCGAGCTCGTCGCGTAGCTCTAACAATTCGCCACGCACCTGCTCCGGTGCCTACAGCAATGCCACGCTGGAGGATTGCATCAATGATGACATGCTGACCACGTTGACTGTGAGAGAGCTCAATAAACGCCTGCACGGCTGCCCACGGGAGGAGGTAGTGCGTCTGAAGCAGAAGCGGCGCACGCTAAAGAATCGTGGGTATGCACAGAATTGCCGCTCCAAGCGGCTGCATCAGCGCCACGAACTGGAGAAGGCCAACCGCCAGCTCAACCAGGATCTGCATCGACTCAAGATGGAGTATTCGCGCGTTTGCCAGGAACGCGACGCACTGATGCTGCGCCTCCAGCAGCAGAGAACTGGCGCCGCCGCCGGCGCGGACAGTCAAAGCTCACCGGAGTTCTATCTATGACGCCAACTGGCGGCGGCTCCAACGGCTTCCACCTCAAATAACTCGCATCCGCTGCAGCAGCAGCAGCAGCAGCAGCCTCAGTCGCAGTCACAGTCGCTGCCGCCGCATCGTGCCTCGCATTCTCATCCGCATTCGCAGTGGCCGCCACAGCAGGTGGTTAACTAATCTGATCTGGTAAATGACGCCAAAATAGTCCACAAGTGAAAAGGGTTCCCCAACAAATTTGAACTACATATTCAAAATCCCGTTAATATAAGACACATTTCGTACATACAGTTTCCCTGGGACCGTACTATAGTTTCCTAAATAATATCCCGTTAACAATATTTGCTATTATATCATATTTTACTATGGTATCTTTTCGAAAATGTTTTTCAAATAATATATTTTCAAGCAAACCCCCAAGAAATTAAAATATGGTTTAGCCCACAAATAAATACTTTGTTCTATAGTTTTGATTGTCTACAAAAATTGTTTTCAAAATCATTTTATCCCTAATGTCTAAAAACTTGAAAAAAGATAGAAAGAAATTCAAAATAATTTCCCAAAAATATCCTTAAAATAAAAAAAAGCCTAAAGAATACACAATATATGAAGCTTAGCTTACACATGAAATCACTTTAAATCATCTTTGATTATATAAACTTTTCCCAAAAATTATAGCTCAAAGAAAACTTAAAAAATAAATAAAAAGAATGCAGGGAACAATATCAGGTTTCCTTAACATTTTTTTATATTTATATTTAAATAGGGTGTACCTATATTTTTGAATTTTTTTTCATGCCTTTTAATAAGTTCCATACTAAACCACGTTTTGGAAAACTTGTTAAAATTTAGTTATTAAATTATAATTTAATTAATATTTTCATATGTGGATTATTTCAGAGCGTCCCCCTTATCAATTTACTACTGCAAAAAAAGGTATTTTCATGCATTTATAAACCTCAGAATTCATTTAAACAAATCGTTTTCACTTTCAATTTGTGACAATAAAATATTTCCAAATAATTTTGTAAGTTCTTGTTAAGTTATCGATCGATGCGATACGAATCGATTTAAATCGAACATTGGCTGATAATTGGCTGTCGTATAGGGAGAGAGAGAGAAAGAGAGAGAGAGAGAGAGAGAGAGAGAGAGAGAGTGGAGATCGCACACCCCGAACACTTAGTTCAAATTATTGATTATGAATTGTAGAAAAAAGGAATTTAAACATAAAACAAACATTTTTGTCAGCTACTGATTAATGATCAATCGACCGATCGCAACATTGTATTACAAATTACGAGTTAGTAACACACGCTTATTTGTTGATTAGTTATAGCTTTAGTTTTTTCTAGTATTAAGTGAGAGATGACAACAACAACCAAAATATCGTATACCCTATACATAGGGTTAGACTAAATAGCTGTATAGCATGTTTCATAGCAGACGCTTTCATTTGGTTTCCATATCACAAACACATACACATACACACACACACACACACGCATACACACTCCTGTAATACCCTGCAAATGCAATAAAAAAAGATATATAAGAAAAACTATAAACTAAAGGTTGTATTATGTTTTAAACACAAGCACTTGAAACAGTTGAAAATACTAATGAAAACCAAGTCCTATAAATGTAATTAAATCAATGAAAAACAAAAAAAAAACAAATATTGTAAATACAAATCAAATTGTATAAATTCTAAGCTAAACATTCGATGTCTGTCTTTATGATACACAAAAAAAAAAATTAATAAATAAAAATGTTTAAGGAATACAATACTGAATACGACAACAATTGTGAATAGATTAAGTGTGCATAATAAAACTTAGTAATAAATGCAAAAAAAAAACAACTTTCAAAAAATAAAACCATATCTCGAATGTGTTCTTAACTCTAAAATGCTTTTCTATTTGATGAGCGTACTGTTTTGTTCTAATTTTTTTTAGGGCATAAATATTTCCTCAAGGAACCTTTAAATATATAATTTTAATTTCAATTTTGCTGCTTGATAAAAATCACAAAAAAAAACGTCCAAGTAACTCGAGGAAATATAATTTTGCCGTTTCCATTTATTAAGCAAAATATTAAAGACTTGTTTAAATTGTTTGAAATATTTAGATAATCCCGCTAAACAGCTCGTTGACGTGACCTCAAAAATATATGAACTTAAAAGCAATCCAAGAAATCTTATAAAAAAGATATAATCAGTTTTTATGACAATCGTTTTCTAAGATATTTAATTGGAAACCCACGAATTCCTGAGCAGAACCTCTTCAAAAGTATTAGGCTAGGTGAGATCTTAGCCGATGGCCATAGTAACCAAAAAAGGTAGCTAGACGGGGTATTATAATAATATTATATTTGGAATACATTCATTTTTCATTTTTAGAAGGGTTTCCTTGATTATTATCCCAATATCAAGCTCTAAGTAGTAAATTTACATAGCTCATGCTTTATAGCCACAATTGAATCACATTGAGCACATAGCAGCTATAATTGACGTCACCTAACTCAGGTAATCAATTTCTCAATGATAAGCGCTTTGGATTACAATCTGATTTTTGTTTGGGCTATACTTAGTTACAAACTACAATTCGACCTTCGGTCGAGATACTAAAACAGGCAATGCTTAGTCTAGGCTTAAGACCGAGTATCATTTTATACAGCGACAATTTGCTTATAACGTGATTAAATGTTCTCAATCAAATTGAGTACATGAATTGAAATTATATTCTGTAAGTAAACTGATAAATTGAATATCTGTCTTTCCTTCGCATAACAAACTAGGCATGAATATATATACATATATATATATATGGAATGGATTCATATACCAAATTGATATAGTGTATGCAACAGCTTCCATGGAACTTAATTTTGTGTGGTCTGTTGGCAATTGATATACGCGACCGACCACCAGCAACAGTGGCAAAACCCGATACGCTAAATTAAACAAATCGAGCTTCAGATCCAGCTCCAGCATCTCCAGCGGATGCCCAAGTTGCTTGGATCGAAAATTGTGTCAACAAACAATCGATGGCCACTTGCGTCCGTATAATGTCCAAACAGATGCCCGAGCAGGCGATCCACAGATTGTGTTTGTGTTGATACAGAGGGAACAACGTCTCCGTTTATAAACAGCAGCCGGAGGGGCGAAGGATCCTCAGCGTAATTCGGTGAAGTGGTTGCGAGTTGTAGGCTTAAGATCAAACTTTGCTCTTGTATTCATTAATAAAACTTTTTCGATATTCGATGCCAAATTTTTGGATTGTTTGTTTTCATTTCTCTTGACCAGCTGTTGGCACCGACTGGGCATTTGTTTATATTTTTGATACTAATCAAAATTGGCTTCGCAGCGTGTAAGCAAGCTGTCTGCTACCCTATGAAATTTACATATGATTTATACCTATGCCTAGTCAGATTGGCGATGTGCGTCTGTCTACCTTTACAGATGGATTTTAGAAATTAAATAAATATGAAGACTACATTTTGAGCAAAGAGAAGAGTTTGAAAAAAGTTTAATAAAAGACAATAATCGATCGAAAATATTTAATTTAGATATATATTGTATATTTTAAATGCATTAAATAAACACGAAAATCTATGATTCCGGAATCAGAAAAAAATAATTTTGGCAATATAATTATTATGTATTCAATATAATTTTCTATTTTCAGTGGAATATTTTTTAAATCTTTTTTGCTTTGCGAGTACATTTTTTATTTATTGAAAATGTTTGAAATGGTTCTATAGTATTTTTTAACTTTAGTTTTAGAAAAATTTCACCTTTACTAAAACTTATAGAACATTTTCTAAGATTGACCAACAACAATAACTGTATTGATTTTTTTAAACTTCTTAACACCTTTTTTTAATTCATATATAATGAATTGTACATTCATTATGGGACATAAAATTAATTGAATTTTTCGTTTATGATCTTGATCTATTCGAAGATATACTCAATTGTATGCTATACATACGTTAAAAGGGTATCTTCTAGTCTTACACTCTCTATTTCTATTATTGTTTCAGCGTTTTGTGAGTTTCCTGTGTTCCAGCGAACCTAAAATAAAAACTCCATGGACATCGGCTTCTCTTTATGTAATGGAGAACGCGACGGCGACAACGCGATAAAGTTGCGCAAGAATTTTTGACGAATTTCATTTGTCGCATATATGAATATATATGTATATATATATATAGACGACATGTATATGCGCTTCATAATGATTGCTTTGTCAATGTCCACCAAGTGGCCATTTTATTTGGATTTCTTTTGGTTTTATTATTTATTTGCTTATACGCTTGTCATTCTGGCCCCGGCTACGGCTCTGTGGCCAGCAGGAAGTCTCGAATTACACATCTTTTTTTTTTATGCATGAAAGCGGCGCATGCAACAGCCCAGATTTGATTTGATTGCTTTAAATGGCCTAAAGCAACAATCAACCAAACTAGTTCAACTATATCTTTATGCAACTAGGTGGTTTTTGAAACTATTATAATCCTATAAAAATCAGGAAATATAAGAACTTTTCGTATAAATATCTTCTGTTTGGCATATTTAATTAATTAGAAGGTATCTCGAGCTACATTTAAGTTCAAGTATACCCGAAATATTGGGGTTCTTATTTTAGATACCTATAACTTAAAGAGATATTTCTTAAAACGAGCAAGTCTGCGTATAAAAACCAAGTAGAGAGTGTGTATTTGACTCGGTTATACCCTATACATAGTTCCGCAACATCTCGATATGAGTTTTTGCCCGCACTAAGAAAAATTAGTTCTTACTTTATTTTAGGTTTATCAGTCAATTGTTATGATATACTCAGTAATTATAAACGGTATTCAATTTGTTTGCCTTTACTTATTAAATAAAGGTAAAGAAGGATGAAAGTAAGATGTCCAATAAATTGATCATATCTATACCAGAATCATCCTGCCAAATTTTGGCATACCGGAGGCCAGGCTGAAAATGTATATTAATTGATTTAGCGGTAGAAAGGGGAGTTAAGAAAAGCCTTATTCTGAACCTGAAGTGAATTACTTTCAAAGTTTCTTTAGTCGGTTTTATATAAACGGACAGAGAGAGAGGAACGAGGAATATATGTGTTGATGGCGACACAGAGGGTATAAAAATTCTCTATTATATATTCTCTTTTATATTTATAAACATATGCTTATATATTCTTTTATATTATTTATAAGAAATATCTCTTCCAGATCATAAATAAGCATTTACCAAATAAGTGATAAGATATCAAGTATTTTTATTCGCATAATCAAATTGCAAGGATATGAAAACTTTTATATATTAAGTTTTTAGAGTTTTACTACCATAAGAGTACCTATCCCCTTCCCCCACCCCCCTGCTCGCAGCATCACATACGTCAATGATTGATAAGCGTTGGCGAAACTTTTTGGCACTTGTCCTTTGGCGCGATAAATTTGGCTTTTTCATGCTGCTTCGCCCTGCAAATGAGATTTACGAGCATATTTAGCAGCAAACTTTTGCCGGACAAAGCGTAAACTAATGAACTAATGAGCTTTTGAAGCGCCATAGAAAGTGGCTAGTGGAGCGCTTCATTAGGCTAATGAGTGGCTAAAAAAGGGGGAGTTGAGCATGTAGAGCCTCAGGCATGACGCGACAAATTGTGTGAGTGGCCGCTGAGGATGTCTTAACGATTTAAGGTTAAAGTCAGCGCGCAAAAATTGGAATACCAGCACAAGTAAATCTGCCCCGCCCTTCTACAATGTCGCCGCTACGTGTGCGGCATGCAAACCTGATAAAAATAGACGCCAGAAAGAAAAAACAGAGAGAAAGCAGGAAGCCCCCAATCATGCGATTACATGTGTGAACTATCGATTGAATTAAGAGACAAAACGCAACGAGGAGGAGTGCCTTACTGAAGATGGGTGGGGTTGGGTGGCATGTAGCCACTTAAGCGCGTCGCCGTCCACTTGAGGCATAAAAAAGAAGAGCAGAGAAAAAACGCAACAACCCCAAAACTCAAACCTCATCTAGGTCGTCAACACGTCGCACTGCAGGCATAAAAACAGTACGCAGCATAATCAAGCGCTGCGTGTGTATGTGTGTGTGTGTGTGTTGGTGTTGGTGTGTGTAATAAATGTTGACAACTTGCCCGGTCACCGCCCTCACACACATTCCTCTAACGCCCTTTGGCTGTGATTATGCCCACGAACTGGACCCTGAGCGCCGGCCGATTGTCATTACCACTTTGCGCCGTGTCTATAAATTTCATTTTTGACGAGCTGCGTACAGCCCCCGCCCCCGTCCCTGCCCCTGCCCCAGCGCCTGCCACCGCTCCAGCATCCTGGCCAGCCACTTGAGTCACTTCGAGCTCGATTTGCGATTTGCATTAGAATTCAATAATTATTGTTTAATATGCACTTGAGCGCAAGCAAATGTCGCAGCACTCGAGTGCCCACAGATCAGGAGTTATTTGAGAGCTTAAGGATTCAAGGTAATAGATAAAATTATTATAAAATACTGTCGGCAAGGAAATAAAAAGCCAATAAGCGTATAAAAAACCTGATACGCGGTTGTATGACACTTATATAACAGAAATAATACCTGTTGAGTTTTAGATATTTAGCTCTTACATACGTTTTACTCTTGCAAACTTGTCTGGCATCTGGTTCTCACGTATAACAGTTGTTCTACATCTGAGTGATAAACAAGCTGCATAATAAGTTAGCTATTTCGCCTTACTATATCAGCAAATCATATAACAGTTTATGAATGAAAATTAATAATCTGCCAAATATTTACTTCACTAAGTTTTTGCCCCATATATTATGTGGAAATAGTATTATTAATATGCAAAAAAGGAGTTGTATAGCAGTCGATGTTGCAGTTTAACAGTACAAAATAGAATGGCATGAAAATATTTGAAACAAAAAATCTCACACAACATATACGGTAAGTAATTCGCACGTTTATCATTTGTTTTAGGCTTGTATAACCATTATGCAACACTTGTATAACACCTTGAATGTATGGTATTTAATATTTGTATAACAGTTGTATGTAAATTAATGTTTTTTAACACTTGTATTACAATTAAATAGGATTAATATAATACTTGCATCACCGCCATATAACAGTTTTATAACAGTTGTATACTTGTTTAATCTTAGCTTGTTACTTAAACCCAAGTCTTGTACCACTTGTATTGCAGTTATGAACATCTTGTATAACAGTTGGATCTTAAATTTAAATCGAGTCAGGCGCATGATAATCGGGCCGTTCTTTGGCTGTTCCTCTACAGCACCTATCTCCGGCTGGCATCTTGTGGCACCAAAAAGGAAAAAAAAACCATAGAAAATAAACCTACTTGTGAGCATTTCGCTCAGGCTCCCATGGCTGACACGCTTTCGGAATTTTTCTTTTTTTTATTTGTTGCGCCCCATTCTGTGTGGCATTGTCTTGCATTTTTATTGATGGGCTGCTTTGCTGTTTTTTACGACTTCCCCTCCCATCACACACAGCGAAGCAATGGACTGGACTGAACTGAACTGGACTTTTCCGTGTCATTCAAACTCGTACATTTCGTTCTTCTTCTCATTTTTTTTGTTTTGCCCGTGCAGTTGTCGTTCCCTAAAGGCGATATCCAGTTCCGTTTGCCATGTATCTTTATCGCTTTATACCCGTTTCCGTGCGGGTCAGTCAGAGGACAGGCCGGGGACAGACTCGCATAATTTCCGTAATGACCAATGATATAAATGGAACTCATTTGCCAGTCGCCCCGCCCACCTTCCCCCTTTGCAGTATTGATGCGCTGCCGTAAATCGAGTAAGCCTTCGATCTGGACTCCTTTTAACGTTTGTAATAATAAATTAAATCACATTTCGGCTTTTCTACTTGGTTTTTTTTTTTTTGTATTTTGGTGTAGTCTACTTTTGGGGGTTCGTCTACGGTTCATTGGCTTAGCATATGAGGATTGGGCTGGCCCTTGCCACAAAATTTGGCCCAACTACCATTGCGAATTGCATGCAGAAAAAAACAAGAAAAGAAAATAAGATTTCGCACAGTTTTCCAGCGCAATTTTCATTTGGTTTACTTTAAGAACCCCGTTTTTCGGTCAACCTTCGATGAAGAAGGTTGTGCAGCCGAATTTGAGGCGAATGCGGTAGCTTCAAGCCCCAACCAGGTAGTAGCAGGTGCATTCATACATATTCTAGTTTATTTTTTGTATAAGTGCATACATACATATATACATACATACATATATATATCTCATGTAGCTCTTTTTGTTTTGGGTGTTAACTTTCCGCCAATTTGGCAGTTTTATGTCGCTGTTTTGGGTCTTATATAAAATGACAACAAAAAGGCAACAGCATAAAAAGTAGATGAGTAATGAGCACAACTATATATCTGGCTATATGCTGGTAGATATATATATATATATATATATATATATGTAGCTCTTAAGGTATGTATTTAAGTACAACTAGATGTAAGCTTTGCATTACCAAATTCCTAGAAAATCTGCCAGGAATATTTCTGAAAATATTTCAAAGATAAATGTTTTCTGATGAAAAAGTCTGATAAAACCGAAACAATCCTAAACTCAAAAATTGTAGAGGTAGGATGATATGATGTGATATCTATCAATTGAAGATCATTTCGTAATTGATAAATAGGTGAATATATTTTGTATGATAAGTGTTACTATAATAAAGTTGTCACATGTTTATCAGAACATAATAAAAACAAATGGATCGATATTTATTTAGAAACCGTGTCATGTTCTACAATTCACAGGCTAATCCAATTGCCAGACCCTATAAAAAATAGATGTTAGACCAGCGTGGGAACATAAACAACATCAAATCGTTCCACGATGATGTCTTATAAACATTTGGAATTCAACAGAAACCTGCTCCATAAACAATCCCAAACAGTCATCGGGTAAGGTTTGGACGAGCTTTTCCAGACGAACAAGCGAATCTTCGACTTTGCATCTGTTTATAACCGACTCGTGGGTTACGAGGGGTTACGAGGGGGTTGAGGTGCTCTATAAGACCTGTAGATTTGTGCTGATTAAAAGAAAGACACGTTACGATTGCAAAATAAGTCTGGTGGCGAGAGGGGCGAGCGGCTGCTCGTTACGAAGTGCTCGTGTCAGCATTCTGGGGTCGTCTGAGTCGGTCAATGAACCACGGGCGGAAAACTAAAAAAACTGATTACGAGGGTCTACGCTAAGCTCTTATAAAGAAACATACAGATACATACACATATACATATATATATATGAAATTAATTTTTTCTATAAGCTGCTCGAGAAAAACTACACGCGCCGCTCTGACAACAATTTCAGCACATAATAAGGTTAAAATTAAATGCACTTCTCTGTTTTTTTTTCTTTTCATTTTCATAAAATGTTTATAATAAATTGCATTTCAATTTCAACAGCTTAATGTTATCAGAAATAAGGGGAAAAAAGATTTGTGCAAATTGTTTTTAACGCTGAATTTGCAATAAATCGAAAGGTAGGCAGAACACAATATAAAAAATAAACGGAAAGTAATCAATAAAATAAATGAACGACTTAAATATGATGTACCTTGGAAAAGGCAGAATCAGATCTATTACCATTGCCCTTACTTAATGTTTATTAAAAAAAGCCAGTGTTGCAAAGTCAACTTAACTTTCGATGGTTCAAATAAAACCTAACTTAACTTTTAGTTTCGGGAATTCCCAGATGTTTAAAGCTCTAAAGCTGAAAGTTAACCAAATGTAGTATTCAATTTATATAAATTTAGCTATAAGAGAATAAAATGTATTTCACAATAAATATACTTTTAAGCAAGGCAAGTGTTCTTAATTAAACAATTTTGTATGTCTGAGTTTTTTTATTAACTTAAAAATTTACCAAATTTTAGTATGTTACATTAGCCATAATAAAACTGCATATACCCTATATTTAAGTACAGGTGCCCAAACAGAAAATCGATTGCAGAGATCAGCATTAAGTGCTGGCTTTTAATTTATTTATTGTGCTCGCACAAAATGCAATTTGATGATTTAATTAATATTGAATTACACATTCAGAGGATGACCGTCCAGTTCAGTCCAGGCCATCAACAATTAGTTATACAATCATTGTACGTACATTTCAATCAGCTCTGCGCCGGTTTGTTAATTGGTGTGGCAACTGTACCTGACCGTAAACAGGCAGTCTTTAATTTATGCCTGGCAAATATTTAGCATACAAACACACACGCACACACACACTGCCAGAGCTTATTAATTAAGAGACCGACCGCACTCATACTCTTACGTTTACCCATACGAGTCTCGTTCGGCTGTCTTCTTTTCGCCCCTCAAAAATCGAGAAATCATAAAAGCGTAAAATCGAAATGCCGCCATTTCGTGGTGGCTGTTGCCAAACTTGCAGACTTCCTGTCTGCCCCCCCTCCCCCACATGACAGCTTCTGTCTGTTATACAGCTCGGCCCGGCCCGGCCCGCCCCTGCCAACTGGCTCCTTTATTAACACGCATATCAATTCATTTTGATTGTAATTTATGCCGTAACCAATCGCTGCATATCGCTCACATCAGCTCTTCCTCGGCTCTGTCGCGGCAGGGTAATAAAATTATTGTTTATAGATATGTTGCGGCTGCAGTTAACAGATACAAAGATACAAAGGATACACAAACAGGATACATGTCATATGTGGCTGAATAATTGGACTACTTTCTTTCGAGCTGCTGCTTACTGGAGCGTGCTCTGGAAATGGAAAAGAAAGGAAAAGAAACAATGGGGTGTCCAAATAAAAATACTTGCAGAGAGGATTGCAGGAAAGAATAGCTTAAAACTGTTATACAGCTTGCAACGCTTGTAACTACCATGGCAACAATATAGTATAAATTTAATGCAAAGCAGATTGAAATATTATTCATAAAAAACAATTTTCGCTGTTATACCATAGCGTAATATTAATAAATGGATTCTCTCTGTTATACGACATTACATATGTAACTTTTATACAAGTGTACGAAACTATTTCATGTTTTTAATACAGCAAAGGAATCACCAAGAATCCGATCGTTAGAGTTTGCTGCAAGGAACAAGAAGGAAAACGCAGATAACCATGCACGCTGACCAATATACATTTTTCAAAACTGTTATACAACAGCTATGAACTGTCATACGTTCGATTCACTCATTTATACAGTCAATGCGCACAGAACTACATATTTTATTACAATAGAGGACATGTTTTTTTTAAACTATTTGATAAAATCTGTAATATAACGGTAATGTTTCAAAATTAAGTGTATGATCATTTATGTTCAGTTTTACAAGAGACACCAAATTTTAAAAAACTGTTATACTGTTATGTCAAATAAAATATTTAAAAATGGTATAAATTTCATATAAAATAATTTTAAGCCAAGTTTTAAAGATTATTCGAATAATATTACAAATTAAATGTTCTAAAAGTAACAAAGTATAACTAAACAGATTAGTCAAACTGTTATAAAAAGTAATATTAACTTGACACTGACCATGCTCCAATCAGCCTAATTGGGCTAACTGTTGGCAAGAACTTTAGGCCAGTCTCCAACACACCCCTCCCTCCCCCCATCCCAAAAGCCAAAGTCAAAAGACAAACGTCGACAAATGACCCAGCAATGAGCTGGGTGAATAAATGCGAATGCGAATACGGGAATAAGAATGGAAATGAATGTATTCGGTAACAATTCATTAAGCAAATAGAAATGTGCGCTAAACGCATTAAGAGATTAGCACACATACACAACAACAACAACAACAACTGGGAAAGGGGACAGCAAGCGGGACCAGCAATTCTCATCGATAAACTGTCGAACTGGGCAACTTAATGACCCTCATTTCATGTAAATACCGCGCTGGGGGTATTTTGAGTCAGGGGTTGAGATTTTGGCCAGCATTTAATTGCTAACCAGAGAGCTCAGATGTGTGTGCCATGTGTGATGTGGTTAACTTGGCTCGGCATTTAAGCCATGTGTGTGAATAGGTAAAATCATTTGCATGGGTTTATTAAGTGCACATTGTTTCAACAACAATGTAAGCAAAACTCACACACAATCTGCAACCGGAAATTGACAGTTGAAACAACACTTAAGTGCAATTTTCAGGGGCAGGTTGCGGAAAAGGCTTAGGAAAACGGGTTGCCTTGTCGCCAATCAGGATGTCGTACCTCTTCAAAGCATCGAAACATATATTTAACTAGATTTAATTTTTAAATTATTTGCTTAAAATTCATAGTGGTAAATATAAAAAATAATGTCTCGCCCTTAGGATATACCTTTTTTGATTTTGATGGGAACCTCAATTCGTCAGATTATACCAGTATCATATCTTAAGGAGTTCTCTTTAATCGAAATTTGGGTTAATGTGCTTAATCAGTTCACGGTTTTGTTCATATTTATATTCAAAAATAATAATATTTTACATTCGAACGGTGTGGATAAAACTGGCCTTGATGTGAATAAATTCACCACAACTCATCTAAATCTATTGGAATATATGCGTTCTTTTTATACCCTGAACCCATTAAAAATGGGTAAACAGGGTATATTGTATTTGTACAAATGTATGAAACAGGCAGAAGGAAGCATCTCCGACCCCATAAAGTATATATATTCTTGATCAGCATCAAGAGCCGAGTCGATCTAGCCATATCCGTCTGTCTGTCCGTCCGTCCGTCCGTCAGTCCGTCTGTCCGTATGTATGAACGCAAGGATCTCAGAACCTATAAGAGTTAGAGACTTGAAATTTTAGCTGTAGATCCTCCTAATGCCCGCGCAGATCGGTTTTGTTTCCGATATTCGATAACCTGCCCCGTTTCTAAGTTATCGATAAAAATCTATATCGAAATCCTGTTTTTTTGAGCAATTTCGGCAAATAATATGAGCTATAGTCACCAAACTTGACGTGTAGCTTCTAGAGTAGTATATATATATGAAGTATTTTTCATTTTATACCTATCGCCTGTCGGAAGAAGAGGGTTCGGGGTATCCCCTAGTCGGGAGCTCCCGACTAGAACCTCTTACTTGTTTATTTTGGTATGTCAAAAACAATCTTGAAATCTTTCAAAAACAATCTTTCGTATTGTAGAATAGAAAGAGCTTGATTGATTTGATAAATAAATTAAATACTTTCCTTAGGCTTTCATTGACTGCCCTTTGTATTTCATATCTAATCCTCGATCTCGTCTATAATTTAAAAGTTAATTGTGGTAAATGTGTTTGTCTGTTACGAATAAGTTGAGAGAATACCCCACAATATAAATTGTTATGTTTTTTATTTTTAATTTACTCAGCATAAATTTGCTACACATTTTCTATTTCCACTAGCTTTTAGTTTTAGTTGATATTTTAAATAAGGTTCCACCTTTTTTTATTAAATATATTCTCTTACGTCTGTTTCAATTCTTATTTCCATTTCTCACAACCATCAGCTCGCTGGTCTGTTGTTTTCTTCTTACAGGAATATTCCGATGGTGTTTTCCTCCACCTTGCATAGCTTTCACGCTGACCCACAAAAGAAACATTTCGATACGAATGTCACGTACCGCAGCTGAGCTAAGTAAAATTTATGCTATCCTTTTCCATCAAAATCGTGTCTCGTTGTTCTGTGCCACACATCACAGCCGTGTTTTGTCTGTCCGCTTTTGTTCGGAGCTTGTGATAAACGTTTATGATTATTTTTATGGAGTTTCGACTTGGCTGCCAATTTGGCTGCTGATATCTCGGAACTTGATTTACTTTAAATAGCACAGACCTACCTCCCCCTCTCCACCCTCTCTATCTCTCGACAAATGCAATTTATGTGTGTGTGGTTGGAGCAAAAAAAGAGAAGAAGGAAAAACTTTACACGTGACTGCAGCGACCAGGACCTGGTCAGTCAACATAAAAGTCAGGGCCATGCGTTGCCCTTATGTGTGAACAAATATTTTTTAGAGGGCGTCACCCACTTTATGCGGGTCCTTTTGCCAACGGCCAACGGCTACGTGTCATTTGGCCTATCTGCCACAGCAAATCTTTGTCGTCGTCCCCCCCCCCATTCACGCAGCCAGACCAGGATAACAATTTCCATAATCGCTGGTTAAACAAGGCCGCACACAGACACACACGCGCGCTTGGTCAAGCTGACCATCACACATGGGGGCAGGGGCAGGGGGGGGGGGGGGTCGATGAAGGGGGAAATCTCTGGGTGTCACAACCCGTTTATGATGCGCACACATTCCATTTTATGTGCCTGCAAAAACATTGCATGAATTATGCTTTACATATTTTTATTCACTTAACACATTTCCCCCTTGCCCGGCTTTGACCATAGGAGGGGTGGGGGGGGCTTAATCAAATTATGGCTTATCTCGACTTAGCGGAGGTCAAAACGCAAATAGCCATAAACATGTAGATTATAAACGACGAACACCCGAAATGCCACCCAACTGCCAAAGGTTGTCTTTGGTCCTTCTGACCTTGTTTCCGGCTATTTTTATTGGTCGCCTTTAATGGAACTTGGGTCCAGAGCTTTCCAAAATGTAATTAATGCAACAGTTTTATGTGTTTGCATTGCGCAGATCAAACAAATTTACAGATTTTGGTTATTGATGATTAAGTTTTGCAAAATAGGAAGATAGTTAGCGTGTCTCTTCTAAGGTTTCCCAGCTAAACATATTTGAGCAAAACCGTCGATCGTAAACAATTTTGACTTTCCTAAAAATGGTATATCCTTAACATTCTTTGTCTAATGCGACTTCATGGTGGAACTAATTTTCTTTTCCTTTAGGAACCCCTGTCCACAGGTTCTCATGAATTCAGGAGAGACCCACAAGTTTCCACTGAAAAATTCTAAAAAAGCATTTATTTAATTTAATAAAAGGGTGTACATATTTAAAACAAATTAATTATAACAATTCTATGACACATAGTACACATACAAATAGTGGGGAATTATTATTTAATTTTGAGGAATGGAACATTATTTATTTTTTTATTTAGCTAGAAATCTTAAGCCTCAACTCAAAGGAATAGCATGTAAGAATGTTAAGTGTCTGCCAAACGACCAACCTGAATAAAGCCGAATTTTGTGTGGCTGAAATCAAACTGGTAGCAAATCCATGAAATAAAATCTATTAATATCGACAACGGCTGAGGAGTCCATGAGACAAACCATATCTGGAGCAGGACGTAGCTTCATTTCATGCTCAATTCAAATGTTGTTCAATCTCATTCAAACAATTTGTATTGTAGTTTTATTACCACAATAAAACGGATTAAGCGGCCCGGGATACAAAAGGGATGCAATGAACCCTGCTAGGAAAGAGGGCGTGTCGAGAAGGCGTCGCCCTCGTGCCATGCTGTAACATGGTGTGCGTGTGTGTGTGTGTGTGCAAGTGTGTGTAGCGCCTTTTAAATTGACTGAATTTCCGCACGAATTAAATTTTCTGTCGAGCCGAAAAAAAAAAGAAGAATATTTCACGCATCAACTGGCAGACAAGACGCTGGGCGATGGGCGTGCCGGCCATATTATAGAGTCCTTGAAGCCTATTGCCGGCGTTTTTCACACTTTGCCGTCTGTCGTTGTCGTTGTTGTTGTTGTTGTTGCACAATCAACGACACGTGGCAAGTGCCATATAATTTATATCAACTTTATATTTTTTATGATTTTTTTGTATTTCATTTTTTTTTTCGACTTTGCGAGTGTTAAATTTGATATGCTTCAAGCTTTAAAAATGTATGAAATATTTTCTGGTCTTAAATTGTTTTTTCATTTGTTCGTTTTACAGTTCTATCAAATTCATTTGGCTTAAGTCTCTTCTTTCCCATTATGAAAAGAAATTAATTTATATTTCTTTTAAACTTCTTTTTATAAGCTGCTTTGGCCAAAACATTTTCAAAGTAATCATTTTTTTGGATCAATTTGTTAGATTTTACGGTGCGCCTGCTTCTTTCACTGGTTCCCCTTTGTCTGATCCCTATCTAAATCTATTACAATTCATATTCATATTCCGCACACACACACATCGCCCAATCCCCCACACACTGCTCTGTAGCATGACATAGTCAGAAAGTGAAATCAAGTGTTAAAGAGTTTTGAGAAAGAAGTCTGCAAATATTTTCCCTTAACAATGTCGCAATTCTTTTGCAAGCGTTTTCTTGTCCCATTTTAAATGGATAAAAATAGGGTATAATGGATTTGAGCATGTGTATGTTACTCATATTCCATACGCAGATAAATGTAACTTCTTTCGCTATTTTGCCTGGATATTTTGAAGAATTTATACATAATATAGCACCATAAATTCAAAACTTATTTAAGAACCAACATTCAAAAGTATTGGCCGCTGCCTAGAAGAGAATATAAGTTTACGTTACGCAGTTCGGGTACAGGGTATATCCCAGTCGGGCACTCTTAACTGGAGCACTCTTGTTATTTTTTGTAGCCCTTTTACGAGCATTTCCGTTTGCTGCTTAGCCTAATATCGAAATAAACATACTTTATCCGTTATTGCCGTCGAATTTATGGTTTCTTAAATGCTGCCCCCGCCAACCCCCCCTTCAGGCGAAATATGAGACGCACATGTTACGCATTATGCAAGCCAAATTGGATGGATTTTGAAAAGGGTCGCAACTATGTATGTGCCCAGTTCCTTGGATGTGGCCAACAATCTTCTATTAGTTAAAAAAAAACTTCGACAGCTGCCCAAGTTTATTAGAAGATGACAGTGAGACGATAAGAAAGTTTTGACAGTTTAAACTGGAATTAATGCAGGCATGTGTTGTTGAAAGAAAACTTAATTTTCTTTGTTTTTATTTTTTTTTATAATTTTGGTTCATTTATTGAGGCTTCAAACGTAGTGCCTCGAAAATGCATTCACAATCGCAATTAAAACCAAGTACAAGGTCACCGTTTTTGCACAGACAAGGAAAAATTGCCACAAATGACTGCGACGCCGCCGCTAACAAAATTGCAAATTTTGCACATGGGAAACAAATATGTACATGTATGTATGTATTTGTGTGTGTGCGGCCTTTCCACGGAATGCAATTGAAATCCGTGGCAAGATAATGCAGCGGCGGGCAGAGGAGACCAGCAGACACCACCTACCCCAATATAGCAAAGACAAAAAACAAAACAAAAAAAAAACCAGCTGAAAACAAAGTTTCCCAGCACTGCTTTTGCGCAGGTCCAAGACTGGAAATGAATTACAAGTGTTGCGAAGTAGGGCCACACGACTCCCTCTACAACAACAATAAAAGCAAAGCACCACGCAGTAATGGCGGCTACAGCTGTGGCTGTGCAGGTTTGTGAGATATGAAATAGAAATTAACGCAAAACGAGCGCGAAAAAATGGCAAATGTATACGGGAGCTAGCACATTATTCATGATCTACAAAAACAGCAACGCCCTCGCGTCGCTCTCGCTCGCACTCACTCACTGAGTTTTGGGGCGCGTGGAAGCTAACTTACAGTTATGTTTTATGGAAAGCATAAATGCAAATATACTTACCACATTCCAGAATATGTGCAGAGTTACAATACATATGTATATGTATGTGTATATATGTATGTACAATTCCATATGTGCATTTATGTTTGTCCATACATATGCTAAGGACTTCCATTACATTTTAAATGCATGCTCACACGACACCTCCAAATTGTTTGCGCCATTGTTATGATTCGTCGTTACTTTTGTTTTTTAAATGTATTTTTGTTGTTGTTGTTACTTTTGTATCATTTTCTTTGTTTATTTACAGTGAATAGTCGTACGCGAATTTAATTTAAATCCACGCACATATTTTTTTAAAGCTTCTGCTTTCTTCACACTACTTCCAACGCAACTTCTTGCCATCTGCGTTGCCAACCGATCTATCGATCGCATAATAATTGACACCGCTCTCTATAACACCTGCCCAATACAAAGCAATGAAAAATAGCCACAAAATAAAGAAATCATTAGAAAATCGTGTAGCACATTAGTCCAACTGTCGGCACCCACCCACAATTTGCACATAATGTTGAACACGCAAGTCAATTGATGCAATTTGTTCGACAAGCTGCCGGCAATTGGGTCGCCTCCGACTGGTGCTTACCCCATGTTTCTTATTCCTTGGGTCCCCAGTGACAATTGACATGAGAGTTGAAAATGCCGTAACAGGTTCACGGTCTGCCGCACGTGTGGTTTGGGTATCGATCTCGGCGGGTGTTGATGCTGTATGGGTGTGTGCTCATCAACAGTTTGCAGTTGCTTTGCTGCTGATTTAAGGGTTGGCCGACGCTGCCCTTAAATGAATTGCGGCGATTTATTGCGGTAATACTCATTTAGTTGCCTGAAAACAGTGGTTGTCGAATGTGTGTGCGTGTGTGTGTGGCCGTGCTCAAGACGAGTGCAAACAATGCGCACAATAAAAATAAATCTCCAACTGGTTAGGGCAGGGCATGGGGAGTGGCTTTAGCTTACAAGTGTGTTTAGTTATACCCGTGGGAAGTCGTCTGTGGCGACGACTGTTTTAATGGCTGTCAATGCGTCGCGTTGCCAATTACTTTGAGTTTGATGCGCCATTGATTGCCAACGGTTTTTGGTATTCATGTCACTTGCAGCCCTGGCAGGTCTCTAGTCTGCCTATTACAATAATCACTATAATTGGGCTTTACTTTGACAAAGACGAAAAAAAAAAATTACGTGATATGCATTTTAGCCAAAGCCCGAGCTATGCTAGCTGGCAATTAATAAGCCAATTTCTTGGCACCACTCTTATCAGTGGACCACGTAAATCAGCATTATGTTGAAAACGAAAATGAAAATGAGCTCAAAATTCAATTACAGCTAGAGGGGGGGCAGGACGCATTAAATCGCCTTCGTCTTTCAAGGCGCCACCATAAATCAACCACCACCGCAAATGAAGACCTCGCATAATTTTGCCAAGCCAGGTATGCTTCTTATTACATTTTAAGCAGCTTTAGAAGCAAACCAAACTAGCAACAGCTCATAACTCATTGCTTTGCTTGGCTGCACGACGTTTTGTCGCATATTTTAATTTGTTTTCTAATTTATGAGAAGCTTTGCCGTTTGCGTTGCCAACCTAACCGAATAGTGTTGCACCATGTTAATTGTTTGATAATGTTTACGTCCTGCGAACATAATAGCATAATTAATCGATATTAAATGAACACAGCAGCAACAACAGCAGAACAATAAACGCCGGAAAACCTACAAAAGGTTAAATTAAACGAAGTAATTGTTACCGACACAGACAACAGACGAAACTCCCCCCTGCACAACTCGAGATCCCGAGTTTCTGACTGGAGGGGTGGGCACACTGGCACAATGCACAACAAACAGTTGCCCAGACACGCACAAGGCATAGCCCGATGGGTTTTTTGGGAGAGGGTGATGGAGAGGGAGTGGGAGCGGGGGTAGCTCGTTGAGAGTTTTTGATTTTTAAACGGAGTTGAATGGTTGATAGGGTGGGAGTATGGCAGGGGCGGACTGGTAAAGCGCAGAAAGTCACACTGCAGGTGGCGGCACTGAACCAAGGGTTGGTGCGCAAAGTGATTTAAATGCATTCTTAATGGGATGAAATTATGTGCTCGGTCTGATTTGCGGTTTGACGTAGTAGCTCCAGACCAGCTCAAGGGCAGCACCAGCCCCCCAACATTCTCTAGATACATATACAGATATAAATATGCATAAGCTTGCGCTTTTGATGTGCGCCCTGTCTAGCTAAAGCGAACCTGGAATATCCTTCGCGCAGAATGTTAATCTTAAGCTAACTTATGTTACTCCTTAACTACAATTTCTTTAATTAAAAACCTTGCCTATAAAATTCTAATTAAAGTTTGGAATTTGACAAGTACAGCGCGACCCACGAAATCCGCTTAAAATCATAACAAAATAACAATTTGTAGCGAATCCCGTTTACGGGTCACATTAAGAGTCCTTATCTATGCTAAGCAGCGGTCACACATTTTCTTTGACCCCGCTAGCGTAAGCTTTTGCTCGAGTGGGGTAGAAAAGCTTTAGACAGAAAAGGCACACGATTTTTATATTATTGTATTATATTTTATGTGTCAATTTTATTTTACTTTATTTGTATAATTGTTATGCTTCATTTTGAAGCGCCATATTTTGAGCTGGCGGCAAATATAAGAATATATATTCATACTTAATATATTATTTACATATAATATTTAATAATATTTCTGCAAATAACATTTGAATAGCGCCAATTAATTTTTAATTTAATTTTTTAAGCGAAAAAAATACAAATTTCCAAGGCTAAGGGTAAATATAAAAAAAATGATAATATGCTCTAACAATCTAACATTAAAATTGTATATAATATTGCTTTAGGGATTTTACATAATTATATTTCAAAAGATTATAATAAAAACCGACCAATACACTATTTAATAGAACAGAAAATAATAAGTTAAACACTCAAAATTTTACAATAGAAACGAATTTGAAAATATACGACAATGCTAAATGTAAGTTCTAATTCCTGTGACCGACTGAATATACTAATATTTACAAGCCCTATACCAGTTCTTTATATACAACGTTAAACAAAAATTGTTTATTTTTAATTTGCCTACCTTTTGACTAAACTTGTCCTGATGATCAATTCAAAACTGAACGTAATTTGCAACGGCATGTGTCCCTTCACTCTTTTACTATTCAGCTCAAAAAGTTATTAAACTTTTCAGCAACGTTAACGCGAAGCTGCTAAGTGACGCCTAAAGCTTGTGCAGCGGGTTTGGCAGATTCTGTGGCGGCAGATGACCATTCGGAGTTATAATATTTAAATGTACTCTACAAACAGTTGGTCCAGTAAACTCATAACGATGCAAGCAAGTGGAGCGCGCACGCAGCTCGTCAGCAGTGCCCGGAAAGGAAATGGGTTCAGTGGCCAAGTGCGGCTCGGCGACATAGAGTTCATCGCCTGCATAAATATTATAAAAGTTAGAATCTGATCTATTATTAAAAAACCGAGCACAGTTTACCTGGCAGAGCAAACACCATGCCATCGCTGCAATTGTAACCAACCGGTAAAAACAAAGTAGTGCCCAATTGGCTACGCTGCGCTGCAAATTGCAGCAGTTTCTGGTAATTCGGGATAGCTATCAGACGCGAGAGCTCATAGATTTGTGGTGGCATAAGCCAGAGTTCCCCGTGCTGGTACATACACAAAAAATCGACTGGAGTGCGCCACTGTAAAAAGATTATAGATTTAAAATATATACATGGGTGAGTTACACTTAAGTTAGTTACCAAGCACTCCTTGACCTCAGTAGGCTCTGCGAGCAGGATAGGCTGGTTGTCCAAAAATACCATGAAGAAAACCGTTTCATGGCTACAAAAAAACAAAACAAATAGTTTGAAGCTAATTAAACCAAAACCAAAAACTTTCATTAATCAGTTTTTCGACAATTTTTTCGTCAGGAAAAGTTTAAAGACAATCGCATGGCAAAGTAAGAAGTTTCAATTAACCAATTCCGCCAATTTTCCACCAGGAAAAACAGTTTTATGTATGAAATAAAACCTTTTCAACCCCACCCAACTAACCCTTTTTTGACAATCGCTGGACTCGCCCAGGCGGACCACTCGTGTAGGGCCCACAAATCCGGCACCACTTGCAGTTCACGGCACAGCTCTAAAAATTCACTGGGCTTATTATGCACACGTCGCTGCCAGGTCTCACGATCGAAGTGCTGCTGCTCCCGCTGAAACTGCGCTGTCAGAGCCACTGCATCCAGTTGATTCAGTTGCGTACGGCTGCGGCAGAGCAGAATGCCCACCTCCTCGAAACACTCACGCAACGCCGTCAAGCGTAGCGTAATTTCCCTAATAAACCACAAAGATTAGATTTGATCGGTGTTGGTATTGCACCTTGTACTGACCGTGCCCAAATTTTGGAGCGTTTAAAAAAGCGATCGTAGCAACCGTTGCCTTGGGGTGCCAATATTCCTGGCCTATGATCACTGATGAGTATCAGGCTACGCAGCGCCTCTTGGGACACGCCAAACTGCTCAAAATACTCCAGCCAGGCGACGCTCTCATCCCCCTCCACGTCCAGTAGGCCGCCAGGAAAAACAGTTTGATTGTCCGCTATGGCCGTGGCCTCGCTGCGCTTCAGCATTAATAGCTATGGAGAATAAAAATAAACATTATTTAGTGCACCTGTTGATTCTAGTTGCTAATGTTTTTGTCACTCACATTGTAATCCTCGCTAGCTGCTGCTGCTGGCGCCACCAAAATTAGGCTCGCCGAGGTACGCCATCTAGTGCTCGCATTTTTTGCACTCGGCTGCTTTACTTTATTTTCCATTTAATACTTTTTTTGTTTTGTTTTTATTGCCAATAGGTCTAATCAATTAGATGCGCTTTGGACAGTCGATAACATCGATAACATCGCGATTAACTTGAAATCGATTACTAAGTGATAAGCGCAACCACGAGTTTGGTGCGGGGGTACAGCTACACCTAAAAACATTTATTGCTCGTTTTTTCACGTTGCGAGGGCTACCATTTGAATTCTGCGCCACAAATATTACATATTATATTTTCTATATCAATCGTTGAAATCCTTGAAATAGTAAATTATTCACCATGAAATATTTTTCCAATCAGAATTTGCAGATCGGTAACGACCGATCTTCTAATATTAATTTAGCCTCGACCACTGTTTCACTGTTTCACCACTGTTTCATTCATTGCCAAAGTCAAAGGAAATCAATGGCTGTCTTGAAAATTCACAAGTTTATTATATTTTTTAGTATATTATATAGTTACAAAACAATCAATTATTTATAAAGTAGAGTAGCTAATATAGCCTCCGGCTAAGAAATTACTACATCGAAACACAAGTCCGAATTGCGAACCGTCTGCTTGATATTCAGTTACCTGAAAGACTGGTTCACTTAGACAAAGGTACCAAGGTGCATAATATAAGAGACAGCCCTCGTAGCCGTTAAGTATATGCACACAACATGTTCACAAGTACATATATATTTAATCAGCTTTCGCCATTTAATGTATTTCTGGCTTTATTTAATGTGGTTTCGCAGACCATTTATGATCATGCCAGGGTATTATGTTTTCTCTTTACTGATAGTTAAGCATATAATTTGGTGCACAGTTTTGATTTCGATATACCAAGTTATTTTGGTTATCTTTTTTTAAAACATACATATAAATCTTATAATATAGTTTTCCCATAAAATCTAAATGTTTTTACAGCTTGCCTAAGCCAGAGCCAGAGTGTGAGTGTGTGTGTGCGGGAATTATTGGTGTGGGTGTGTGTTCAAAATGTAACTAGATTGCCAATCCGATCGCCACCTGTCGCTTTTGTGCTAATCATCGTTACAAAACAAAAGTTTTCCATGCCTATATGCCTTCCCATCTATTCGTCTTTCTTGGTGCCAGCGTCAATATTGTCATCATCATCGTTGCTATCGTTATCATAGTTGGTCGGCTGCTCACCATTACGCAGCAATTTGCCAACAAATTCGTATTTCTCCTTGAATTGCATTTCCCAGTCACGCACTGAGTCCATTTCCATGGTGCCCAGATCGCTCAGATCATCGTAATCATCCTTATCGTTGGCCACCACACTGAATGTGGCCAGATTGCGCGATGCATCACGTCCGGCAAATGTGGCATATGGTCCGCCTGGGCCATAGAAACGTTTGCCCTTGGTGACGTCATAAACATTGCCATTGACTGCAACCAAAACACGACCATCTGGCTGATTGCCATCATAGGCCCGCAGTTCCTTAACAGTAAAGTCACGACGCAATTTGGGCAACTCCGGCTCAGCCGGTTGCTGTGCCAAATCCCGTGTGCCCGGTCCCTCGCAACGGTCACGCACTATTTTATATACCAAAAAGCAAATGATTGAGAGCAGAGCCAGATTCATGGGACTGTAAAAGATTTCACGAAATGCGGCGGCCAGAAATGACGAATCGGCTGTTGCATCAGCTTCAACTGTATTTTGTTGGGATTCCATCTTTGCAAGTTGCTTCTTGTGGCTCCGGTAACCGATTGTTGAACTTTGCACACGTTTTTCGTCTGCGCTTTCTTCGCTTTATTTGCGGTGCGTACGTTTGTATGAGATGTAAATTGCAAAGTGAACACAACAAATACAAGCGCACGATTCTTGCATTTATTTATACACAATATGTTGATTTCTCTTTCTAGAACAATGTATTTTCTTTTCACCCTGTACCTGTGCCTTTAAACAGCTGAAAAGCGTAGTTCTGACAGCTGACATGAGCCAGCGAATTGCAGGAGCAATCGGTTATCGGTACTAGAGACACGCTATCGGTTACTTGTTGCTCCTGAATGTAACGGACGTCGAAACATATTTATCAACACTACCGTTCAAAATTCGTGCACAACGACAACCGACGACATAGCGAACTATGATTACAGCAGCAGCCCAAATAACAATAAACATTTGTTGTGCGCAGAGTAAAAACCACTTGGCAGATAGCTGAAGATGCACACAAACACGTGCCACTGCAGCTGCCCAAATGGCAAGTGTACTTAAGAGCCAGCAAGACTCAGCCCAAGGCACTTGCACTTTCTGTTTGCAAACTGAAACATTATGAAAATTCTATTAACAATCATTTGGCTAGGCTGCATCTGTGCAAGCTATGCTGAAAAAGAAGTAAAGAATATCGAACAGTTGCTGGAGGCGAATACCAAGGAACTAAGCGACACCAAGCTTATACTACATCACATTGACGCCACAAACGAACGAATTAAGGCCAGCATAGAACAGCAGCGCGTCTGGCTGGAGTCCATTAAAAATGTTGATGGTCTGCTGGCAAAACTGAATCTATTTCTTGATGCGCAAGGCACTGTTGTCCAGGAAGCTTTGAACAACATAACGCTCAAGTCTGGACTACATGCGGAGCGTGTGTCTAAGGAGGTAGGCGGCCTGGTGCGCCTGCAGCTCTCCACAAAACAACAGATCAGCGGGCTGGAGCAAAAGCTGGATGCCCACCAGAAGCATGTGCTCCAGAATGCACGAAGCATTGACAATAACATACTGGAGCTCACCAAATTGATAACTCGCGCCATTTTACCCCAGCTCAATGGACTGCAGTGCTCCTTCAATAGTCTGGAGACATCGCAAATCAATATAGAGGTGGAGCTCAAGAGTTTGACACGCGTCAAGGACATAAGTGAGGATTCCAATCTCAAGCTGAAGGTACTGGGCGACCAACTGGTCAGCTTGAATCGCACCCAGGACGCAGGTCTCGCAGTCCTCACGCACGCTCTGACACAGCTGAAGCCTCTGAATACCTGGCAAATTAAGCATGCACTACGCGATCTCATAATTTCCCAGAAGCGTATTGAATTGGATCTGGAGGCTTGCGAGAGACGGGCATCGCCGCATTACGCCGATCTGCCTGGTTCCGCCTCCTATACAGCCTATGAGATTGAATCCCACGCACCACCACCGCCGCGTGCTCAGCCTGGCAAGCAGGTGGATCTGGTGCACGTCTGGAACGACAAGGACCAAAACCAGCAGAGTATGTTATGACTTATAAACTTATACAAACACAAGCTTACTATCCACAACTTTTTCAGGTGCGCACGGTACTCCCTACTACGCTAGCGCCTACGTCCAGGCACCTGAACCAAAACCCAAACCCGGCAAGCCATCAAATGCCAGGTACAGCCATTATGTTGCGCCAGCTGCCAAGCCCGCTGGCTCCAGCTCCGTCTCCTGGCAGCAGCCTCTACCGTGGGAAGATGTTTTCTCCTCACAATCCGCTCCAGCGCCCAAGCCCAAGCCCAATTCACAAGCATGGCCAACTGAACCACACTATCCGTCCGCTCCAGCACCCGCGCCTAAGCCCTATCAAACTGGTTCAGGTCGCAGGAGACCCACAGCAAACCAGAAGCCATGTGCCCCGGGCCAAAGCTCGCACAATCCACCGCGGCACTCAGCTCCCGCTAGCTATGGACCACCAGCGCCACTAGTACAGTCTTATTCCCAGCAAGGCAATAAACCTGGTCAAGCTACGCACCAGCTAAGCCACGCTCCCTGGTACGGCGCCAACTCCCCATCCGACGGCTACTAAGGCACATCAGCTTCATTTTATGTGAAGTTTGCAATTGTGTAAACAAATAGATATAGCCGAAATATACATATGTACAGCAATGTTTTTAGTAAAATTTTAGACCATATAATAAATTATATAAACCATAAACAAAGGTTTTTTAAGATTATCAGTTCAATTTAGACGGTTGAATTTTTTATACCCTGAGGCTTACATCAGTTATTATTGATTCTCTATCCTCTATCCTATATCCTATTCTCTTTATTTCTCAATTTGACTCATTTAATCTCTCTCTAGTGTTTAAAGTAAGAATATTTGGAATTTTCCGGAGCTATATTAAATTAATTTGTCGTTTACTTAGATTAAGCAGCGACAATTTGACCAAGCCTCTCCTGTGGTCATTTTCAAGCAATAATTGGTTTCGAACTCTGGCTACGGTCAGATGAAATATATTACAAAGAACCGAAGTTTACGTTTACATTTATATAAAAGCGGAATGTCATATAACCTAAGGGGCGTCCAATAACTGAAATTGGTTAAACATTTGGATTTCTCAGTGAAAACTCTAATCGATGTCCTATGATTTTCTACAACCTAAAAATACCCTTGCAGAGGGTATTATAATTTTGTGTAACGCATAGAAGGACACATCTTCGAACCAATAAAGTATATATATTCTTGATCAGTATCAACAGCCGAGTCGATATAGCCATGTCCGTCTGTCTGTTTTTATGCGAACGAGTCTCTCAGTTTTATAACTATCTTTATAAAACTTTGCAGAAGTGCCTTTTTCTGTTGCACGTAGTACATAGATAGGAATGGGAATAGGCTGAATCGGACTACTATATCATATAGCTGCTATAGGAACGATCGGTCAAAATGTAGGTTCTTGTATGAACAACTTTTTTGTTTATCAAGATATCTTAAACAAACTCAGCATTTATTAGTTTTACTATGGTCCTCATCTATTTGTAAAATTCTATCAATATCGGACCATTACATCAAATAGCTGCTATAGGAACGATCGGTCGAAAATTAAGCTGATGTATGGAAAACCATTCTGTTTTTTCAAGATATTTTGACTAATCTCGCCATTTATAAGTTTCACTATGTTCCCTTCATTTATGCAAAATCTTATTAAAATCGGACTCCTATATCATATAGCTGTCATAGGAACGATCGGTCGAAAATAAAATTGTTGTATGGAAAACTTTTTTGTTTTTCAAGATTTCTTAACCATACTCGGCATTAACTATTTCCCTGTGCTTCTCAGATACGGGCAAAGCACTATGAGCATTATGAAAAGGTTGGGACTGCAAGGGTAATAAATCTTCGGCGTGCCGAAGATAGACCTTCTATCTCGTTAAAAAAAAAATCTATCCTTCCTGATTGCGTTACTTAACATTTTTTTTTTGTAAATTTACTGTTTTAAAAAATTAATGTTTCTTAAGAAGCTCTATTTATTTAATTTTGGGTTTCACGATATACATATATAGAGAGAAGAAGCAGTATTCAAAGACAATACAATAAATATAATCCATTAATATCTACACAAAGTGCTCGATCGTAAATTAGAATAATGCAGAATAATACAAATTCAGATTTTTATTTAATTAATATATATTTTTTTTAATCATAATAGTTAAAAACTAAAAAATATATTTCAAATTTAGTGATTCCTTAAAAACCCCATATCACGGATATGTTTAAAAGATGAGATACAGAAGGACACAAAAACAAAGGGATTTATTTTTTTCTGAACAGTTGGGATTATTTAAAACTCTAATTTGCACTATAAAATAACAGCCTGTAAGCTTAACCCATATTTTACTGAATGAATTTATTAAATAATATATTTAAAATTGTGACGCATTTTTGGAACAGTTACATACAGCCGGAAAAGGTAGAATTTTGCACGTTTAGTTTTTGGACGTACACTTGAAAATGTTGGCCAATCGGGGGCTCCAAATCTATTAATAGCTATCATAGAAGAAGAATGTCAAGACGTGACCCAACCAAAAGTTTAAATTATATATTAGCCCAAAAGTCGTTGAACTATTTTTTGAGATGATTACGAGTTCTAAGACCTAGAGTTTTTGGCAGCTGATACAGATTTTAAGATTCGAGGTTCTGGAAAATAGCGATTAGCTGTGATAAAAATTATGGTGGCTTATCCTAATAACCGAAAATACCCCATTTCCAAATGTTATCAAAAAGAATATGGAACGCTTAAACTCAACGCAGCCGCTGATTAGGTCAAGGTGCACCTGGCACGCGCCGGCTGGTTACAGCTGCGAGTATTTAAGAAGTAACCCACGCCAACTGACGGCAGTTCCAAATTAACGGTCAAACATGAAATCTCAACTAGTTGTGCTTATTGTGTGCTTGGCTGCCATAAGCGTCGCCGAGGAGCAGCAATCGGAGCAGGTGCGTCTTACAACAAACCAACAGCAAATTGCATTTCCTTAGTCTAATCCTCTCCAGCAGCAAGCAGTGGCGTCTAAGCGCGTGGAGCCCGGAGAGAACCCAAGCAACGCCCCAATACGTCGCATTCTGGAGGAGAATAACGAGGCACTGCAAAAATTGGACATTCAAGCACATAGCATTAGCAACTCCCAGAAGGGTATTGAGAACAAGCTGAGACTGCTGGGCCAGGATGTAGCCGGCATTGGCCGCTTGGAGGATGGACTAAAGAAACTGGAGCGTGTCTCGGAGAGCAACTTTCAGCAAACAGCCAATGGCATCAGGAACCTGGCGGCCAGCATCAGAGCCGCCGAGAATAGAACCGACAGGGCTATCGTGAGCCTGGGACGCGGCCAGCAGGATATCAAGCAGGTGCTCGTCAAGGTGGATGCCAACCAAAACAGATATGAGCGTAACCTAGATCAGGTAGCCAGGTCGGTGCACCAGCACCTATCCAGTCTGGATAATTTGGTTAAACAGTCGGTGCTCAAGGAGCTGGTGGCGCTTGTGCAACTCGCCAAGAAGCTGGACCATGCACAACGCCACATTGAGGGCAAGGTGAACCATTTGGATGAGCTGACGGCGCTGAGCAGCATTACGGCCAATAAAGTGCAACATCTGGAGCAGGGCTTGCGCTCCATAAACAGCACACAGCAGCGCCAATTGGCGGCCATTGGGCAGACAGTGCAGCAGGTGGGCGCCACCACCTGGCAGATTGACAATAAGCTGGGTGTGCTCTTAAGCACGCAGAAGAACATTGAGCGTGCGCTGGTGGAGTGCAAGAAAAGTCAACCCGAGCACAAGGATCACCCAAAGCTGCCAGAGCACCCACAAGAGCACTGGGAACAGCCTGCCTTCGTAACTTACGAGTAGGTAGCATAATCCTAAATAACTTTCATGATTAACAATACTCATTACAATTTCTAGGAACAAGGATCAACACAAAACGCCCTCGAAGCCAGACTACGATAGCGGCTATACCAATGCGGATGAGGCTTCCTATCTGTACCAGCTCTGGTATGGCAAGGATGATAAATAGATGAGCATATCTTCTTGCCCTTGCAGTGCATATTAAAGTTAGTCCTTATAGAAGTTGAGACATTCGTTGCCATCATGTTTATAAAATGCGTTTTAGGACTCCGTCAGTAGTCGATATACCCAGCTACAGTTAGGATCAATGTAACTTAAAGATAGCTATATTAACAATCTTTAGCAAATTGATTTGCTGTATATACATATTTAATTACATCCATCCGCTAATTGGGTATAAATATAACGAAAGGGTTTTAAAACGGATATTTATATAGGCATAATAATTCTTAAAAGCATTTCAAATCTTTGATATTGATAAACATCTATAGATAATCTTCTTTTAACTTATCTTAAAGATATAATTATCACTGCAAGCGGAAAAAGTCCTTGGCATTCCAATAGTTCTTGTTCTTTGTCGTTTATTTTTTAACATTTCCCTGTTTAGAAAAATGTATTTAACAACAATTATAGTTCGTTTTAAACTAACAATTGCACCTGATAAAGCCTCTGTTGTAGTTATGGTGGAATGACACCTGCAACAAACAATTAACCACGTTTTCCACTTATGAATTGTTAATAGTTATTTTTTGAAAAATAAATACCTGTGTTTTCATCAATGCAAATTTTTGCTTCCCATATTAAAGAGTTCTTGGATCTATGGGGTTGACCTGACCATCGGCAGGCTTAAAATTGATATGGAGCTGCGATTCATGCTGATTCTTATGCTCTGAACGATGCAAATTCTTTTTGGCCAAAGAGCGAAAGGCGTCTGTGGAAAGGCCTGTCTCGATTTTGTCGTTGCTGGCATCAGGATTTTCGGGATACATGTCGTCACCCGGCAACAGATGCACCAGTCCATCTGTGCATTTGTACATGACCGGGTGTGTGAGCACATAGCCCATGGATGCACGCTTCTGTGCAAACTGACGCAGCTCCTCCAACGTTTGGAAGTTGAGACAACGCGATAGTTCATAGTATTGCGGTGGAGGCAGCCAGAGTTTTTTTTGTAGCGCAGCCTGCAGATAATCCAAGGGGTCGCGCCACTGTTTTAAAAATTAAAAATGAGCAGGGATTACCAAAAAGAGTTATCTCTCATCTTTTGCTTACCGCATAGTCTTTGACTTCGTTGGGCTCAGTCATCACCTGCGGCTGAGTCTTCAGTGCTGCTAGAAAGAAGGCAGTTTCAAAGCGTTTTTTGAACGTGGAGGGTGTGCGCCAGGCGGACCATTCGTGCAACGCCCACAGATCTGGCAGCACATCCAGCTCCTCGCAGAGCGTTAGGAACTTGCTGGCATCATTGTGCACCACATGCTGCCAGTGTTTACGGTCGAATTGCTCATTGAATTGCGCATAGCCATCGGTGCTGGTCAAGGTTTTGCGATCACGGCAAAGCAAAATGCCCATTTCCTCAAATGTCTCACGTAGCGCAGTCAGACGCAGCGACACAGCCCTGAACAGGGTATAAAAATGAAATAAGAATTAAAGAACTATACAATTTTCTACTTTACGAATTGAGAGTCTCATCAGCGTTGTTCGGTGGCGCAGCCGCCGGGCAGAGCTGTTGCAATTTAGCAGCGTTAATGTCGTAGCGCTGAAAGTGTTTTAGCCAAGCGGGTGAGCTGTCTACCGCTTCACAAACGCCGCCCGGAAACACGGAAGAATCCGGCATGAAGCTGGACTTGGAGTGGCGTGTGAAGAGTAGCGCCTGCAAAATAAAATCTAGTAAGCAAACTGCTAAGTATAAATATAAAGTAAATATACAAACATTGTAATCATAGCAGGACGGCGCAGAACTGTTGTCCTTGGCCAGAAGTATAAGGCTGGCGGATTGACGTATTTTAGCCAAAACTTGTTTCGACATGACTTAGATAATAATAATATTGATACGAATACAATGCAATCAAGTACCTATCGATCTGGCTGATAGTGGGAGTGGGCTGGCACCACAACTATCGTTTGCGCTGATACTGTCATAAGTTGGCCGCCACTTGCATTACCTAGGCCCTAAACGACAATATAAACTGTGTACATATTGATCTGACTATTTTAAAGTGAATTTACGCCCGTTCCAGCTATCTTTTTCAACAATAATTTAATTTAGCAATCAATAAACGCAATAAGCGATTACAGACATATTAAAATCACGCAGCTATCGATCTGGCTGCTGTCGCAACTATCGATTGTATCGTTAATGTTCTCGATATGTTTTTCCAGCTGTCGAACTCTCGTCTCGCGGTGCAAAGGTGAAAATAAAATATGATTTTGATATGAATTTAGTGGCTGAAGAGCCACGATCAGTTACCAGCTCCCAGTATGACTACCTCAGATAAAGTCCGGGTCAATGGGTATAGGCCATCAGCCAGCTTAATTCTAGCAGGCAAAGCGGTGTCCAACTCAGAAGAGCAAGTTGATTACAATGTAAGAGTAAATAAATAAATTACAAAAAAATATTTGTCACTTTTATTCATCACAGCTTTTGCTAATTAAACGCACAGAGCGCACATCATATGCACTAAATCACTGCGTCTTTCCTGGCGGCGTTTTTGACGCCAAGGCAGATGAATCCGCCGATTGGCTGACCTATTTCCAACATTGTGGCATTACCCAGGCGCAGCTGGAGCTATTGAAATGCCGTCAAGCTACAGGCAGACCAGAACTCATGAGCCGGGGCGGTAATTTCTCACGCGATATCTCACTGCGTCTAACGGCACTACGAGAAACCTTTGAGGAGGTGGGCATTCTATTGTGTTGTACAAGTCTAAAGGATTTGGACAAGGGTCAGCCGGCACACATGCTGTTGCAGCCATTCGAGCGTGAGCTCTGGCAACAGCGCGTACACAATGATGCAACACAGTTTCTCGAGCTATGTCGTCATCTGTCTGTCATACCCGATCTGTGGGCACTGAGCGAGTGGTCGGTTTGGCGCACACCAGCTTCAGCGAGTCGCAAGTACGATACGGTCTACTATTTTGCAGCCTTAGAGACCAACCAAGTGGATTTGTTGCTCGAACCTAGTGAGGTGGCTTCGGCTCACTGGCTGCACCCAGGCGACTGCTGGCAGCAATCTCAGGAGGGCACCATCTGGCTGCCTTTTATCCTGCTCTATGAGACGGCGCGTCTAATGAACATGCACCGCTGGGAGCAGCTTCTACAGTTTGCGCATCATCGCAGCGCCCGAGGCTCCACGCTATTGCAGCCAATCTATTATCGGCCCACTGACTGCATGCTTGGCGTCTTGCCAGGCGATGAACTCTACTTGGCTAACCCGGAGAACTGCACTGAGTCCATAATATTACCGAGCTCCATCAACGAACTTAATACGCTTGCCAAGCGTTACAATCGCTATATGATCTATGGCTTCCAGCGCGTGGATTTTGCCTGCAATGTATTACCCCCGAATGGACATTTGCCGCTGCACGCTCTTATAAATACTCGGCTTGCGAAATTATAACATCAAATAGCTTAAATATGTATATAAATCTTTTTGTCATGACTAATTTAAGCTTATTTTTGTTGTAAGCTCCTGTGTGGAACTCTTGTTTTGTTTTCCAATGGGCCTCAAACTTATTACCAAAAATTCCTTGGGCCACATGGTCGTTAAGTTACTAAAGGTAATATAAAAATTTGTACACAGTCGAAAATTATGTAAAAAGTGGATATTTAAAAATGTATGTCAATATATTTTACCAATTTGGATTAAATTAAACTACCACTAGTAAGCTCTGCTTGTACATTGCGACAGGCGTGACACAAATCCTTCACTGAGCCCAAACGTTGTCTGGCGCGCTTTTCCAGTGCCTCCATATTATCGTGCTGTTGCAGTGCAACGCCCATTTCGGAGACGGCGCGCGAATATTCAATCGCTAGCAAAGTGTCGGAGAGCCCAGAATCCAGTTCAGAATGACACAGCGCACAAGTCGAGGGTACCTCGACAATTGGTTGACGCTTGGCGGCAATTTTATTGCCCGTGCGAAAAACCGTAGACACCGTGGATACATAATTCAATTGCAGATTTACCACAAACGCACTTGTCAGGTTTTGGAGACTAGCATCAGACAACCGACTAGGGTCATCCGACTGAAACGGTTGCAGCTGCTGGGCGTTTATATAGAACTGCACTTCCTGTTCGTTGAGATCCTTCAAGGGACGTAGAAGCGAGACGCCGCCCTGCAGACGATCATCCAGCAGAGCCACATCCAAAGCAACGCTACCGCCGCGACCCAATGCCACGGATGTTAATAGCTGTGCAGCCAGGCTGGTGCTTATGCTGGGCTCAAAAACATGAGTGCACTGCAGCTGGATGGCAACGGCGCTAATGAGCCGTTTGCGCTGCTGCCGTACATAATCCTGCCGAGCTGTCAAGCTGCGCAATTTGTTTTCAGTTGAGTCTAACCGGGAGGCACTGTAATCCTTGAGCAGCTGCAAGCTGTGGACCTCTGCACCCAGCTGTATGACATAGAACTCGAAGGGCGCATAACGTTTACGCAGTTCGTTTAGCGTTGATAAAGGATCATTGTCGGACGGTGATGCTCGAGCATCTATGTGAAGCACACGTGCGCTGCAGTGCAGCCGTTTGAAAGTGTTTTGCGTTTGCGCAAAGTGTAACATATCCAGCAGAACTAAAGACTCGGCGCTACCGTCTACCAGTAGCAGAACCTCAGCATTGCGTGGCAGCGCCTTTGCCGCCCCTAATGCGGCACGAAACTTGTGCCTGGCATAGTTGAGGAAACATTCGTGACATTCAGCGGCACGAAAGTTCAATTTGTACAGCTCCAACGAGTTGAGGCCGCACTTGTTGCAGCTGCCTGCAGTAATAACAGTTCCCACTGTTGAGGAACCAGGCAGCATGGCATGCGTTGCGCCCTCGTCACCAAAATCATCTTCGCCAATACTGCACATTAAATCTAAATTTCAGCAAATAACGAAATATAAACTAACCCACACAACAAACTGTGGGTGTGTAAGAATTAGTGATGATATGTGGACCGATAAGACATATCGTAATTAGGGCTGTGCACAGGGCTGTTATTGATTTCGATATCTTAATGTATCGTCTGAGAGTGCGATATGCAGCCAACTTTTCTAGCAAGCAACCTTGCGCCCAGCAATAAAGTGCAGTGAAAAATATAAAAATAACTATTTAAAACCGTAATTTGTTATACAAAACTATTGCATGAGGTTAATTTAGTGCATAAGGTATGTGTAAAAAGTGTTAATCTATAGAAAAGAGTTGATAAAATGTCCCAAATTTGAGCGCAAAATTTTGGCTGCTTCCTTTGCATGTGTGCGTGCAAATGTAAATTTTTGTGCCCGTGTGTTTGTGTGTGTGTGTGTGTGCGTGCTGTAGTACGCAAGCAAAAGTATCGGGTAGCAAAATCGAGAAACTTTCTTATTGGAACATACACAAACGAGTGGCTGCCATAGTGGTGAGGTGGACTCTATGTACGTTCAAGCTAGCTGTCAGTCACTACAAAATTACATCAATATTTTGAAGAAGCCTACGAAAATCGAGTAAAAAAAATGTTCATAAATATAAATTGTGCACAGCCTACTTAAAAGTATGCACGCTGATGCCCTTGTGGTGCTAATACAATAATAACAACAACTATACGCTGGCAAACAACGTGTGTGATAAGCGCTTTAAAATACAAAGCACTTTCGTTGAGTTTAATTGGCCGAAAATTTCAATTAACATGAACAGCAACTCTGCAAGTAGCCAGTGTTAATAACTGTTTTTGCTTGTGTTTTTCAGCATTCTAGCTAATATTGTACATATAGTGTATAGTGCAGTTAACTCGCAGCAACCGCACAGCCTTTGTGGTGGGCAGAGAGAGACAGCGAGTAAAATAGTGAGCAGAGTGAGGCAGAGGTCATATTAAAAATAAGTATATTTTCGGCCCCCTAAAACGATTACAAATAAAACGCAAAGCAGCACGCAGACCAACGCAAGCAGAAGGCATACAACATTTGGGGCCATTCAATAAAATGATATTGGAAAACTCGGATAAGCTCAAGGATTGGCTGAGCGTTGTGCTCGAGCCACTGTAAGTAGTATACTCTTCACTATCGATTAACTTCGATAGCTACTCGTTATAAAATTTTTAAATATATATGTACATTTGTTTGTTTTTTTGTATTTATTTAAATTGTCATTTAATAGCTGCGATGCTGATTCCTCGGCTTTGGCTCGCTACGTAATTGCGTTGCTGAAAAAAGACAAATCGGATAAGGATCTCAAGCGCATCATGATTGAGCAATTGGATGTGTTTCTCTCCGAGGAGACGACACGTTTTGTTGATCGTTTATTCGATGCCATTGCCAGCGAGGAATATCTAACGATGCCCGCTCCAATGCCAGCGGCAACGTCGGCCATTGCCGAACTGGAGCTGGAACATGATTTGGATGTTGTGGCCGATATTGAGGCTGTGTTGACTGCCAATTCATCGCCGCCACCGCCACCCGCGCCAAAAGATATTGTGATAAAACCAGATAGCAATCAGCAGCAAATAACCAGCGATAACAACAGCAAGGAGACCGCTACGGAAACGTCCAGCGCCGGCGGCAGTGCCTCAATCGCCACAGATGCCAACGCAACGGGAACACACAGCACCAAGACAGCCTTCGATGTAAGTTAAGCTCTCTTCAGTCTAACAAACACTCTCCCTTAATAAGTACATTAATGCTTACAGCACAAAACCAAAGACTCTCACAGCCAGCAGCATCAGCAACTAGTGCATCATCATCACAGCAGCAGCGGTGGTGGAAGTGGCGTCAGCGCTGCAGGTTTTGTGCGCAGCGCTAGTCCACCACTGCGCAGCAGCGGTCCAGCTAGTGGTGGCGCCTATGCCGCCGACAAGGAGAATCAGCCGCGTGACAGTCGCCGGCGTCGTGCTTCTTTGCGTTCCCGTTCGCGTTCCCGTTCCCGATCCAATGATCGCTCGTTTAGGCGCTCGCGTTCGCGGGATCGTCGCATCAATGAGCGCGAAAAGAGCCAGAGACAGTTTCGCAATAAATCGCCGCCGGGCGGTGCCAGTGAGCAGCGGCACAGACGCAACAACAATAATAACACTTTCGACAGGCGCCGCATTGGTAACAACAACAGCAACAATAACAACAACGTGGATGAGCGCAATCAGCGCTTTGGCGGCAACAAGGGCCGTCACTCGCCGCGCAGTCGCTCCATATCGCCAGAATCGCGTAATGCTCGTCGCAGCAACAACATAGAACCAGCTGCCAGCTCATCCGCCTCAGTGGCAGCATCAGCGCCCGTGCCGGTGCCTGTAACGCATCCAGTGGCTGCAATGGTCCGTCAACGTTGCCGCGACTTCGATGAGAAGGGTTATTGTGTGCGTGGCGAGACATGTCCCTGGGATCATGGCATTAATCCGGTAGTCTTTGAGGGCATTAACAATTCAGCGCTTATGATGTCCATGCGCGAGTACAATCCAGATGCGCCGGAGATTTGGGCACGCGGTGGACCAGCCGGTGTGCCGGGCGTGCCTGCCGCAGGCCCAGGTAATCAACAGGCGTTGCCTGTGCCGCCCCAGACTGGCCCAAACAACATTAATCCGTTCAGTGGCAATGTGCGTGCATGTGCGCCTCTGGGTGTACCCAATCCTGCTGATTACGCACGACAGCCCGGCCAAGCGCCACAAGTGCCCGCACCACCGCCAATGATGCCATTTCCCTTTAATCCTACAGCCGTGACAACGCCCCTACAGCGTCAACTCATACCTATACCCGTGATGGATGGCGGCGCTGGAGGTGCCGGCGGTGGCGGCATGGCCGCTGAGATGGGCAAACGGCGCTTTGAGCTGGAGGATAGCGTGGCCATAGCTGATGTGCCCAGCAAGATGCGCAAGGTGCCCATTAATAGTCGCCTTGGACCGCGTGTCAATCCGAATATGCAGCAGCACAATAGCTCCTTGGAGCTGCGCAAAGTGCCGCGTGGCCTAAATACAATTGCGCATCTGAACAATCATTTTGCCAAATTTGGTAAAATTGTCAATATCCAAGTGTCATATGAGGGTGATCCCGAGGCGGCCATTGTAACGTTCTCCACGCATGCGGAGGCGAATGTCGCCTACCGCAGCACCGAGGCGGTGCTCAATAATCGCTTCATCAAAGTCTTCTGGCACAACGACAACAACAGCAATAGTAACAACAACAACAACAACAACAATGAGGCGGGCAACTCGAATGTGAATCGCAAGAGTCAATATCACTTGCATAATGTGCCCGCGGTGCCGACGCCGAATGCGGACAGCGCCAAGATTACAAACAACAGCAATAATGGCAATCAGACCCAACCCCTTGGCGAAACGGGCAGCTCGAATAATGCTTTGGCAGTGCCCACAACGGAACAGGCGCTTGCCAGCACCGCAGCGCCCGCATCCATGCGTCTAAAGCTCAATTCAAATGCCACACCCAATGCGGCAGCAAACGGTGGCGTTCGGGCGCTGACGCCGGCGGCAAATGCCGCGAGCATACGCAAAAAACAGGAAGAACAGCAGAAGGCAATGCATCAACTGGCGAATGGGCTGCGTAAGCGCAAGCAAGAGCTACTCCAGAGCTATGTGAAACAAATGAAAACGGCGCTTGAACTAGTCGAACGCATGGATCAGCAGGATGTGCAGCGAGCGCCGACGCTGGAAACGATCAAAGTGCTACAGGCGACAATTGATAAGCTGCGCAAGGATGTGCACGCCGATCAGGATCAGCTGCAGGCGCAAATCCAACAACAACAACAGCAGCAACAACAACAAACGCTGCCCGTTAAGAAAACCAAAGAGCAACAAAAGAAGGAACTGCTCGACATGGAACTGGAGCTGATTGCCCAGCAGCAGGAAGGCAATGATACAACGGCCATACAGAAACGTCTAGAGGAGCTGCAGCGCACGCTCTCCGCCACAGCTGGTGGTGGCGCATTATCTGGCGGCGGTGCCAAGTTGCCCGGTGGCGGTGCACGCAAACGTGCCACATATCCTGAAGGCTCCACGCGTGTAGATCGACGAACAAAAGCGATTGTGGTCACCGGCTTTGCCGCCGAGGAAGCCGATTTTGTGCTGGGTCACTTTAAGGTAAGCAATTAAAAACTCATTTAAAATAAATCCCGCTTAATAAGTTGTTGATCTTGCAGCATTTCGGCGAAATATCCAAACACGATGTGGACCGTGAGATTCCCCAGCTAATACTCTCCTATGCTACGCGTCTAAATGCCGAGCAAGCGGTGCTCCGCGGCAAAATGTACAAAGACAAACGGTTGCAGGTTAGCCCAAATCAAGTCTCACATTCTTTTCGTTATGCATGACCATTGCAATTGCAGATATCTTGGGCACCCGTGGTGACGGCGCCTGCCGCAGTGCCCATGGGCGCACCGGCTGATAAATCGCCGGCAGCGTTGGCCTCACCGGCTGGTGATAAACTGGATAATCCCAAGCAACTGTTGCATTCATCGGTCAGCGAGAGCGAATCTCTGCTGGGCAGCGATACACTGCCAGAGCTGCGGCTCGAGGATGAGGAGGAGGACGAAGAGTCTGAGGATCGTTCCTGGCGTCGTTGATGTAACGCCAAGCGCTGCTCCTAGTGGCTAGTTAGCTCCATGCGGCTCATAATCTTTAGAAAAGCATTAATTGTATTTCTATTTGTTGTTATTCTATATCCAAAACGTGCACGTACACATATATATATAGATATATATCTAAATATGTATGCATGCAAGGCAAACATCGTTAATTGTATACAAAACAAAAAACAAAAAAACAAAAAAAAAATATGCTAATGTTATGTACCATATTTTAAACTAAAAGGCAAGCCGCCAAACACACCAACAAACAAACACACACACACACACACACACACACACACACACACTGGACATTTGCAACTGTTGGTAGCTCTTTCTCTAATCATAGAGCTAATAATCTATAAACGTCTTAAATTAAAAGAAACGCTCTTAATATTACTAATATTTACGGAATATATAAGTTATAAATGTATATGTACTTTGCATTCGGTCAACGAGTGCAATTAGCTAAGCGCCTCTATATAGTCCACAATTAACAAGAGCCGTATATAACATCAATAACAAACAACAACAAAATTAGAACAGAAACAACAACTACACAACTATGCGTTACAAATGCAAAACAAATGCATTGATTAAGCATCCTTATATTAGGTACTTCTTTGTATTTACATACTTTTTCCGCTATCCTTATGTTCAGATAAAACAAAAAAACAAAAAAGCAAGAAATTACTAAACAAAAAAATGGTAAAAGCAAATCAAAGTTAAAACAAAAAACAGCAACGTGAATACAAAAGCAAGTTATAGAGAGAGTATAATAAATAAAGTAAATAGTTTCGTATTTGCTATTAATTTCACATAAAACAAAAAACTTGTTTGATTTCCAAGGTGGTATTTGACACGAAGAAATGGGAAGGTCTCACATTTCCACTCAGATGGTCATGCTAATTTATTAAGGCCCTTCTATGAATTGCAAAAGCATCGTTTATTAAGTAACACCACTTTTGCCAATATTTAAGGGTATACCAAATTCGATTTAAAATTGGAAGCACGAATTTCCTCAATCGAGCGCATATTGAGAATCCGATAAGATAAGTCCAACGATAAGCGACTTGAGTTGCAACGTGCAGCGTACCCAGTTATCGATAGTTAATAATTTGTTCATTATTACGTTGTTGCTTTCTGCATGTCTAGCTTGTCGATAGACAATGACTAGTTCTGAAATGATAATTCTATCGACTTCATCGCGAATAACACTCATCTCTATGAAAAAGAATTATTGTGGCGGGAATTTATGGGGTTTTATCTTGGATTGTGTTTAAATGCTTTTTAGCCCATTAAAATGCTTACGGTTAGCCAAATATGCGCGTTACTACTCTAAGCTATCAAAGGACATGAAGTTTCTAAATGTGGCGGAAAAGAATGATGCGGCCAAAACGATTGCCGGACTCCTATCAAATGGATCCGCGCATCGGGTAAGCAACAAGTTTAGTATATATGGATGACACATTGGTTTCTAAATAATAATTGTAGCGCGAAGGCTACTCTGTGTACAATAAAGTGTACGATTTCGAGGCACAGGTGCGCGGTCGCAATGCCAAAATGGTTATGACCTCTGTGTCGGGACATTTGATGCAATTAGAGTTTCTCGTCTCGTACCGAAACTGGCGCAATGTGGATCCACGTTCGCTTTTCGACGCGCCCATACGCAAAAGCGTCGGCGAGAACTATGAGCCCATTAAGCGGACACTGGAGCGCGAGGTGCGCGGCTGTCAGGGCCTGATCATCTGGACGGATTGCGATCGCGAGGGCGAAAACATTGGCTATGAGATTATTGATGTATGCAGTGCTATTAAACCCAATTTGACGGTGTATCGTGCTAGTTTCTCAGAGATTACGACGACGGCAGTGCGCCGCGCATTGCAGCAGCTGGGACAACCGGATAAACGCCAAAGTGATGCGGTGGATGTGCGCTCGGAGCTGGATCTGCGCACGGGCGCGGCTATTACACGTTTTCAAACGTTGCGCCTGCAACGTATGTTTCCTGAGAAGATTGCAGACAAGCTCATTTCGTATGGCAGCTGCCAGATACCCACGTTGGGCTTTGTGGCAGAACGCTACAAGGAGATCGAAGCATTTGTCTCCGAGCCCTTCTGGAAGATCAGGGGTAACTATTTAGCATAAACTTAAGATGACGTTGCTAATACATTACTCTTGCAGTGCTGCACACCATTGAGGATTTGACGGTGGAGTTTAATTGGGCGCGTAATCGTTTGTTTGACAAGGAAGCCTGCGAAAACTATTTTCTGCTCTGCCTGGCTGAGCCAGAGCCGCGCGCAACTGTAGAGAGCGTCACAGTCAAGCCTAAGCACAAGTGGCGACCCACACCGCTGGATACCGTGGAAATGGAAAAGTTGGGCTCACGCAAACTAAAGCTATCCGCCAAGGAGACAATGACCATAGCAGAAAAGCTCTATAGCAAGGGTTTCATTAGCTACCCACGCACAGAGACCAATCAATTCTCCAAGGAATTCGAACTGGCGCCACTCGTGGAGCAGCAAACTGGCCACGAGGCGTGGGGCCCATTCGCACAGCGTGTGCTGGAATGGGGACCAAATCCGCGAAATGGCAACAAATCCGATCAGGCGCATCCCCCCATACACCCCACTAAGCTGGTGACAAGTAAGTTTAACGCTGTAAAGGTAATCTATTTAACTATTTTTTTTTTTATAATGGATGACTGATTGATTTATGATCAACGCAAACGGTTGTGTGAAACTTTTTTTCAAACTTTCGGAGAAATCTCCCAGCTGGGTAAAATATGGGATGTCAAGGTTGAATGTGCAAAGGTTTAATAAAATCACTGCAACTCGCTTACGATCAATAATAATAATATAAGAATAATTAATGAAAACGTGCCTAATCAGTTATGGAAAATTCACCCTTAGGGTCGGAAAATGAATGGAAAGTGTTTTAGGAAGTTTACTTTCGATTTTGTAAAAAAAAAATTAAGGGATACGCGATTCCCCAATATTGGAAAATCCACACGGACGGTCCGAAAATGGCCTTAAAACTGATTTTAAATTTAAAAAAACATTTTTTGCACGGACAAAGCCAACTAATAGTTGCCTTTATGTTAAAACTATACTTGCAGATCTTCAGGGCAACGAGGCACGCGTCTATGAGCTAGTCGTGCGTCATTTTCTCGCCTGCGTCAGCAAGGATGCCGTCGGCTCGGAGACAATTGTTAATATAGACATTGCCGGAGAGAAGTTCAGCGCCAATGGGCTGGTTATACACGAGCGCAACTATCTGGATGTCTATGTGTATGATAAGTGGAGCGCCAAGCAGATACACAACTATGAGCGGGGCCAGCGCTTTGAGCCCACAGAGATTGTGATGCACGAGGGCGCAACAACGGCACCACCGCTGCTTACCGAAGCGGATCTCATAGCGCTGATGGAGAAGCATGGCATTGGAACAGATGCCACTCATGCGGAGCACATAAATACCATTAAGGAGCGTGGATATATAGGCGTTGTGGACAAGGGCGCCCTGGTGCCGGGCGTCATTGGCATGGGCCTGTACGAAGGCTATGATGCAATGGAGTTGGCTTTGGCCAAGCCGCTGCTGCGTGCTGAATTTGAAGCGGATCTTAAACGCATTTGCCTAGGCGAAAAGGACCCCAAGCTGGTGCTGCGAGAGCAAATAGCTAAATATAAGCAGGCCTATCAACAGATTATGGAAAAAATCACAGCCATGGATGCAAAGATATCGCAACGGATTAATGAAACTCCGGCGGCGGCGGCAACAATAGATGCATCGCAGGAGCAATCGATGAGCATGGTGCGCGAGCTCTTCCAATGTCCCAAATGCGAACTGGCGAGCCTGGCGCTCAAGCCCAAGAAGAATCAGACGAGCTTTTTCATAGGTTGCCTCAATTTTCCCGACTGTAAGAATGTCATTTGGCTGCCAGAGGAGTGCAAGGAGTACAGCGTGCTGGACGAGTGCTGTCCCAGCTGTGGTGAGGGATACCACATGCTCAAGTTTCGCTTAAGCAGCGCCTACTATCGTGGCCTATTTAATGCGCCAAATGGCTGGTACAAGAATTGCTTGCGCTGTGATGAGCTCTTTAGGAGCACCTTCAACATTAATCTTGATCAGGTAAAGCGCGTGGGCGGCATTGCGGGACATGCGCCGGGTTCTGGCGGCGGGCCAGGACCAGGAGGAGGGGGAGGTGGTGGCGGTGGATCTGGTCGTGGTCTAGGAGGAGGTGGCGGCGGTTCTGGTCCACGTGGCCCTCCAGGTGGCGGCGGTGGCAGCTCCTGGGGCACGGCATCCAATTCAGGAACTCAAAAGCCAGCTAAACCGAAGCGCAACAATAAAACCTCACATGAAACAGCCACAGGCCTGCAAAAGGCAACCAAAACCAAGCGCACGACCGCTCCAGCAACAACAGGCGGCATTAGAAACTATTTCACGAGTAGCGGCCAGGACACTGCCAGTCTGGATGGCTTCTTTGACAGCAACGATGGCTTTGACGAGCAACTGCTAGCTGCTGCAGCCATGGCCGAATCAGGTGCCGCTCCAGCTGCACAACTTGATGCAGACATTGCGGCCGCCTTTGCTGCCGACGATGATGCAGATTTTGCGGCGCTTCTGGAAGCCGGCAGCAGCAATTGCCAACCAACAGCTCCGACAACAGATAGCTTAGACACCAGCTTGACGCAATGGATGCGCAAAGCGTACGAGGCCGAAGAACAGCCAATGCTATGGGGCAGGCAGGCCCGTGCTGCTGCCGAGGCGCAGCCAACGGCGAAGCGGCCGCGATTGATTGAAAACATTGCTCCTTCAGATTCTGCTGCAACTGTGGTGCTTTGCAGTGGCTGCCATCAGCCGGCGCGTCAGCAAACTGTGCGTAAGGATGGACCCAACCATGGCAGACTTTACTATAAATGCCCCAAGCCCAATGAGTGCAAATTCTTCCAGTGGGCAGATGAACAGGATCCTACAGCAGGCACCATGACAGAAAGCAATTGGGGTACAAGGGGAGCTGCAGGAGCGCAGATGAGCAGCGCATGGGGTGGCGGCAGTAGCACAACCAGTTGGGGGACACAGGCAGCAGAGCAACAAAACATAGGCAACTCTCGGGAAACAGGAGGATCCGGCCAGCTGGGCGCAGGCAACTCGCAGGAAACGAATTCATGGAGCACAAAAGCAGCTGCTCAGCAAGGCACGGACGGCGCATTGGAAGCCAATGCATGGGGCAGTGGCAGCAACTCCTCTAGTTGGGGCACAAGAAGAGCTTCCCAGCAAGGAGCAGGCAACTCGCAGCAGACCAGTTCATGGGGCACAAACGGAGCTGTCCGGCAAGGAACAGGGAACTCGCAGGAAAATAATTCTTGGAGCGCTGGTAATTCTCAAGAATCCAATAGCAACTATGCCTCAAGTTGGGGTACAAAGCCAGCGGCACAGCAAGGAACTGGCAGTTCCCAGACATCAAATGCCCGCAGCAGCAACAATAACGCCTCTAGTTGGGGCACAAGCGCCGTTACAAGCGCCGTTCAGCCAGCGTGGGGCAGCAACAACAACCTGTCAGCGGCCAGTTCTCGGAGTAATCAACGTGGTGCTGGCACCAAGGTACACTCCAATGGCAGCAGCACTGTGACTATCATGCAACCCGCCCAGCCCGGCGCAATAAATTGCAACTGCGGCAAACCAGCCAAAAGTCTGACCGTGCGCAAAGATGGACCCAATCAAGGACGACCCTTCTATGCGTGTGAAACGCGCGAAAAGTCCTGCGGCTTCTTTCAATGGGGCGATTCGAATGAGCAACCAGGTGAGCATTGCATCCAATTGATGACTACGACCATTTAATACTCTCTATCCAATCAGCAGGCAGTTCGAATGCATCGAGGGGCAACGCCACGACAAGCACGGGCGCCACCGCTCCCGCTGGTAGTCGCACTCGTCGCTGTGGCCTGTGTCGCGCCGAAGGACACACGCGCCAAAAGTGTCCACGCAAAGCCGATTTTGACTACTGATCAAAACATAAAAACAATTACCTCGGGAATTACATTCAATTTAATTTTAAACATTTATTGGAGCAAGCAACAGATATCGGTTATGTATATAGCTGCATAGCGCAAAAAAAATGGATACACACGCACAGTTAAGGTACACATTCTGTATATACTTTATATACGATTTATATAAATCGTAAATTGATCCATACTTAACAAACAAATATTTAAAGCTCTAATTGTTGAAGATCTTGAAAAGAGCAAAGGATTAAATTCGCCATATACTGTTTAACACTCGTGGAACATGCCCTATTTAATTTGTAAATAAAATGCCTAAAATGTTATATCATGATATTAAATTTGACACAAATAAATGTAATCGTTTAATTTACACATAAAAAGTCAATAAATATCTCTGGTAAAAATTATATATAAACAGTGAATGCTAGAAAATTAGAACTTCTAAGAATTGACTTTCGATAAATAATTATTAATTGAATATTCTAAATAGAAATTCAAATTTTCAATTTCATAGGTTTTTAAAAGTTTTTTTACATTTATATTGATATATTTTTTTTTTAATTCTTTTTTAGATTGTATTTAATTTTTTTTGTAATATACTCATAATTGTTTTCCGAATATTGATTTTTTGGAAGTTTTTAATTTGTCCAGTTAGCGAACGTTCTCTGTATTTAATATCAAAAATTTTGTTACTTAACTACAAAGCTGAACATTGAAAATAAAAATCAAAACTATTTTTAAGGTTCATATAAATGTATTATTATATATATTTATATTTGTATATATATAAAAAAATAAAAAAAAATATTTCTGAAATCATATTTAAGACCTTTAGTGCCTGACATGTTTTTGTAAATATTAAACAGTATATAGCTCATTTAAGTACAGTTACTTATTATAAGGTTATGTATACATATAGATTTAGTATATATAATCTGTATATAGGCTTAAAAAACTAATTTTTGTATAGAGAGGCGACCATATATTTGTTTAACATACATACTCGTTTCAGTTATCGTTTTCTAACATCTAGAGCTTGTTTGTTTATTTTTTTAATACATTTTTAACTTGCATTTTGAAGTTAGTTGAAATAAAATTCACAAACTTTTATGAAAATAAAAGCATAAATACATCGAGTGAATAAATAGTTAGATTTACGTTAAGAGCATTTAAGCATCAACTACTTGTGATTATTAGATATTGAAGTAGTTAAAAACGAAAAAAGAAATGCATTTGACAGTTTTAAAAGTATTGGAACACATTAAGAAACAGTTTGACAAGTTTTTGTTAGGATGTGCTCAAAGTTTTTATAGACCCACTGTTCATATATAGTTAAAAAAGTATATCAAGAACAGATTTTTGTATATAGCATAATACATTTAAGTTATAAAAACTTTCCAGAGCAAGGTTTTGAGATGCTTAGTTGAAAATATTGGAACGTTTTAAGTACATATTATTGGTAAACACAGACTTGGGGTTACTTAAGTTAATGGACGAGCACTCAACAGACGAGTAGACTGCGCGCTTTGAGATGCTTGGTTACTGGTATAATTTGCCAAGATTAAAAGGGATTTCATAATAAAAATATATATATACAATGGAAACATATACATATATATTATTTTCGGGCATGTTTTGGTTCTCATATTACTAAAATTCTTTATATAGACAATTTCGAAGAGAATTTTTAAAGACAATCTTTTTTTTATTTTTTAACTTTGGCTTTACGTTTTGCGTTTAAAAAGTATTTTTGAAACAAAATTCCCAATTATGATTCCAGCATATGATATATAAATATTGTCATGAATTATGTAAATAAAATTAATTATTAAATTTATATAAGCTTTAGGAAGAACTGATTCGACATAGACTTTTTTTCGATTTTTTCTGCTCTCCGTTTCTATGCTTTTCTTAATCTCTAATTTTTGAAGATATGTTAATAAAACTTGTTTTTGAAATGATAATAATTATTATTTATATTGTCAGAGTCTAAACAAAAATCTCTTAAAGGTTTTTCATTCCGCATTGTTAAGAAGGGACATTCTTGAAATTAAGTCGTTTTTTTTTCAATATTTGTAGATATTTTAAAGTTATCTCTTTGTCTGTTATATGGAATACTGGAATGAAACACGCAGTTTTATAATTACATACAATTAAAAATTGTACTGAACGGACTGATATCCTTTAACTAAATTTGGACTTTTAAATATAACATATCTAATCACTCTCATAGTCTCTCAAAATGGAACAAAACACAAAATCGACAGAACGAAAAGCTAAGCGAATTTTCAAATGTAAATGGAAAGAATTTTAATTTAAAATTATCCTCGCTATTAATTAATTCATTATTCAAGTCGCACGCGTGAAATACTGGAATGGAACGCACGGAACGGAACAACGAAAACCGAAACAAGCCATGGGAATTGATTGGGTAAGTTGAATAACTAGTTTTTGGGCAAATTATACCATATTTTGAGCTGCAATTGGAATGTTATTTTTGGGCTTTATATTTCGACCTCTGGCGTGAATTTGCGTCAGAAGTAAATCTCCTCCTCCTCGGGCCTTGCGCGTGGAGCCTGCCCGGAATTGGCCAAAGGAGTAGCTGTGGCGCGCGCTGCTGATACATGCGCATTGCGGCTGCTCGTGGGCGTTTGCCCCAGACGCTGCTGCTGCTGTGCGGCTGCGGAATGCCCTGCGTAGTGACCAGCCGTATTTGGCGCGGCGACGGCGACAGGCGTTGTGGCTTGTTGTATGATGGCCGGTGAGCTACCGGTGCGCGCATGTTGCGGCGTGGGCGTGGCCATTTGACGCTGCTTATCGGCCAGTTTGAGTGGAAACAATTGCTGAACCCCGCCGCTGGCACTAGAGGCAGCAGCTGGCGAGGCGACAGCTCCACTATTGGAGCTATTGTTGAAGCTGGCGGATTTGTCCACACGCGTACCGGAGGACAATGAGGACAGCTTCATGGGCAGCTTTTGTTTGACCAGCGTTGAGTTCGCCTTGGGTGCATTGTTGGCGCTAAGCAAATGAACCGGCGGAGTTTTGCAATTAGAGCTGCCGCTGAGCCACTTCTCCTTGCGTCGATCAATTGTGGAGGCAGTTAATGTGCCGCCCATTGATCCGGTGGGCGTGTCCAGCTCGTGTGCATCCTCGGGCACTGCGACGGGCGCCACCGCTGGCGATAGCGTTGGCAGCGGCGTGCTGGGCGATAGCAACAGACCCTGACTGGACAGGAGCTCCATTTTGCGATACAGCTGCTCGCGCTGCTGACGCACATCCTCCTGTTCGGCCTTGATCTGCTGCTGCAGTTGCAGCTGCTGGGCACGCATTTCGACCAGTTCGTCCATTTGCTGTTGCCTTTGTCGCAGCCAGGCGGTCTTCTCCTCCTGCAGTTTATCCTGCAAATTTCGCAGCTCCTCCAGCTGATCCTTGTGCGTATATGCAGAGGCGCCGCTACCACCACCACCACTGCTACCGCCGCCGCCACCACCACCGCCGCTGCTATTCCGCGGCGATTCGCGATACAGGGCCAGCTGCAGTTGCAGACTCTGTATGCAGGTCATCTGCTGCGAGATGATGCAGAGGAGCGTGTGCAGATGATGCGAGACCTGCAGCACCGCATAGTTATGCTCCTTGCTGTTGGCGGGCAGCGTGCTTGCATGCAGCTGCAATTGCAGCTGTGGCGGTGGCGGTGGCGTCTCTGTGGGCGTTTGCGTTTTCAGCTCACGCTTCTCCTCCAGCTCCTGCAGTCGCGGCGTTAGTTTGGCATCGCGGCCCAGCTTGCCACGCTTCTCATCAAAACCGGCAAAAGTTTCGGCGCGCTTTGGCAGCGTGGGTGAGGCATAGAGCACGCTCTGTTTCTCACCCACGCTGCTAACGGTGCGCGAGACGGGTAGGCCCGTGGCGGCGCTATAAATGCTCGCCGCCAGCTGGCTTATATCCTGCACGGTGTTGAGCACGCGACGCCAGAGCTCCGTGGTGTCGCAGTCTGTGCTGACCAGCTCCTTGTAGGACCCAAAGGCGGCCAGAAAATTGGCTGCACTTCCATTCATATTGGCCGTATTTAGATCCCCAAACGGTTGCTGTTGCTTCAGCAGATTGAACTGAAGCAACAGCTTCTCCTCTAGCAGCAGCGCCTGTTCGATGTCCTTTTGACGCATCTTCTCAATGGTCTCGCGTTTGTTGACGCCAATGCGCAGCTTCTCCTCGGCGGTGAGAGCCTCCGCTTCAATAACATCCGTGGCGGGACAATCGAGCACCGCTTGCCGGATGCTCTGTATCCAGGTTTGTTTATCCTTTGGCGTTTGCACCTTGAGCTCATACATTTCGGGAAAATCGGGATTGGAGCTGATTATGTAAATACCGCGCGATTCGGTGCCAGCTTTCTCGCGTATCAATAACTTCTGTAGCGGCACCACGCCCGCCTTGTGCTCCGGCGTAAAGAATGCGTATTTGTTATGCGCCGAATTTTCGCTGAGAAAGCACAGGCAGTCCGTAAGGACCACAACCAAGACCAGTTGGGTCTTGGCGCGACCCTGCATCAGCGTGGCCAGCCCATCGAACTTTAGGCGACGTCGCGACTCCACGCCCAGTTCGGTTTTGCGAAAGGGTTTATTTTTATATATAGCAAAAGATTTGGCATCGACGCGACCATAAATCTCCAGCTGTCGTTCACGCAGCTCTTTCTCCGCCACACAAGCATCCACATCGACCAGTAGCGATTTAACTAGATTCAAGGCATGCTGCAACTTGTCCGTCTCCAGCTTATTATCCCGTGCGCTCTTGAGCAGCGGTTCGATCAGCAACGGATATTTGGTCAGACGCTGTGTCACAAACAATATGCACTCCGGTATGCCCTTCTTTTTGAGCAACGGATTCTGCAGGCAATGCTTATACCATTCGGCAAAACTGGGCTCCGACAGGCACTGCTTGAACTGTTCGAGGGCGGTGCGATGATTGGCACAAAATTCGCCATAGGCCAAGCGCAGGCATTGAGCCTGTTCCAGCGAGAAGAACTCAAGCAGTATGTCCGCAATGCTGTCCACCAGTAGATGTTCGCGCTGTTTCTGGCGCAGCTGGCGTAAAAAGCAAGTGTGCAACTCGGTCAACTGCTGCAGGCGGGGGAACATGCTGTGCGTATTGAGTGCCGGAAAATGCCGCTCTAGACTCTCCACAAAGACTTTGCGCATTACAATCAGCGTCTGGCAGTGATGCTTCTCGGTCATAATGAATTCGTAGATATGCTCCTGACGCTTGATTTGTAGCTCTTTAAGCGTTTTCAGCTGCTCCTTGGGCACATTGGGCGTCCAGGAGTCGGGTTCCTGCAGCACAATGCCTAAAGCTGGATCGGCGCCCAAATCCTGCGCCTCAATGGGCGGCTCATTGAGAAACTGCAGCTCGGCGGCGCGTATGAGCGGCTGTTGATCCTCCTGCTCTAGCAGATGCTGTTGTTGATGCTGTTGCAGCGCCTCAGAGCCATCGCAGTAGTCCTGACCCGATGTCAGTTTCTTGCGTTCGAGATGCGCATCCATGTCGTTCAGTTGGACACCACCCACTAACGACTTCGTCTTGGCCTTGGGCTTCTTTTTGCGAAAGAACAGGGAGCCGCGCTTGGGTCGCTTCTCTACGTGATCATAGACCTCGATCTTGGCATGCGAACGTAACAGACTCTGATTCTCATCTTCGCTATCTGTGAGATGGCGCGATATGGCCTTGATGTCCTCCTTGGCAATAATCGACGACGTCGAGATGCTTTTCTGCAACGGTATCCGGCTGATTATTTCCGTGGCCAGACTCCTCTTTGCGGCAATTCGCTCAAAATCTCGGGCCAGCTCCGCCTCGTTCAGCGAGTGCGTTGAAATGCCTGCCGGGAAAACGGAAAATGGAAAATAGTGGGAAAAGGCAAATGAAAATCAAGTTAAATAATTTACTAAGGTATGCGCGACTTATTCTTAGACTTCGTTACGGGGCACTGATAGATAACACGCCCCGCGCGGTTCTTGTGGAATTTCTTATCGTAATCGAAACTATCCCTACTAAAAACCTCGACTATTGCGGCATATTAGTTCATATGAAGCGTTTGCTTCGTGTGAAAACCTTGAGATTACAAGCATATCAGCAATGTCAATATGTGTCTATACGCTGCCTATGTACTGCCTAAAAAAAGACGGCTTTTTGAAAAGTTTAAACTAAAAGACAGATTAAATCTAACAATGTAAACATATTTATTTCTTCATGGCGTGTCTCTGACATTTTATAAATTTGTATGCAATTTTTACGTTTTTATCCAATTAATTTTGAACCTTCTTTGAGAGCAAATTAAAATCTATCGGTACTAACGGAAAAGGGGTGGAAAGCTGGCTGATGACATTATTGGTATTATTCTCTATAATCCCAGCTGGTTAATGATCAAATTCAAAAAGATAAGTCACTCGATTTTGCTGGCCATAGAAAATACCTGTCCATTGGGATCATCAGACGACCTTCAACAGATGACGCATCTATAACGCATATGCCAGTCGCTTTTTTCCTACTTATATTGTATTCAGTTTTATGGCACCAGAAAACCAACCCACACGGAACCAATTATAGAAATACCTTTGTCACCCAGTATCATCCGGCATTGCTCGTTCAATGCAATTTTTTATACCTTTTCCGTCCATTTTCAGCTTGTGGATTGGACATTCGATTAAAACCCCGTTTTCCACCCCTCGGTGGATTTCTTCGAAATACTTGAAAATTAATTTAAAGCGGATAAGATGAAGAGCATAAGTGATGCATACAATAATTTTCCTATAAACTGTCTTAATGTCCACTTACAAAAAGAAACTATCGTGCACAAAAAAAATGGTCAGTGAGTCAATCAATCAATCAGTCAGAATTAAAGTCTGAAAGTCTGAAGATGGGCCCTCCCAGCCAATGCAATTACTCACCACCCGTGCTGTTGCGCGCTGAGCGCCGACGCTGTTCGGTGACACGAATGGTTTCCTGCTCCTCGCTGTCAAGACTGGAGAGGCTGACGCTCTTGTTGGTGCAATCGCCCGTGGCATTGGCATCGTCCACGGCCGTCCAAGACTTGCGGCGATCCGTGTGCAGTAGCAGGCATTGTTGTGGTGCCGCTGACCACATGACACCTACATTGCTGCCGCCACCGGCGCAAGCGCCCACATTAGTGAGATCGGGCAGCGATGCGCTAAGTATGGCCGCATTGAGCAATCCATAATTGTTGGCCAGACTATCTTGTTGATGCTGGCTGGAGGAGTTTTTCATTTGTTGCACCGTTTCACGTATGTTTTGCAGTTGGCTCAGAGTGTCCTCAAATATGTTATTGTACTTAGAGGCCGACGCAGGGCTGTGGGGTGTCACATTGATAGTGGGTATCATGTTGTTGTTGTTGGGCTGGTGGTGCGAATTGTTGCTATTGCTGTTGTTGTTGTTATTAATACAGGGCAGGGCAGCTGCCGCAGGTGCATTGATAACGGGTATACAATAATTTTGGCTTTCCACGGTAACGCGCGGGGCAGGGCTCAATATTTTGGCTGTGGCACCATTTGTAATGGGAGTGAGTGGTACCGGTGGAGGCGCAGACACGTCGGCGACGCCGTTACTGTTGCAATTGGAATTTAGAAAATCGGTGACCACATCATTATCGCTGTCATTGTCGTCGGCGGTGCTGCTGCTGGCGGCGGTGGTGGCAGCGGCGTTGGAGGCGACTGTAGCATTGTGCGTATTTTCCATAATATGAAGTTATAGTTTTGGTATTTTTTATTTTTGGTATTTTTTGACTGCTTTGCTTGTGGCTATTCGTAGAAAAAGAAAGTTTAGTACGCAACACCTACAACTGCTCACACACAGACGCATATCTACACGCACACACTAACAAGGTATGCAGTTCTTGTTTTTTCGACTATTATTGATTTTCCCACGCACACACACATACCGACTCACCCGCCTTGTTGCGCGTTCTAATTGTTGCGCCTTCACCAGCAAGGACGAGCACAACGTAAACAGCGTCCCAGCAACGTCCTTGTACACAAATAACGAAACAAGTGGAACAAACAACAACAAAAAACAGCAGTGCACAGTAAGCGTAGACGCAGGTGAAATATTTTAAGCTGGCAAACACACACAGCAATTGAGCAAACCGATTAGAGTTTGCTTTTAATATTCAAAATTAAAAGAAGCTAAAAGTTAATGAGATTTGCATTAAACACTATTTGAGACACATATTTCTGCCTGTATCGAATCGCTTGGAATAGGTTCGCTCAAACGACTCGTTAAACTAAATGAACTAGATGAAACGAACTAGTGCCAAATGGCTGTTCAACTAGTTCGATGCAGCTGGAATTTAACATATTGCTGATCTGTTATTAAAAAATTACGCTTTTTGCATACCTTTTGTCAAAATATCAATATTAATATAGCAAAATTAAACATTTATTTCTACAAGCACCAATTGCTCATTTTATAAAGCCAAAATCATGCAACTAAAGTAATACATTTATTTATGAAGCTTGAATTTGAATTTTGCAGCTGCTGAATTGACATTAACAGAAAAAATACCAGACTACAAATGTTATTGAACTATACAACATTCGAGCCTTGCGCAACACTGAACGGGCGACGATTGCAAGCTAGAGGAGGCAATAAGAATAGAGAATATATTTTTTTAGCTAGTTTATAAATTGGCAAATTTTTAGTTATAACTACATTTAGTGCATATCATTTAGGCTTCAAACCCACATCCAGCCATGCAGGTAAGTCTGACGCCACACTGCAGCAGAAACAGCGAGTACTTAATGCAATGAGCTGCTAGTTGCCGATAGCGAAACGTTGGCAAAAGAGACACGCAATCAATTGTTTCTCATCGCATTTGTTTATGTTCTCTTTTTATTTTTTGTAGTGGACGGTGATGTTGGCGCTGCTTGCCAGTAGCAGCGTTGTCGTCATTGTCGATTGCTTTTATGTGCCCGGTGTGGCGCCCGTTGAGTTTGTGCGTGGCCAAAAAATCGATGTGAAAGCGGTAAAAATGACCAGCAGCCGGACACAGCTGCCGTATCAGTATTATTCCCTTCGCTTCTGTTATCCTAAGAATGGCACACTCATTTTCAAGTCGGAGAATCTTGGAGAGGTGCTGCGTGGCGATCGCATTGTCAATACACCGTACGAGGTCCAAATGGCAGAGAACATCAATTGCAAGCTGTTGTGCAATAAGAAGGATTTGCCCATGACCTGGAGCAAAGAGGATTCGGCCATGGTCGCTGAGCGCATACAACACGAGTATTTTGTGCACTTGCTGGTGGACAATTTACCGGTGGCTACGCGAATTGTCAATGTCAATAATCCCGCCGAAGTTAACTATGAGCATGGTTACAGATTGGGCCAAGTCGATGGCGATAAAATGTACATCAACAATCATCTTAAATTTATACTCTCCTATCACATGTACACTAAGGATAAATATCGCGTCGTTGGCTTTGAGGTGATAACTGGTTCTGTAAGCAACAAGGAGATCAAGTTTGAAGGCGATAGCTGCAATTTTCCGGATAGCCCAAGTCCACAGGTGGTTAATCCTTCGGGCGAAACTCAGCTGTATTTCACGTACTCTGTCGTATGGAAGGAGTCCAAGGTTAGCTGGGCCTCACGCTGGGATATTTATTTGGGCATGCGTGATGTGCAGATCCATTGGTTTAGCATTATCAATTCGCTGGTCGTGGTCTTCTTTTTGTCGGGCATACTCACCATGATTATGATACGCACATTGAGGCGTGACATTGCTCGATATAATACGGATGATAACATCGAGGATACTCTGGAGGAGACCGGCTGGAAACTGGTGCATGGCGACGTCTTTCGTCCGCCCAAAAATACGCGCCTCTTTTCTGCTATAATTGGCAGTGGCATTCAAATTTTTTTCATGTCCATGATCACCATATTCTTTGCCATGCTGGGCATGCTCTCGCCCTCCTCACGCGGCGCTCTAATGACCTCAGGCATTTTTATGTATGTCTTTATGGGCACCATTGCAGGCTACTATGCTGCGCGACTCTACAAGACGATGAAGGGGCGTGAGTGGAAGCGCGCCGCCTTCCTAACAGCCACTCTCTATCCGGGCATTGTCTTCGGGTGAGTTTGGCGCTTCATTGTAATTGAAAATGTTTTTTTATTTATTCTCTCAATTTCCATTACAGCACTGGCTTCATTTTGAACTTCTTCATTTGGGACAAGTCCTCGAGTGGCGCTGTGCCTTTTACCACAATGATATCGCTGCTATTGCTATGGTTCGGCATATCAGTGCCTCTGGTATACCTGGGCTTCTACCTGGGCTATCGCAAGCAGCCGTATCAGCATCCAGTGCGCACCAACATGATACCACGTCAGGTGCCCGCTCAGCACTGGTACATGAATGCCGCTTTGAGGTGGGTTAGCTGATCCTTAATTAGCTGCAGCGATGCTTAACCACTCTCTTTCGTTCCACAGCACCCTTATGGCTGGCATATTGCCATTTGGCGCCGTTTTTATTGAGCTTTTCTTTGTCTTTACAGCCATTTGGCAAAATCAGTTTTATTATTTGTTTGGATTTCTGTTTTTAGTGTTTTGTATTCTGGTTGTTAGCTGCGGCCAAATATCAATTGTCATGACCTATTTTCAGCTGTGCGGCGAGGTAATGCTATATACAATACTTTATTAAAATCATGTTTAGTTAACGCTTAATCTATGCAGGATTATCGCTGGTGGTGGCGCAGCTTTATCGTATCCGGTGGCTCGGCTGTGTATGTGCTATTCTATAGCATATTTTACTTCTTTACCAAGCTGGAGATTACAGAATTTATACCCACGCTACTTTACTTGGGCTACACAGGTGCGTGATGTAGATGGACAACTAAAAGTCATGTGTAAATAATATATACTCCTTTTTAGGTCTCATGGTGCTAACATTCTGGCTGTTGACCGGCTCCATCGGCTTCTTTGCTGCCTATATATTCATATTGAAAATCTACGGTGCCGTAAAAATTGATTAAGACCTAAGAGACATCACACTGGCACACTATGCTGTACACCAAACTATCCCTGCAATATCATTTGATCGTAATACTTATTGCCTATAATATAAATATTTATATATATATATGAAAGAACACCTAGCAGTCTGCAAAAGGCCATGTGTAAAATCTTGTTTAAGCTATTTAGCTCTCAACTCTTAACTAAGTCTGCTATAAGTTTCCTTTTTGCCTGCTGATGCGCTTTAATTACCGACAAAACACCGATTGAGAAACTTAATTAAGAGTTTAGTTGGGCGTCGCTCAAATTTCGAGTGCATTGCGTAGGGTACATTATAGAAACGCCTAATTTATATATGTATTGTAAAAAAAAAACGATAACCTAATCTAAGCTTTAACATAAAAACATGAAATCTAATAAATCTAAGCTAAGTATAGTTTGCGACCAAGTGATTAAAGTAAATTTATCTTACTACGATTGTTGAGCTAAGTGCTGCGAATAAGCATTAATATTAAGGGAATTTTAAAGCGCTGGTTAATATTTGTTTATGTGCTATTGATTTTAGCGTAACAGTGCATTTTTATACTCGGCTGTTTAACATTATCATAACAGCATAGATTTTAATAGCAGCTGTACTAACTGGGACGCCAAAGCGCTTATAACTTGGGATCTCACGATCTACGGTACATTTGTGGATTTTTTCATTTGTAGTTGAGCAGGTATTGTTTATTGTCAATTTAGTTTTCGGGTTTTTAAGAAGAGCGCAATGCCAGAAGTCGAGTAATGAATTTTTGTTGATTTTTATTCAATTATCCTTTAGAATTGGGACACCTTTACAAAGTACTTTTAAATGGAAAATTATGCAGATTTTCTAGGCGAGATTTTACTTTTTTTTTTTACTATTGTTAAAGTGATGTCAACAGCTGCAAATTAACAATAACATTTACATGTGAAATGTTGCACATTAGTCAGTTTAGAAAATGTGAAGCTATAATCAAAAGTTGTGGTGCCAGATGTGCAGTTGTTATAGATTGTTTTCCAAGAACTGGGCCTTTCTGTTCAGATATATACGAGCTTTGCGCAGCATTTTTTAACAGTTACATTGAACAGCCTGAGTAGGTTTGGCTAGCTATTTAATTTGTAATATCTATTAAGAGCTGTCCATATAATGTTGAAACTGATTATGCTATTTTTCCTGACACTTGTCGGCTTTCAACTTGTAATGGGCGTTCGATTTTTCGATGATTATTATAAAGTAAGTCGTGATTTATTTGAATGGGTTCATAATTTCATCAAAACAATAATATTTTGATTTACAGTCACGTGATGTTTCAGATAAAAAACGTATCTTGGGAAATATCACTCATACGATGTATAATTTTATGGAAGCTGGAATTCCTTCCTGGTTGCCCACGGACGATAAACATGATAATTGAATGCATAAAAATGTATATATACATTTTTTTTTTTTTAATTTTGAATTATCAACTATAACTATGAAAACTGACATAGAACAAACTAATTGTTAATTTATTTAGCTTGTTTTTTTTTTTTTTAGTATTTTACACAAAGACGATTTTAAAACTAAGCTGTAAAGTATCTATAAATCGTTTCGTATACACATAACCACATTGACTGCAGCCTAGATACACTACATATGCGAGCCTAATGCTCATTTAGTTTAGTTAATGCACAATTTAATATGTATTTTAAGTATTTTTCATTTAGTTTATCATTTAATTAGCTTGGACACGACACGAACCCATTCAATGTGAGCGATTAATATAGTTTTGCATATATTGCATGTAGCACTAGGTTTACAAATTTTTTTTAATTTTTTTTTTTTTTTTGTATGGATCTTATTATTGCGCTAGTTGATTTGTTACTTAAGATTTACACTAATCCAAAATAGCTGACAGTGTTCCTAATGTTTATGTGCTGCTGCTGTGCCTTTCGAAAACTCTTTAGGTTCTCAGTCAAATGTTTTGCGAATCGGTTTACCTCAACGGGTTCCGATTCTTTAAACGCTAGCGATTCCGTTTGGTCTTGCGACTCACATTTCCCTCGATGATGATCTAAATAGATAAAGAATCATAGATTTAATCAATATTTTACATAAGATAAAAATCACGAACAAATTGCTCGACATTTTCTTGTACTACTTTGCCAGGTGGTAGCTGCAAATTATAAGGACACTTGAATTGCTGCGGGCGTGATTTTAGTTTTAGCTTAAATATAATATCACTTTGCGTTATATATAAATGTATATTAATACCTGTAGTATCTGGCTGGCCTCGAAACAGGTGCCAGGTAGCAGTATGACTGGTGAGCTGACATTGCCAGCTTCTACGCACAACATATTGGGGAATTCGTCGTCGCCAAAGTCGCTCATCTCACGGGATCGATCAATCCAGGGATTCCAAATAACTGAAAATGAGCAGAAAATATGAAAATACGTCCAAGATTATTAGCTACCATAGCTATGGCGCGCTGTAACAAGCTATTATTGAGATGAGCGCATAACAGTTTACTCCAAATTTAACAGCTGCAATCAAAAGAGGTGATCTGTTAACTAACTAAGGTTAAATTAACATTGTCACCTTAACAGAGACTGTTAGCGAGCAGCGACTGTTTAAGAACTGTTTTAGGTAAATTTCAAATTGTTGGCATAAAAAAAAAACATAAGTTGCGAAACTCTTACAGAGCAAAAAAGATGGTTTTCAAGCAAATACAATTAAATGACAATCGTAATAAAACCAACATTTTTTTTTGACCTTTTAGATTGTTAAATTGGTAAGCTTTTAAAGAACTTGTATGTTATGTTAAGCAAATGACTAACATTAATTACGTCATTTTAACAGAGGCTGTTCTAAACTCACCCGTATCTGGAAAATTGTATTTGTGTAGCCTCATCTTACGGCCGGATACCACATTGGTAATCACATGTTCCTGCGGCGTGTGCTGATAGATTCGATCTGTCCACTCATTGACGGTGACTACCTCGCGACCCTCCTGAAGGTAAGCACAAAGTTTCAATTTATAGTTATCTTAAGATACTTCTAACTATACCTGATACAAAGCACCCTCTCGTGTCTTGTCTATAAAATGACAGCCCTGCAAGCCAGTTATTTGGCAGCGTCGGACATCTGGCACCTTAAGATAGGTATGGAGCAGCATGTTAAATGTAAAGCTCAGATCTTTGCTAGGATTATAGACGCCAATGTGAAAGTGTAGCTCCTTCTCGCGCAGTATCAGGCGATAGGTGATGCGAAATCTTTAAATTGTATGCACATGCATTATGTTGTATTGATAGAGCCATGATATACCCACTGATAGTTCCATATTGAGCGCGTAAATTCGTTGTCCATTAGCGAAAAAATTGCCTCCACATCGCCATTGTGCAAGCGTTCAGGTGCGCGATCTAAATGCCAGCGTGTGATTCTGGCAAAGCCATGCTGTGGTCCAAAGGACCAGGCTCCAAATTGAGCTGCAAATTAGGGCGGATTGGGTTAGAGTCATGTGATGCATGTGGGAATCTGTGCTTACGAAATACAAAGGGTATGCCACCACGTATCGCCTTTTTGCCATCAAACGAGGCCAGCTTACTGCAAGTGCATGAAACAAATTTTGTATATTAAATATTTCTGTTTTCTTCATTTAGTTTAAATATTGAGATACTTTCATTGTCTAGCTAAACAAAATAAACTTAAATTAAATCTAAATGAAGCAGGTTGCCGAATCGTAACATTAAAAATTAAAAAGGGATTTAATAAACCCTAATGAAACAAGGACTTCAAAAATTTTTACACGCTCAAAATCATTTTATAATTCATAACTAATTATTTAATCACTTTGCTAAATTTCCAAGTGATGCAAATTTTAAATCATAAGGAACTAAATTAAAAGCAACGGGTTTTATCTGCAAGAAGGAAAGAACGAAAAGATTGCTAGTAATTTGGGCTGGGAGTTTCGGAGATTTCGAGCTTTTGAGCTGACAAAATATCTTTCAAGAGTTGACGAACCCGTTGCATAAAAACCAGCGTAGACATTCAGAAATTTCTGAATCTTCAGTTCGAGATGGGGATGGACGAAAAAAAGTGTCTGGCAATTGGCGTTTGGCTGGCTGCTTTTTGCTGAATGATTCGGTTGGTTCGCATTTTAGTTTTTTGCGTGCGCTAATTTGCCGACGCATCCATCAACGGGGGCCCCCCTTTTGGCACTCTGCCCTCTTCTCAGAGACTCAGAGACTGGGCAATTGTGTCATTAATATTGTCAGGTTGTAGCTGTGCAATGGGATCAGTTTTGTGCTGCATTTTGTGGAATCTATCCAAGTGGTATTTATTGTGGCAGCTCTTTAGGCATTAGCTGGAGCTGCCGCCTGCTCTGATTTTCTGTTTTAGTTTCTGGTTCGGTTTTTGGCCCTTCCTCCGGCCACAGTTGTTGCCCCACGTACAGCTCCTTTTGGCTCACACGCAAAAAATTTGTCCCTGCTTTTTGCCACAAGACTCAACTTCAACTCAACCAGCAGCGGTTTTTGTGCTGCAATTTTCAGAGTTCTTCGTCGCTGTTGCACGGTTTCCAAACGCCAACGAACAAAAAAGAATTATTTGAATATAAAAAAAACATTTAAGAAAACAGGCGACGCAATGTGTAACGAACATTCGGACAAACAGGCGAAGCACAACTAAGCAAAAAAATTCATTATAACAAAAAACTTTATAATATTATTGCCATACGGAGTTATACCCTACGAACTATATTAATTATACACATTTTGTATGTATGTCCTTAAATTCTTAAAAATATTTTTGCAATGCTTTTAAGCATTAAAAATTTTCTTAAAGCCTAAAAGGAACAGAAATAAACTATAACCTATGGGAGAAAATAGCTTTCAAGACCCTGGTAATAGGCTGCAATTTAAATGTGTAAGGAACTTCCATTTTAATAAAAGCTTTAAATTGCAAAATTTTAAAAGCTTATGCTATCATAAAAAACCTTTACCAAACAATGTGAACACAAAGATATTGCACTTAAGACACTAATTTAATTTAATTGTCAAATTTGTGCCTGAAAGCTTTCAAGCTTAAGATTTCTAAAATACAAACATTGGAATACATTTGCAATCGAAGATACTAAATCTTTATAACGGGGTTAAAAATCAAATTTAACGCTGTTGCTAACAGCAAAGACGCCGTATTCACTAAAATGTATAACGATTTTGTGCCACTGTGCAAGCAATGCACAGTGTACATGGCACATCATGTAGTCGTAGTCGGGATTTATCGATCTAGATGCCGCGCCAAAAAACTTCATTCATAAAAACCAGCGCATTGTTTTCGTTGTTGTTGTTCTTTGTCTTTGCGTTGTCGTTGGTTAGAGCAGGAAGCCTAGCTAGCAAGAGAGAGCGGCCCTCAAAGCTGCCCAGTCCGCAGGCCTGTTTTGTGCATGTGCAGCACGCTCTCTCCAACAAGCTCTCGCTCACTCTCGTTCTCTCTGGCGCTGGCCTCTCTTTGGCTGAGTGCGCGTTTTTTATGCGTCTCTTTTTGGTTCGCTGGTTCGCCGTGTTTTTGTTGCTGTGTCATACAAAAACATTTTGCCGCCAAACGGAATGGCTAAGGCTACCTAGCCCCCCCACCCGTGCTCCCGCTCAGACCACCTCCTGTTTATACTGCAGGGCATCCTTTGTGGCCAGCTAACGTCCAAGTGTGCATGTGCGTGTCCGTGTAGGTGTTTGTGCTTCTGTGTTTGTATGTATGTGTTCGTCTGTTGAAAACTTTTGCCCAACACTTTTTTGGTTGCACACCGTTAGTTACGGTGGACTTGCGTAAGTTGCTTCAACTTCAAACGGCTGCCCGTGCGCTTTGCGCTTAAAGCGCGTGGTTCCCTCCGCCAATGCGGCGTATGCGTTATATTTAAAAACTTACCTGACAAACAACTGTTCCTGATTATTTACACGCCAAGACACAACTGTGGCGCCTGTAAAAAAATAGAATAAAAACAAACAAATTTTTTTTACAATAGGAGTCCACAAATTGATTTGCGTTAATATTGGATATATCAATAGAAAAGATTAATAATAAAAGTTACTTTAGTGTGCTGAAAATAAAAAAAAATATATGCCAACTTTTGATAAAAGTATATTTATTTTAACCACACAAAGATAATTTCATAGGCTTACAGGTTGAATTGTTTCTGCTATTTATAACGCAGACTAATGCAAGTAAATATATCTTAATGTCGACATGTAAAGTTTTTAAACTGTTACATTAGCAGTGTCACTTAATCATTTGCAAGATCCTTTTTTTTGCGTATATTGTTAACGTAACATATGTATTAAAAGCGTTTTTAACATTTTGCTATATGTTGTACTTGTGTTAAATTTCCATTAACGATACATTATTAAATTAAAGACTGAATTGAAATATTGTCATCCATGATGCATACACAGACACACACACACACACATATATATATATATATATATATATAAACACAAGCACACATGCAAATCTAACCCACATAGACAGAGAAAAGTCTAAGTAAACCGGCTAAAAGTGAGGAGAATGAGCAATAGACTGACTCCCAGTTCCAATGGCCATTCGTCTATTGGGTGGGAGCACCACAGCTGCGTGTGGGTGTTTATGTGTGATTGTGTGTGTACGACTGGGCCTGTTTTTGGCCGCAAGCAGCGTTTACAATTAGAGTTTTGCGCATAGGCCTAACTGAAAATTTAAATTTTCGAAAAAGTAAATATAGTGTAAGCCAAGCGGAAATCAAAAAGACTAGCCAAAGTTTAAGGTTTGACTTGAGCAAAGCGCACACAAGACTTGCCAGAGTTGGATCGCATTTTGTGGTGGCAAATGTGTCTGGCTGTGGCTCAAACCACGTCAAAAACACAACGTGGGCAGGGCGAACGAGTCGTAATTGTTGAAAGTGCGCTCTGTACACATAAATATGTATATGTGTGTATACGTTGTATATATATCTATATATATATAACGCCTAATCGAAATGTGTCGTGAGTAGGGGCCGTACACAGACACAGACACAGACGATCTCTCAGCGAGCCGCTTTCTGTCTAGCTGCGCATATCCCCAAGGGAGAGAGATAGAGAGCATAGCTAGATCATTTGGACAATGCTGATAAGATACTACGACAATTACTTAAACGGGCTACGCAGTCGATTTGGAATGAGAACAAAACAAAGTTAGCATACTATAAGTAAGTTAACTTATTGTTGTACACAGAAAACAAATGCTATTATTTGTAACCTCTACTCTAAAGCTGATAGCTAACTAAGATTGGCAGTCGCTAGTATTTGAACTTAGCCCACTTTTAAAAAGCAATTTTCAGTGAAAAACTAGCAAAGTGTTCTTGAAATAAGTTCATAGATTTTTTTTTTACGTTGATCTTCGATCCATATTTTAAGTGTGAATTGTTGTGATTTCCAAATTTGTTTACTTTAATTCGAGTTCAATTGAACTTAACTTTGACCCATTATTTTTCCCGCTGTGTATTATCTCTGATAACCTCAATGGGTTGCATAAATTGTCGAGCGTCAGCGCGAACGCGGCTCAAGTCTATAAAACGAAAGTCCATAAAATGCTTAACGCAAAAATACAGTAAAATTAAAGAAAAAAAAAACAGCATTGCTAATCATGCGCTAAAAATAACGCCAACAACTTTTTTAAAAGCTCCGAAACACCAAAACAGAAAATATTAATTGCGAATTGTTGTTGCTTCGCGTATTATTATGTTTTGGTTAATTATGATTAATTATTGGTTTTAAGCCACACACACATTCACACACACGCTTACCATGCAAGTTGATTGTGCATGTCGTATTATTGCCACGATCCAATACGACAACACTGGTGGCTGCCACGGCAGCCGCTGTCGTGGCCATTTTGTTTCGGTGCAACGGTTCTTGAAGTTCACCCGCTATTTTCCTTTTGGTTGATAGCAACTGCAGCGCCCCCTATGGTCGATCACTATTAAGGTGTCTAACTCGATTTTTTCGAAGGAGCTTTGTTTGTAAATAAGTGTTTTTTGTGCTTGTTTGTACACAAATCACAGGGCTAGTGTGAGTTTGAAAATGTTCGTACTATATTTTAATTAATTATATATATGATATTCAAATTAATTGCGAAAAATGTATTCTGTAAAGCAGCCTAAAGCCGGAGCTGCTCACACACAAACACACATTCGCACAATACACGCAAAAGGCGGCCTCACAAACGCGCGCATTCACACACACATACGGAGCGCAACTCGAGTTTTTGTCAATGAATAAATACGTAAGGAAAAAACTCGTGCAAAAAACGTTCAAGCTCGAAGTAGCGTAGTCCGCACTTTAGTTGCTGCGCTCACAAACGACCGATTGAAACTAAAAGCTTGATTCACACAGCTGATGGGACCTGGCGCAAAGTTTACAAATTGAAACTGAAGAAGCTTAATTCTAACAGCTGATACAATCAGCTTATCGCTAATATCGATTGGCTCATAACCAAATGAAAAAGTATCGTAGCATCAGACTATCGATAAATTTTTGCATCGTTGTTTTCTTACATCACTAAAATAAGACTGCTTCTTCTTGAATACGTGAAATTTTTTTGGACAAAAAGAGCAAAGGGATTTTCTGTAATTTAGGGCGTACGCGACAATCAATCAAATCCACCATAACAAAAATGCCGAAGTTCTATAAACTTGACATTAATCGCACCGAATGGGAGATACCCGAAACGTACCAAAATCTGCAGTCCGTTGGACAAGGGGCATATGGCCAGGTGTGCAAGGCTTTGGTGCGAGGCACCACCACAAAGGTGGCTATAAAGAAATTAGCCCGCCCCTTTCAGTCAGCGGTGCATGCGAAGCGCACATACCGCGAGCTACGTCTGCTAAAGCACATGGATCACGAGAACGTTATTGGACTGCTAGACGTCTTCCATCCGGGCCAGCCAGCAGATTCGCTAGAGCAGTTTCAGCAGGTTTACATGGTGACGCATCTGATGGACGCCGATTTAAATAATATAATACGCACGCAGAAGTTGTCCGACGAGCATGTGCAGTTCTTGGTCTATCAGATATTGCGCGGGCTTAAGTATATACACAGCGCTGGCGTCATACATCGTGACCTGAAGCCATCCAATTTGGCTGTAAATGAAGATTGCGAACTGCGTATTTTAGATTTCGGTCTTGCGAGACCCGCTGAGAGCGAAATGACCGGGTATGTGGCCACACGATGGTATCGCGCTCCGGAAATCATGCTCAATTGGATGCACTACAATCAGACGGTGGACATTTGGTCTGTGGGCTGCATTATGGCAGAGCTTTTGACCGGTCGTACACTTTTCCCGGGCACCGATCACATACACCAGCTGAACCTGATCATGGAGATATTGGGCACGCCAAACGATGAGTTCATGAGCAAGATTTCATCGGAGAGCGCACGCACCTACATACGATCGTTGCCGGTGATGCCGCGCCGCAACTTCCGTGATATTTTTCGGGGTGCCAATCCGCTAGCTATTGAATTGCTTGAGAAGATGCTGGAGCTAGATGCGGAGAAGCGCATTACTGCTGAACAGGCGCTGGCACATCCCTATATGGAGAAATGGCATGATCCCAGCGATGAGGCGACATCAACACTGTACGATCAAAGTTTTGAGGAGAACGAGCTACCGGTGGAGAAATGGAAGGAGCTCGTGTTCACCGAAGTGCGTGACTTTAAACCGCCGCAGGCATTCGCCGACCTCTTGCCGCAGGCTCAATAGCTGACGATGTGTTTTTCAAATGACGGAGGCAGAGACGTCAAGTCTATGAACGATGCTACAAATTTAGTTATTAAAATATGAGAGTCCAATCGTATTCGTAATTTCATAACTGTTTCAAAAACAAGTCACAGCCTTAATGTCCAGTTCAACTTTTTGGTGTTGGTGTTTAACAATATATTAACATACTATTTATGTGTGTACAGTGAAAGCTCTCTTGGGCGGACAATTACGGTCAACTATGTTTGCTAAGATAAAAAATTACCAAATTCATTCATACTTTTTTTTTTTTTTAATTTTACATGATTTGTGTATGTTCAAGATAAATTAAAAGCAAAAAATAGCATGTCATCAGATAGTAGAGCTTTCACTGTATATACTTTTGAGTATTGATTGTATAAATGTAAATGTATGTATAATTATGTACAAGTCTTCAAAGTGCAGTAGATAGCTATATAGCCATAGAAGAGCACGAGCTCTGCATAAATAAAATATAATGCTATTGTATTTACAAAAGTGCAGTTCAAACCAAAACATCTTGAATTTGTAGTGGGAAAGATTTTTACTTTTACAATAATAGATCCTCCAAATAACGTTCGAATTCCTGTTCACGCGACGGTTGTTCCTTGGTCAGATCCAGCTGTTTGCTCCAAATGTCCTCGTCCACAGTTTCGTCGGGTTTCTCCGATGCAGTTTCACCGCTTGTGGCTGCATCGTCGTGTTGAAGCTCTTTTTCTTCCACTTGCTCACTCTCTTGATTCTTTTTATCCAGTTTGCGTTTCTTATGCTTCCGTTCGGATTTACGCTCGTCCTTTTCTCTGCGCCGCTGGCGTTTGTGCTCCCTTTTTTTCGTTCGGTAGTTTAGCTGCTCTGTATGCTCGGGACAAAGACGAACCTGCAGTAAATAATGATTAAGACTCACATTTTATAGCCACGAATTCACGAAATGTTATTGAATTGAATTTAAAATCGATATCTAATCTATATTACATAGTCGACGTAAAAACGATATAATTTTTGGTAGCACGAAGATAATTGTCCTGTGTTGTTTTTGCCTACCTTAACTAGTGCATTTTGCGGAACACTTTTCTCAATATATTTAAAGTTGACTTCCCAGCTTCGTAAACCCTCACGCTCGCCACAGTGCCGACTGCCGCACTGGAACTGACCCAGGCCGGTGACCACCTCCTCTTCGGTGCGCCACCGCAAAGCTATTTTATTTTCCTTGTAGCGCGTGAGATCGGCTATGCAATACTCTTTGAATAATTTTCGGTAATAGCGCAACGCCAAGCGCTGTTCCCAGCTCAGCGATTCATTATCAGCATCCTCTTCGTCCCAAAGGAAACGATGGTTTTCTCGGATGACATCAATATCACGTTTATGGTTGCGCGATTCATTTTCAGCAGCTGTGGGCAACACATATTGATTAAGAATATAATTGTGACGCTCCTTGGCCGTGAGCTTTTCTATATTAATGGGAAATATTGTAGTGCTGTTCATAATATTCCAAGATCACAACAAAAATGATTGTTGACAGACAAAAATACTAACAATGAGAAATAGCGATGGTTTGAGTTAAAATCGATAGGCAAACAACTAACCGATAGTCTGTAACAACTATAAAGTCACTAAAGAAGCACCAAAAGTCACTTTTAAATATCTACAGCGATATTAATCGATACTTTCGGACGTCTGCGTATCACTCCCTAGATTTGGCACTCCCTAAGCCTTAAATATATACAAAAGAAAGTTAAACTTTTCATATGAAAAAAGCTTAGTTTCCCACATTGGTGTTGGCGTCTTCACAGGACGACCAAATAATCCTCCCAAGCTAAAAGAATTTAGAGTAACCAAGTCCAAAAAAAATTAACAATGGCGTGTAGCTGTTCATTGTTTTATGTGTTTTGGCATAAGAATTTTCTATATTTGAGATACAACTGGATACCATTAAGCATCATATGTTTTTTATGGACAGCAGTACAATTCAGTTATTTACATTGGTCGAACAAGTCTAACTTCTACAAAAGCGAAGAGTTCGAAAGCAAAGATTATGTGAGTATTGATTATCAATTGTTTTATTTACTAATTATAACAATACTCTTTGTTTATAGGTTGCACTTAAAACATTGTACTTTCCCGGTAATGAGTTTGATTGGATATACTATGGGCCAAATACGAACAATGTGGGATTACTAATGGATCAAGTGCGGGAAGAATTAGAAATTCCATATGAACGTAAGATTAATCGCACCTCTATTATTTCAACAAATGTAATATTACACGATTTTCGAACATTTTTTAGGTATGCGAGAGTACAACAATAGCGTGGAAATGGAATTGGATATGCAACGGCAGTGCAAAGGAAGCTGTTTTGCCATACATTTTCAAGCATTGCCAGACCCGAGAAGTGGATGGGGATTAAAGTACAGCCTTTACTCAAATCAAATGCGAAACTCGCCAAACAAGCGCTTCGTAAATGACGAGGAAATGAATCATCTGAAGAGTGCGTATAAAGCTATGCAGCATCTATGTTTATTATTCACACCATGTCATTAACACTTTTGCAGATGACGATGAGTATATTCGTGAGGGGTTTCTTACTCTTCAGTATGTTATTGACCGTCAGTTTTTGCGCTATCAGCAAATTATTGGCAACTATGCGCTGCTGTTGAATGTTATACCGAATCTGGAGGTTGGCAACTCGGACAGCTCTCGTTTGATTAATTTCGGCACATTATTTAGCATATTATTTAGTATAATGCTGTTGAGCACATTTCTGGTGCCCTTCGTCGAAGAGAAACAGAATGGTCTAAAGGAGTTTCTGAATCTGGTCACCCCCATGAGCTTTTTGAATGGCCTCACATTTTTCCTTATACGTATTGTTTTCTATGCAACATTCCTGATGTTTAACCTAATTATCGCCTGGCAGTATGGCGCCTTAGGACTGATTCCCTTTATTTATATATATACCTTGTATTTATTGTACATTATTGCAAATATGTCGTATGCCTATTTAATATCAGTCTGCTTTTCTTCAGGTAAGCTTCGCTTTTTTATATGTGCTTGGTTCTTCTCATTTATATTTATATTTTATCTTGCAGTGTTTTACGCAAAAATCGGTGGACTTATTTTGCTCGTTATCCCCTATGTGTTTAGTATTGTACGCAGCTTGCTTACTAATATAGCATTTTTCCTGTTTTGCACCAATTCATTTTTGGAAGCCCTGGATGTGCTGCAGACCTTCTGCAATAAACGTAAGTTAGGGTTATATTACCTTGCGGATGTTTTTTTTTTTTTTTTTTTAGTAGTCACAGACTCTGTAACCATAATTACCAGTACGGTTTCATTTGCCTCACAGCAAAACTGAATAATTTCGCATGCAAAAACCAATTCTTCGACTGATTCTTCCTGTACAGCTATGTAATATAGTATTCCTCATATATAAGCAGCATAGTTCAAGTTAGTTAATTGCCAGGTCAAGATATCTTAAGTTTTTCATAAAAGAATCTACTTTACGACCGATTGCTGTGGTTGCTGTGGCAGCTATCTGATATATTGATACAATCCGTCCGTTTACAACATAAAACTGCCTGCATAAAAGTAGAGAGACTTGGAAGGCTATATCACCTCGGCTGTTGATGCCCCATCAAGAATATATAAACTGTATGGGATCGGAAATATTTCTTTCTGTGCGTTACACATTTCATGACAAAATTGAAATACCTTCTTCAAGGAAATATAAACTTTAACTATATTTTTTCAAATTTTATTTAATGTTTTTCTGGAGGGAGACTAAATCTTAAAGAATACAATCCCAAACATTTTTTTTTCGCACATTTATGAGATACAACTAAAAGTGGAAGAGGATTTAACCTTTGACAATCAATTAAATACTTGATTCACATTAAAATCTCTTACAGATCGCGACTTTTCAGGCGCAGATTTATTTCGAGTTATTAAAGATGACTCCAGCCGTATCTTTACTGTTTATGTTGTGCTTATCTGTCAGACCGTTTTTTACGCCTTGCTTTACAACTATTTGGTGTGCGTATTTCCCGGACCTGGCGGTCTCAAGCGTCCATTCTTATTTATCCTAAATGTAAGTTCCTATCCTGGCTGTACTAGCTATGCTGCCATAAATATAACAAATTTCCTGTCATGTTCAGCCCGATACATATAAAAAGCGTCAGCGCAATGAATATACGACATCGCCGCGTGGCACCCACGCAATCATCATCAGTGATCTGTGCAAGAAATTCCAGACGAGCAAACGCGAAACCCACATTGCTGATCACTTAAATATGACAATCAACAACAAGGAGATCACTGTACTGCTGGGCCATAACGGTGCCGGAAAGACAACTATGATGAACATGATTATGGGTAAGTTAGCTTGCGGTCATGTGTTTGCAATGTCACATAACAAAATGTATAGTCCTGATCAAATGCCTATTGTAATTGTGATAGAGAAAACGCGCTAATAGTGTTACTTCCCCCCTTTTCTTTTTAATTGTACAGGCATTGTACCTAAGGATGCGGGCAAGATTGTTGTTTGCAGCGAGCGTGATGTTGCCTCGTATCGCCACCTAATCGGATTCTGTCCACAGCATAGCGTCTTCATGAGCTACATGACATGTCAGCAACATTTGGAATTTTTCGCACAGCTGCGCGGCGCCAAGCTCTCCGACGCACGCAACTGGGCAGAATTAAAGCTACGCAAGCTGAACCTTAAAGACAAGGCCAATGAATATGGTCGCAATTTATCAGGCGGCATGAAGAGGCGCCTTTCGCTGGGAATCGCAATAGCTGGGAATACCAAGTTAGTAACTGTTAATAGCTAATGTTTTAACAAGAAATAGCTGGTACACATACATTTGTAGCTATAACTGTTATATCGTTTATTCTAAGGATTGCATCCTTTTAAGTTAGGGCTATTCACGGTAAAAACATAGTTATACGTTAGTAGCAACTATTTATCTTTAATATGCCAGCAGTTATTTATCTGGTATACTGCAACTGTTGTTCTGTCAGACTGATTAATTTTGTACTTACAGAATTGTTATCCTAGACGAACCATCCTCCGGCCTGGACATTGAATCACGTCGAGAACTTTGGGACATTTTGCTGGAGCTGCGCAAAGAGAAGGCAATTTTAGTGACCACCCATTATATGGAAGAGGCCGAGGTGCTGGGCGATACCATCTGCATACTGGCCAACGGCAAGCTGCAGGCGATCGGCTCGCCGCTCGAACTTAAACGTAAATCGGGCAGTGGCTATCGCCTAAAGCTGCAGGCCCATGAGACGCTGTTTCTGAAAGAAGAAACAATGAAAGAGATATTCAAATTTATACCGACTGCTAAAGAGGAGGTTATTAATTGATGATAATATTTTTGTTTTTGTTATCTTAACACTCATTATCGATTCTTTTGCACACAGAATTATGTAAAGCCCACGCTTTATATATGCCTACCATATGACTATCGCCTGCAATTCCATGACATGTTACGAAACTTAGAAAAAAATCAGTATAAACTAGGCATTGAAACGATCTCGATTGCAGACACCTCACTGGAGACTGTGTTTCTAAAGTGAGTGCTCCGTTGGGCCTGAATTTATAACCTCGAAATTAATATCCTTCCCTTTTAGCTGTGCTGGGGAATGTGATCAAGTGGATACACCCGATATTGGTACCCACAATAATGCGCCACCCTTGGCCGTTCAATATAAACGACTGCAGCATATTGAGACCCCATACTGGCAGCTATGGCTTGCAATTTTCTACAAAAAATCAACATTTCTGCTTAACGAGTGGCTCTATGCCATCTGCATGGTAAGCAAAATAACAACTTCGTTCTATAAACCAAATGGCTTATGCAGAACTTGAAAACAAATGTAGCTGACATTAGCCGACTTTGCTATCGATATTAAATCAGTTAGAAGCTATAACCCATTGAGTATTATAAACAACGAAATACGATAAAGATAGCAAAACCAAAACCTGATACCTTTTCCTGGCCAAGTAGATAAGGCTGCGAGGCAAAACAAAAAACATTTATAACAATATGTTTACTCACAATTAAAACGCGAGTAATCGTATTTACTCAAATACACAATAAACTCTCAAGCACACACACTGCAAGCTCTGCCGTTTAAGCAGTTCAATCAGCGAAGTATTGCCCCAAATTATTTATTAACTTTCTCTCTATCATTCACAAAATTCAAGCCTATAAGTATTGTATGCATAATATCAATTTATACACAAAATTTGGTGTCTTCAGCTCTTAATGCTGGACAAACAATGCTAAGAATTTCTGTTTGTCATGTCTCTAGCACTTATAGTCTTCGAGATCGATGTGTTAAAAGGCAGACAAGTGCACTTGTCTAGGCTGACTTAACTTGTCGCTCTGATCTTAAAATATATATATATATATATATATAGATAATTTTTTTTACATGCTTAGATAGAGTGTTGTTGATTAGATTATGGTTTATTTGAGATGTATGTATTTTTTACAAACAGCGGAAGTTATTTACAACTTTACATTATTTATTAGTATAAATAATAAATATTTTTATATTAAGCTATAATTATTTGTCCCGTATTCATTGCAGTTGATCTTACCTATTCTCGGCATAACGTGCGCTCTTTTGCTAATGCATTACTCGTCCGTGGTCACCAATGAGACGGCATTGCCGCTAAAACTAAGCCAGCTACGTACGGGCAGTGTCTACATTTACAATCCGACGAATCATCTTGACCAGTTGGAGCAGCAGCTGCGTCAGTACATCCAACAGAGTGGTCTCAACGACAAGACGCTCACATTGCGTGGCAACAACAGCGTGCAGGAAGGTAATATACCAAAATTTTGGTCATGAATTAAGCTTAAGTGACGCATTATCCTTCCCCCAGAGTTACTGCAGTTGCAGCGCGATAATTTGGCTTATTTTCTGGAGGATGCCATTGGCCTAGTTGAAATGGTCGCTGAAGAGCGCAGCACCAGAGACACGCCTATTTTGGAGGTATACTGGGCAAGCAATCGCTACCATAGCAGCGTCATCCTCGTAAATATGCTGGACACTTGCATGCTGCAGCTGCTCAGCCGGCAGCCGGAAGCATATATCGATGCCACTTATGTGCCCATGAAGCATTTCGTGAGCGACATCAGTGCTGCACGGCTCGAGTACTATGTGGTCATCGTATCGGCCGCGATGTTCTTTAGCATGTTCTACTACGTCGCATTGCCGTTCCGAGAGAATGCCAACGGTTTCCGCCAGCTGCAGCCCATGTCACGCTACACATATTGGTGTGCCACGTTTGTATTTGATATGATTTTGCATGCCCTGGTCTGTCTGGTACTGTTTTTGGTCCAGAAAGCGATAATGCCCGCTGAACTGTACAATATCGAGGAGCAGCAGCTGATAGTCATGAGTATATTCTTTTATGGCTGCAGCTATTTGCCCATCTTGTACGCTCTTGGCAATAATTTCCAGTCCATATCAACAATTTCAACATATCTGCTGCTTATGCTTAACGTTTCAGGTGAGTAATCAACAATAGTTTTAATATTTCTTGGTACACAGCAACACGGCCCATTTTTCAAGTTCAGATTAAAAACTTGTTGAGGTGCTTTTTCCTTTTTGTAAATATATTTTAATTTACTAATTGCTATATTTGCATAAATATAATAATTTATATTTTATTTAAAGTTATCAGCTTACCATACTGAGTGATTTAGAATGCGTGTTTCTACTTATGAACATGTTTTATTATATTCATTTAATTTTATATGTGAAGGAGCATTAGGTAATAACCCAAGCTGTTAAAAAAATCATATCAGCATCTTTTTTGTTTGAACAAAAATGGAGTCGTTGCAAGTTAATCTCTTTTATGTGTCTAAATGTTTCAAAGTATTTGATCTTCGACACCCCTAAATAATAAACTTTTTTCTCTCTTCTTTTCCTGCAGAAATTGCCCCACTAATCACCTCCAGCAATGTCCAGGCCATGCAGCTGCACGCAACAAAGATCGCATTTTTACGCTTTTTACCCGATTTCAATTTAAACCATCAGCTGCGCATCATAAACGAGAACCTTTTAGCGCAGCGAAGTAAATCCAAGAATCATCCGGAAAGCACCAGCGAATTTTTTGCGTATGCTCTAACTGTTTTGACCCTGGTTATGGGCTTCTTTACCATTGTGCTGGAGCACAAGTACTATCGCCGGCAGTTAAAAGACTTCTTTTATGGCAAAACCTGTAAGATACCACCGAAGACCGGCAGTTCGAACCATGAGCTCGACTGCATCAATGATTGCGTCAACGAGGAGCAGCATGTTAAGCAGCTGCTGGATGGCACTGCGCAACAGGCGTCAGAAGATTACCCCCTGATTGTGAGCAATTTGCACAAACGTTATGCCGGCAAGCCGGCTGTCAGCGGCATCAGTTTTGCTGCCGTGAGTGGCGAATGCTTTGGACTTTTGGGCGTTAATGGTGCAGGCAAAACAACCACCTTCCAAATGATTGCCGCCAATAAAACTGTGGATAGCGGGCAAATACGAACCAGGGGCATTGACATTCGCCTCAAGGAGGTGGCCTATCGCCAGCAGTTTGGCTATTGCCCGCAAAACGATGCGATCAACCAATTCATGACCGCCGAGCAGTGTTTGCGATTAATGGCGCTGCTACGTGGTCTTAGTTGGCGAGGCAATGAGCCCGGGGATGTGGAAAATAGCGTTAATTTCTGGCTGCATAAAATGCATTTACTTAAATATCGCCATGTGGCGGTGCGCAATTATTCGGGGGGCACAAAACGTAAGCTGATGGCAGCTATGGCCATGATCGGTGCACCATCGCTGGTGCTCCTGGATGAGCCGACAACGGGCGTGGATCCAATATCGCGAAGATTTTTGTGGAAATGCATTAAGGATTTCCTGGCGCAGGATCGCACGGTGGTGCTCACATCGCACAGGTGAGTCATACTGAATTGCATATCAATCATTCATTTTATAACATCTACTGTATATCCTGTACACAGCATGGATGAGTGCGAGGAGTTGTGCAATCGACTGGCCATCATGGCGAACGGAAAATTTAAATGCCTGAACAACATTTGCGCTTTAAAGCGCCTTAGCGGCTTTACCATTAAACTAAAAATGAAAATCGACACGGAGACGGAGGCAAATGTGTCGACTATTACCAACACATTAAAGGGACAATTCGAGGACTTGGACTTAAGGGAGAATCATGCTGGCACATTAACCTATTTTGTACGAACAGAGGAGCACATCATTTGGTCGAATGTATTTAAGATAGCAGACCAATATCTGGGGGATAGTCTTAGCGATCTAGTCGAGTATTATTCGGTAAATGAGTGCACTCTCGAAGACATATTTTTGAAATTCGAGAGACAATCAAAATCATTGTCGACTACGGGTTCGGAAAACTATGTTTGAGCGTTCCATGCGTAGTAGGGTATGACCCGATCCTGGTTATGGCAATGATACTTTTAGCTGTACATTATTCGCTGCATGAGTGCACAATGGAAGTGCACAAGTGTGCTTATGCTGCCAGTTTACCAAACAAATCATATGCACGGGCAGGATCAAATAGTTAAATGATCCTGCCCGTAGACTATATTTGAATTATTTGTCAGAACCAAAGCGAAACACGCTCATATTTAATCATCATCATCATAGAATTCTATTCAATTCAACTTAATTTAAATAATCTAATTTAAAAATAATTAATTCTCTGTTAATTATAAAATGCTGACTATAAGATACCCTGTGGTCAGCGCCTTGCGACGACATGTGAGTGCATATCGCTAAACCATTATCACTTAAAACGCGTTTATTTTGTCAAAAGGTATACAAAAAAAGATAATCTCGTATAGCTTCTAAGAATTCATAATAAATATTTTATTATTATAAGACTTGTAATAAGCGTCGAAAATATAAGATTTATCAACACAATAGAACTAATTTTTAGTTCAGTAAGTCTTTGGCGAACTATTAAATTATTTTGCTGATTTTCTACGAACTAGACTGGCAGTCAAATGAACGAAGTGAGTAAGGAAACGGAACTAAATGAACGAGCATTAAGGAGTTCCACGCGCGCTCAATTGAACCGCCCCAGTGAACTAATTCCAAACGATTCGATACAATTGTATATTCGGAAATCGATGCTAAACAACGTAGACAACCAATAATGGCGCGTAGTAAAATTTGGAAATACTACGATAAAATAAATCTCCAAACAGCACAATGTTTGCTATGCGAGAAGATAATCAAAACCTGCGGCAATACCTCCAATCTGATGAAGCACATGAAGACCCATCCACAAATGTAAGCCAGCAAATCAGTACTTGTGTACATGCACTAAACGCAGACGGTTTTGTTTACAGCGATGTCAATGACCATGATTCTATTGTGGTGCGCGGCATGCTCAAACGGGAGCCAAATCCCATCAAGAGCCGTGGCAGAAAACTTCTCAAGTATGCATCCATTAAAATAAAATCGGAACCGAAGGGAGAAATTGAAGCCGACCCAGTCGGACCCGACATGGATGTGAACATAATTGAGCTGGTGGACGCAGAAGCCCATGCTGCCGTCGAAAGCGTTGTAAATGAAGAAACCTATGCCAATTGGGCTGCGGCTGAAACAGAATCTGCCGCTGAGACAGCCAGCGCTGAGGACATTATTGAATTTGAGCCAAAGGAGGCACAAGATCACAACGATCAAACCGCCGCATTGTACCAAACGCTGCAACAAGACGAACCGCAGCCCGAAGTGCAGTTGATGGTCAGGTAAAATGCGCGGTCACATGTGTAAATGTAATTTATGTATAATTAAATTTTTTTTTTTTTTTTTTAGCAATTTCCAAACGTCTCACAATACTACTTACCAGGACAGCTTGGCATATTTTGTGTGCCGCGACAAGCAGCCGCTGCACATAATACAGGGAGAGGGCTTCAAACGTTTAGCTCAAGTGCTCTGCCCCGCCTTTCAGTTGCCCAGCGTTGATCAACTGGGCGCCCACATTAGTCAAAAAGCACAATTGCAAACGGCGCAGTTGCGCCAAAACTTTGCCCACTTACAAACGCTCTCGCTAAGCTGCGCCATTAACACAACGGCCGAGCAGCAGAGCAGCTACCTGGAGGTGACTGCCCATTATTACGATGGCGTGCATCGTCGGGCACGCACACTCTCCGTGCAAGCGTTGCCAGCGCAGTATAATGCCAGCAACATTGTGGAGCGTTTGGAGCGCGTTTGTCAGAGATTTGACATAGATAAGTCGAAGATCGTTTGCATTGTAAGCAGAAGCAGCCGTTTGCTGGAGAACGCCGTGGCCTCTCTGCTGGGCAGCCAGCGGCATGTGCCATGCTTTGCTCATTTGCTGGAGACGTTGTTTGAGCTAGTGGCGCAGCGGCAGGAGTTTAGTGCACTCTGCGACAAGGTGCGCCGTTGTGTTGCTTACCATCTCAGCAGCTGCAGTAATTTGGTCGCACCGCAGCTGCAGTTGGATGTAACCGGACGCGCAATAACCACTTACGAGATGTTGGAACGCTATGTGAGGCAGGCAGCCCAGTTGCAAAAAGTGCAGCAATTGGATCCGGCGCTTATGCTGACGTCCAGTGAATTGGAGCTGGCAGGAGAGCTGCTTGCCGTGCTAGCGCCTTTGGCCAGTGCAGTACGTCAATTGTGCGGTGGAAGCGCCTTCTCATATCCTAGTGCTAGCAATGCGCTGCCCATAGCTTACACCGTGCTCAACGAAATGAAGCAGCCGGAGAACGCCGAGCAGCAGCATCAAGTCTCGTATGACATTCGGCTATTTGTCATTCGACTTCTGGAGGAGCGTTTTGAGGGAATGGAGAAGAATACACAACTGGCCCTGTCCAGTCTGTTGGATCCGCGCTTTCGCAATATGCCCTTCCAGAGCGCCTCACTGGTGGCCAAATATATGACACATCTGTACGATCTGTACGAGGAGAAGGGTGGTGCTATTGCCGCCGAATCTGGCGAAGAAGCTAGCACGGAGAGTTACGACATTTGGGCGGCATACAGGGCATTCTCTCACGAGAAGCACAAACATATTACTATGAATGGTGAAAGCGAGAACATGGATGAAATTTCCAGCTATTTTTGCACAAACATTAGTAGCTTGCAAACGGAGCCATTGCTGTTATGGAAGGATCTTTCTCAGTTTCATCCGTTTTTGCACAGTTTGGCTAAAAAGTATATGCACATACCGGCATCGGCAATACCACCGGCTCGCATATTTACAGCCTCTGGTGAGGAATTCGCACAACATCGCAAACTCATGGGTGAGCACATGAATAACATGCTCTTAATGGCGGATTGCACACAGGAAGAGTGGCAATTATAGTACATATAATTGTTTATATAAATATTTTAGAAAATTTTTATCAATATTAAGAATTAGTAGCAGACACGTGTCAATCATATATGTGGGACAAATTTTAAGATAAGCAGCAGATATCGTGTAATGAGTCAATAGAAATTAATTTTATTTATTAGAACTAAGCCCGGTAAACTCAGAATGGCATATATATTGTATCGTATTTAATCGAATGTAAGCAATTGATCATCGATAGAAACGATATATCAACAGTCTGGCAATGTTGTGCAGCACTGATGACGTTTTTTCACGCATTGTATTTTTTAAGCATATTTGATGTGAAAAGTTGAAACATTGCAATATGCAAACGCATAAAACAATTAAATAACATACACACACACGCAACGGGTGCAGAGTGTAGCAGACGAGCCGAAAGAAAAACTAATAACAGGACCACGCACCGTTGCGGCAGCGCAAAAGTTGCTGGCGCTGTCGTCTCACTCCACGCAAACACAGGGACGGAAGTACACTCACGGTAATTAGTTAGGAAAGCAATAAAACCACAACTATAAGACGACCTTGGAGTTGCATACAATATGCAAAATAACTCCACGAAAACCAAGGAAATGTTTATTGTGCGTGCTCTAGAGAAAATCCTTGCCGATAAGGACATAAGGCGTTCACATCACTCGCAGCTTAAGAAATCCTGCGACACGGCGCTCGAACAGATCAAAGTAGAGCTCATCAATGCGGGCCAAATCGCCGAAGGCAACGAGCTACCCTGCGCTGCACTGCCGCTGCCCAAAAACGATGCGGCGAGCATTATCAATGCGGAAACCTATTTCCTGCCCTTTGAACTGGCCTGCAAGAGCCGCTCCCCGCGCATTGTTGTGACTGCGCTGGACTGCCTACAGAAGTTAATTGCCTATGGACACTTGACGGGCGCCATTCAGGATTCGGCCAATCCGGGTCATTTGCTCATCGATCGCATTGTCATCACCATCTATGGCTGTTTCAATGGACCCCAGACGGACGAGGGTGTGCAGCTTCAGATCATTAAGGCTTTGCTTACCGTAGTCACATCACAGCACGTCGAAATACACGAGTTTACGCTGCTGCAAGCGGTGCGCACCTGCTATGACATATATTTGTCCAGCAGGAATCTGGTTAATCAGACTACGGCGCGTGCCACACTCACCCAGATGCTAAATGTGATCTTTGCGCGCATGGAAAATCAAGTTTATGAGGTGCCACCAACGCCATCAACGACAACGCTTAATGGCAGCATAGGCAGTCCGGAAAGCAATGGCGAGGAGCTGACGACGGCGGCTACAGAAATATCGGACAGCGATGAAGCCATTGCCTCAGAGCTGCTGGCTGAGATAATAACAGGTGAGTGGAATTGATGATCTATCTGTGCAATGCACTCCGATCTAAATTAAGCTTAAAATATCGGTAAAAGCCAGAAATTAAAATCAGCCATGCAGCTAAGCGAACTGGCAAAAAAGATTTTAAAAAAAAGCCTTGTGCCGCTTCCCAACTAAGGATCAATTTTAACCCTTTCCAGTTTCTTTTTTTTTAAATTATGTCTTCTGAATGTAGACATCTTTATCATTTATGGTTAACTTCGAGCGTGCTGTGGTATCCATAAGCTCAACAGTCGATATTTTGTTAAAAAAGTTTCGTTTTATTCATGTAAAGTTAAAGCTCAACCATGTTAATATTTTAGCTGCCTTCAATGAGGCGATGAAGGAACAGAGTCTAGAGCCGGATGTGGCCGAAATGGAGGCATCTGTCAATGGGAACGGGTCGGCTGATTCTTCGCACTCGGATCATGATAGCGTTGAGCTGCATAGCGAGAATGATGCAATAGTCACAGCCAAATTCACACACATATTGCAAAAGGATGCGTTTCTGGTATTCCGAGCGTTATGCAAACTCTCGATGAAGCCGCTGCCCGAAGGTCAGCCCGACCCCAAGTCACATGAGCTGCGCTCCAAGGTGTTGTCGCTGCATTTGCTGCTGCTGATACTGCAGAATGCTGGTCCCGTCTTCCGCTCCAATGAGATGTTCATCATGGCAATCAAACAGTATCTCTGCGTCGCGCTGTCCAACAATGGTGTCAGCCTAGTGGCCGAGGTCTTTGAGTTGTCGCTCTCCATTTTTGTGGCGCTGCTTTCCAACTTTAAGGTGCATTTGAAGCGCCAAATTGAGGTATTTTTCAAGGAGATCTTCTTGAATATTCTGGAGGCCAATTCGAGCTCCTTTGAGCACAAATGGATGGTTATACAGGCGTTGACACGGATCTGTGCCGATGCACAGTCTGTCGTGGATATTTACGTGAACTATGATTGTGATTTCTCGGCGGCCAATCTGTTTGAGCGACTGGTTAACGATCTCTCTAAGATTGCGCAGGGTCGGCAGGCTCTTGAACTGGGCGCAAATCCCATGCAGGAGAAATCGATGCGTAAACGCGGACTGGAGTGCCTTGTATCCATACTGAAGTGTATGGTCGAGTGGAGCAAGGATCTCTATGTGAATCCCAATATGCCAACACCTGCACTGCAAGTAAGTTAAATGGGCAAAGTTCTTTACTACTGGAAATTAAATTATCTCGATTGCAGGTCCAGTCGCTGCAGTCACCCACCACACAGGAGATACAGGCGGGGGATAATGTCGATGCGATATCCGCGCAGAATTCCAGTCTACGTTCTACGCTCGGCGGCTCGAGTCATAGCCTTAACTCGTACGGCAGCGCTAAGAATCAAGAGATGTTAGATTTGCCTGAGGCGCTGGAGGAGCGTAAGATGCGGAAGGAGGTTATGGAGACGGGCATTGAGCTGTTCAACCGTAAGCCGCAGAAGGGTGTGCAATTTCTGCAGGAGAAGCAGCTGTTGGGCAGCAGCTGCCAGGACATTGCACGCTGGCTGCATGATGACGAACGCCTGGACAAGACCGTCATTGGCAACTATCTGGGCGAGAACGATGATCACTCAAAGGAGGTGATGTGCGCATATATCGATGCCTTTGACTTTCGCCAGATGGAAGTAGTGGCCGCTCTGCGCATACTTCTTGAGGAATTCCGTTTGCCCGGCGAGGCGCAAAAGATTGATCGACTGATGGAGAAGTTTGCTAGCAGATACTGCGAATGCAATCCACAGAATCAGCTATTCCAGAGCGCGGACACAGTTTATGTGCTAGCCTTTAGCATTATTATGCTGACCACGGATCTTCATTCCCCGCAGGTCAAGCACAAAATGACCAAGGAGCAGTACATTAAAATGAATCGCGGCATTAGTGACAGCAAAGATGATCTGCCCGAAGAATATTTGTCTTCTATATACGATGAAATTTCCGAGCATGAGATTAAAATGAAGAATAATACCACAATGCTCATAGCACCAAAGCCCGCGGGAAAGCAGCCCTTCATTACGGAGAAGCGACGCAAACTGCTGTGGAACATGGAAATGGAGGTCATCTCCCTGACGGCTACCAATCTGATGCAGTCTGTATCGCATGTGAAATCGCCGTTTACATCGGCCAAGCATCTGGAGCATGTGCGTCCAATGTTCAAAATGGCCTGGACACCATTTCTGGCCGCCTTTTCTGTGGGCCTGCAGGTCTGCGATGATCCAGAGATAGCTACTCTCTGTCTGGACGGCATACGCTGTGCAATTCGAATTGCGTGCATTTTCCACATGTCTCTGGAACGGGATGCCTATGTTCAGGCGCTGGCACGCTTCACCTTATTGAACGCCAATTCGCCAATTAATGAGATGAAGGCCAAGAATATAGATACCATTAAGACGCTCATCATGGTCGCCCATACCGATGGCAATTATCTAGGCAGTAGCTGGCTAGACATAGTCAAGTGCATTAGCCAGCTGGAGCTGGCGCAGCTCATTGGCACTGGAGTGCGGCCGCAGTTTTTGTCTGGCGCACAAACCACGCTCAAGGATACGCTCAATCCTAGCGTCAAGGAGCACATTGGCGAGACGAGCAGCCAGAGCGTTGTTGTGGCTGTCGACCGCATCTTTACTGGGTCCATGCGTCTCGATGGCGATGCGATTGTGGACTTTGTGAGGGCACTATGCCAGGTGTCTGTGGATGAACTGCAGCAGACACAGCCGCGAATGTTCTCGCTTCAGAAAATCGTCGAGATTAGCTACTACAACATGGAGCGTATTCGTTTGCAATGGTCACGCATCTGGCAGGTGCTTGGCGAGCACTTCAATACCGTCGGCTGCAATAGCAACGAGGAGATTGCATTCTTCGCTTTGGACTCACTGCGTCAGCTATCCATGAAGTTTATGGAGAAGGGCGAATTCAGCAACTTTCGTTTCCAAAAGGATTTTCTACGTCCCTTCGAGCACATCATGAAAAAGAACAATTCGCCGGCCATACGCGACATGGTCGTGCGCTGCATTGCTCAGATGGTCAACTCTCAAGTAATTATCCCAGCTTCCGAACCAACTATATCTACTTAATATGTTTGTAATCACGTATTTATTTCTTTTTTTTTTGCAGGCTCATAATATAAGATCTGGCTGGAAGAACATCTTCTCTATATTTCACCTAGCTGCCGGGGATCATGAGGAGCCAATTGTGGAGCTGGCGTTCCAGACAACGGGCAAAATCATTGGCGAGCTCTATCGGCGACAATTTGCCGTTATGGTGGACTCTTTCCAGGATGCCGTCAAGTGCCTGTCAGAGTTTGCGTGCAATGCACGCTTTCCGGACACTAGCATGGAGGCGATACGCCTAGTGCGTAACTGTGCCCAGTGCGTCCATGATGCACCCCAGCTGTTTGCTGAGCATGCGGGCATGGAGAACGATGCCTCCGTGGCGGAGGAGGATCGGGTGTGGGTGCGCGGCTGGTTTCCCATGCTCTTTTCGCTTTCCTGCGTTGTCAATCGCTGCAAGCTGGATGTCCGCACACGCGGCCTGACCGTGCTCTTCGAGATCGTGAAAACGCATGGCGATAGCTTTAAGCCAAACTGGTGGAAGGATTTGTTTAATGTGATCTTTCGCATCTTCGACAATATGAAGCTACCGGAGCATGTGACCGAAAAGTCCGAATGGATGACAACCACTTGTAATCATGCGCTTTATGCAATCATTGATGTCTTCACGCAGTATTTTGATGTGCTGGGCCATCTGCTGCTAGAGGAACTCTTCGCCCAGTTGCACTGGTGCGTGCAGCAGAACAACGAGCAGCTGGCACGCTCCGGCACCAATTGCCTTGAGAATCTGGTCATCTCGAATGGGTTTAAGTTTAATGAGGTCACCTGGGACAAGACCTGCCAGTGCATACTGGACATATTCAATGCAACGCTGCCCAAAGAGCTGCTCACTTGGCGGCCCAACAAGGGCACTGATCAACAGCCACAGCAGCAGCTGCCACGCCGTGCCTCCAGTACACCACATTCCACAAGCAGTGCGCCGCAGGAACCGACGTTTATGGCGTTGGCGCACAATCAGTTCGAGGCACTGCATATCAAGTGTGTGGTGCAGCTGGAGCTGATACAGACCATGGATAATATTGTCTTCTTTCCGGCGACCTCGCGCAAGGAGGATGCCGAAACGCTGGCTCAGGCGGCGGCCGATATGAGCGGCTGTCGTGGCGGCTCCGGGCAATCACAACAGCTGCAACTAGATTGCCAGCGCGAGGAACAGGGCATGTACGGCTATTTGCGCACACGGCAGCTCTTCACGCTCGCAGAGTGCCTGATGCAGTCACATCGTTTTGCCAAGTGCTTCAATGCGGATCAGGATCAGCGCAATTTATTGTGGCGGGCGGGCTTTAAAGGCTCCGTCAAGCCGAATCTGCTCAAGCAGGAGACCGCCTCGTTGGCCTGCGTGTTGCGCATCTTTTTCAAAATGTACGGCGATGAGAATCGACGCAGCGACTGGCCCGGCATTGAGCAGGAGCTAGTGCAAGTCTGCAAGGAAGCGCTCGCCTACTATCTTAGCTTGCAGAGCGAGGCGCATCGCGATGCGTGGACCTCACTGCTGTTGCTCATCCTGACGCGGCTGCTCAAGATGACCGATGCCAGGGTGAGTGGCATATATACATATATAAATATAATCTTGTCTTTAATTTGACCGTTATCCTTTCGCAGTTTGCGACGCATGTGTCCAACTACTACAGCCTGCTGTGCGAAATGATGTGCTTCGACCTCAAGCCCGAACTGAGAAGTGTCCTTAGGCGTGTCTTTATGCGCATCGGTCCAGTATTCAATATTATGAATGTGAATGTTAATCTAAATGTCAAATAGTCAAGGCGCACGCACTTAACAGCGACACGGCCACTGCTACGTTGACTTGGCAATGTTGAGAGGCATCAACCCTTTCCACCTACCCCTTCTTACACCCACACACATACCCCCACAACCAACTGGTTACCCACTAGTTATCCATATCCTGGCTTTGTTGTTACGTTGTTTAGTTGTCATTTTTGGCCCCATCCGCCGCAAGCAGAGTTTATATTTTATTATATTTATATACATAAATGTATACATTTATGCGATCGTAATGTTTATACCTAGGTTTAAACAAAATGTTGTTGTTTTTTACCATGTTTACACATACACACACTCATGCTGGGTGTGTGTATGTGTGTGTGTGCGTGCGCGCGCGCCCGCTAAATGCTTTAAAGTGTATGTGAATCGGTTTACGTGACACATACATATATATGTGTTTTATAACCTATAGTTTAACCTTTTCTTTCTGGCAAACGCAAAATTCTTTGGTGTAACCATTCATTTAATCCACTATTATTATATATTATCTATCTATTATTGTATAGCATAAATAATGATAAATCATATGCTACACTTTGGCCTGTATATTGCTAGTTTTAATTTAAATCAAATTATATATTACAAATATATCTATTACAGCAATAAGAAGTGTACGCATATTGTATTTCAAATTAGATAACAATTAGATGAGAAATCTTCAGTATAATAAGCATTATGTTATCTGTATGAGCCATGACTTTTTGATGCAGATCGACGCGATTCAAAGACTAGCTTGATGTCAGTTGGCCAACAGACAGTCCTTGTCCTGCCAATATGGAATATGCAATAGTAAAGATCTTTATTAAAGGATTTTTATTTGCACACAAAAAAAGGCCATAACTTGCTCCCGACCTTGTAGATCCTGGCGAGCTTGTGTCAAACACTTCATATGGACCAGGACTACCAGCTGACCAAAGAACATCGATATCATTAGATATTGTCATTATATCCAATTTGTCGTATCCTTAGAGTCTTATATGCAGAACGCTGAAGTTCATCCCTACGATCCTAACCATCAAATCTGCAAGTATTTGACCAAGTTATGGATATTTTTCGCAAAAAGGACATGAATCTCTAAATCGGCCAGAACATGTCCATAATTTTCATAATTCGTCAAAAAGTTGCACATTTTTCATTTTTCCTATCCAGACGGGACCAGGACTATCACTTCCCCTGTGAAAGTTTGTAGTGAAATTTCGAATCCTGGAACTCCTTGAATGTAAATCGATAGTCGTGGTCTTCTATAGTTTAAAAATGTCTATCCTTCCGATAGTCTTAAGGATTTAGACAAGCTATGGCAAAGAAAAAAATGTTCATTTTAGAAAAATAACCATATCTAGGAATCTTAAAGGGCGAATGCAATGTCCTTTGGACCGTTTAGAGCTGAGAGCCTGATCAATTTAAATTGATTGGCACATGACTCCTCAAGTTAAGGAAGCCTACAGCCGAGTTATTGGCAATTGTCTGCATAACAAAACGTCTCTTTTTCTCAGCTCCTCGCATGACTCTCGTCCTCATTATATACTCATCAGCGGTAGGACAAGGACTGTCTGCTGGCCAAAGAAAATCAGGATTGTCTTTGAAATAGTCAAGTTATGGGCGATTTTGTGATTAATAATCCTTCTTAGAAAAATATCCATAACTTGGTCAAATCCTTGATTGTAATCATCGAGCTGTGTTAAAAAATCTAAGGATCCGAAAAATTTAAGTAGCGTATAGAAAGAAAACAGAATGAAATGAAAAAATCTTTAATGTTTCGAGGACTGTATGAATGATTGCGATATCTTTTGGTCAGTTGGCAGCCCTGGTCCATATCTTATCTTAGCGCCCTTTTTACTGTGTATTGAACTGGACTTTATGCTTGTGAGTGAAGGATATAGGAAAGTTATGGATACACTTCTTTAAATGTCCTTTTATTTATTTTCATAATTTGGCTATGTCCTCATGATATCTATTAAATGAATTGATTGAAGCTTCGCAAAGAGGTCCTTTAAAGATCATTAGAAAAACAAAACCCATTTACCTTACCTCCTAAGTAAAAAGTTGTCGGATGGCCTGTTTTCAATTTGTTATATTAAATACAGCGAGTGATGGAATAATAGTAAGACTCATATATTTCATTCTTAATGGCAGACTAGTCGGCACAGGATACCCAAGGTATTTCACAGAACGTAGTCTTATCTAGGAAGGGAGTTGAGCGTTTGGCCATAGCAGCCGGAGGAAGATCAAACAAACAATTAATAGATCTCAGTGATCATGGGAAGACGACATGGTGAGCGCAAGCTGCTAGAGCTTCAAGGCTATCCGACACGAATGGCGCACCCAAAGCAGCAGAGATGTTGTTCCAAAATCATCTGAAATCTTATAAAAATGTAATTGGAACTGAAAGACCCTTGAATTATGGTGTTACCTTGCATCCCAGCAGCCGGGCATCCCTATGTGGCTGCTCTCCATGCGCAGAAAAGGCGATTTATTGAGCATCCAACTAGGTTCAGTTTATCCTTGCAGTAGTCCTATTAATGCAGAAAAGAGAAGAGAGTGTGTTATATTTAATTTATTTACATCTTTTAATGGGGAACAAACAATGGACAAATGCAAACATTACGATAGGCAACCAAGCTATGCAAACCAAAAAAAGAGAAGCTTTTTTTTGTAATGCCAAATAAAGATAAGTATATTTTGAAATGCCAACTAGTAATCCTGATTCGTAAAATGTAATGGCAATTAGTAATCCTGGTCCGCGAAATGTCAAGAAATTGGTTTTATATATAAGGATTCAAAGGACTATAACATACGACAACCTAATGATGCCGGAATAGCACAAATTTACATGGCCAGATTGGGCTGATTATTCCAAAATGCACTATAACTCATTTAGCTATTCGAAATTTAAGTCCGTCCATGGACGATGGACTCGTGAGTCCATTTTGATTTCATGAATAGAACAGATAATTTAGTCTAATTTAATAATTTAAATTCTTAAATGGCATGCACAACGCAGAAAATAAGCTTCTCTCTTCTACACAAAATTATCCAAAAATAAATAAATTTGTATGTATGCAATCGGATAATACCAAAGAATTTGCCATCTCTGTGTCGTGCTTTAGTTTTTTGCTTAAGTCTTTTGTTTCGCCTATAACAAACACTCACACATATACATTTTCGTTGATGTTTATCTATTCTTGCCTTATTTTCTATGCGTCGCTTTTCCATTTCGTTCGCATTGCACTCTCGCAACTTGGTTGTGTATTAGTTTGACCCCATTAGTCAATATGATAAGAACCATACGAGAATAAAAAGAGTAAGCCATTTGAATCGGACCATATTTACTGTTTGTGTGCTTTAAATAAGGCTGCTCAAACCTGATGTAAAAACCTTTTGAATGTGTTTTTATTTATACTTTATTTAAAAACCTTTCATTGACTCGCCCAGTAAGACTTGCAAGTTTTTTGCAACATATCATATTAACTAGGAATCTTAAACCAATACAGAATGGAAGAGGGCGAAAAAGCGGCGCACAGAAAATATGCAAGCAGCTGCTCACAATACGAATCCGTACAAAGAAATTGTTTGCATCGGAAAGCCATAAGCAATTTTGCGCTTCCCTCTGCAAACATGTGTTAGCATGTGCGTTATCCACTTTGGCATATGTGTGTTTGTTTTTGTATTATCTACTTATCATTCGCGCTCAGACGAATTGAATCGAGATGGAGAAATTCTGTTCTTTTGACGGTCTTTTTTTTTATTGTGTGTCGCTTTTTTGATCCCAGTTGTAATGTAACCGTAAAGGTATAAAAAGGGTAAATCATTTGAAAATAGGACCATATTAAAAATTTAAATGATACTTGTAAAGATTTTAAATTATTATTATTTGTGGAAATTAGGTCGGATTTTAGGTAGATATGCCATTTTTTAATAATTGTGGAATATATTGGAATTTTATTTTTTTTTAGAACCGATCTACTTTTTGTAAAAATAGTTGCTTAGCAAACAATTTCTCAAATTTTGCAACGTAAAATTAATATGAAGTTCGTAAACACGCTGCATTCAGCCTTAAAATATTATATATGCTACGGGAATTTTCGCTGAATCTAAAATTGGACATTTTTATACAAGGGATATGGGATTGCAACAAATTCAAAAATCAACAGTCGTTCAAAATCTGTCCGCTGGCAGCCGAGATTTTTCTTAAATTCTGGCGAACAGGGGCTTTATTTAGCCATTTATAGCCGTTTGTAGCGGTTTTTAGCAGAATTTTAGTAGTTAGTACTGCATACTTTCGTGCTGTCTACATAATACGTTGAAATTAAAATTAAAATTGAAATTATCTCGGGTACCATATGTCCGATTTCGAAATGATATACCTCTTTCTTCTCGTACGGATCCCGACTATCGATTGACACCAAAAAATCTGAATTCTAAGAAATGGCCCAATTTGAGAAAAACGACTATGTTTTTTGCAAAAACTACGATTTTGGCTGAAAATGGCTGTGACCACGAGTCGAATGAGACCAATCTTTCCAAGATCGGGGCTTATTTGGCCGAGATAGAGCGATTTAAAAAACTCGAAAAAATGCCGTTATAATTTTGAAGATTTTTCGTTTTATTTGCGATAATTTGGCTGAAAGTGGAAAGTTATACCTTTTTGAACTCGTACTGATCTCTGGAATCGACTTGCATACCACGTTTTTTGATTTTGTTGGGAAATCCAAAATTTGCTGTTAAGCAACAGTAAATGTAACAGGAGTGCTGTAAAGACGGCTGTTAAGTAGCATTCCAGCTACAGTTAATGTACAGGGGCTCCTGAAAGAGAAATGTTTTTCGACCATTTTGCCACATTTTGCAGAGATCTGATCCTCTAGGTTTCCAAGGACTATATCGACTAGATGCATATAGATTTTTTGAGCTGGCTATATAAAATTTATGATGCAGAGTTTAAACGTTTAAGCAAATAATAAGTAAATTAACAAAAAATAAAAATAAATAAATCATTAACGATAACATAGTTCCTTATATGTTGTGTAAATAAATTTCCTCTTGCAAAAAGTCAACATTTTCAGAGGATTTCGCGTTTGTACCTAGAATTTAGCTTGAGAGATTTTGAAAGGAATCAAAGAACTTTGGCAGTTGCACCTTATTTATTAATTTTTTTGGCAGCATTTGCGAACATCAGAATATCTCTCAAAATGTCTAGCATTTTCAATCTAAAAAATATGAAATATGTATATTATAAAGACATTTCGCAACAGCAGATCGATGGGGTATATTTTATAATGCTGCAGTTAGCACTTGGAGTGAGTATGATAAATAAATGAACAGAGCGAGGTATAGCCAAAATGTATTTTTAAAATCTAATAAATTTTGATTTCTGCGATAAAATGCTTTCACCTACTACTTTAGCCCATTTGCTTTGTGTTTGAATAGCTCTGGGATCATCATACGATTTGGGACAAGAAATGGATTTTATATAAACTTTATTGAATTACTTGTGAGCATCCAAATTTCTTTCTATTCAAATAATCTCTGCACACGTGACACATATGTGAAATATTTTTTATATATTTTGTTTTGTTTTTAAGCAATTTGATTAACACGCAGTGCTGTTTTGCTAAATGATCAGACAGCACAAAGAAGTGAGCAAAGGAAAGTTTTGGAGAGGGGGGAAGAAGGAGGAGATCAATATTTTGTGTGAGCTACAAATTCGGAGCGATATGCTAATAAATCTTGTTTATAAGTCAATTTCAATGGAAACTTAATCAGGCTCTCACACGATGACGCCCCTGACGAATTTGCAGCTATTGAAATTATCAGATTTCGTTCGATATGTGCTAATTGCTAACGTACGGTTACTTTATTAAACACTTAATTAAATAATAAAATGTGTATCAAACGAAAAAAAACTGGAATATAAGCAGAAAAACCACAACCAAATGATCGAGATATATTAGGTTAAGGAGATGTAAGAAATTATATGTAAAAAAACAAGTTTCTATGCTGTGCAAATGGCCTACAATATAGCGAGAAACAAATTACAATTTTAAGTAAAAGAATAAATACTCTATGCATTTCATAACATGTTATCATCTAGATAAACAAAATATGATAATACGACAAACTCATTTTTACAAAATTAAGGATGATCTAGAGGGTTGTACATCATATGCTTGAGTCGATCACATATGGGAAGAGTAGTTCCTCCAGTATATATATAAATATATATATAAATATATATATATATATCCCATATATGTGTACTAGCGGGTATTACCCGGCCTTGCCCGTGGCACGTGTAAAGTAAATGTTATCAAAAAGCTTTGAAAATGATTTTGAAACTGATCGGATGGTCAACAAACAACTTTCATACAAACGATTTCCGCCAATTTACCACTGTTGCGGGTGGAATTTCCCAAATCGCTGAGACACGTTTTCATTAATTTCTTATGTAGAGCTTTGAAAATAAGTTTCAAGCAAATCGGGAAAAGATAAAACTTCATCCAAAAAATTGTCTAATCGCATTTCATCCAAAGAGGTTTGGATTCTGCGAAAAGTGAAAAACACGTCTCAAATGATTTTTTATGTAGATCCTTGGGAATGAATTTCAGGACGTTACCCACCAAATTTTTGAACCCCATTTCTACCAAGGAGGGATGGCTTTTCCAAAAGAAGATCTAAAGATCCAAAGAACTTTGAAAATGAGTTTAAGGCCGATCGGATGGTAAACAAAAAAGTTGCATGCAAACATTTTTCGCGATTTTTCCACACTTGCGGGTGGAATTTCCCGAAACCCCGTCTTAACGTGCACCTACACCACATAAGGTAACTACAGTGAAAATTTCAACTTCCTAGCTCTTACGGTTTGGGCTGTGCGTTGATCACCAATCAGTCAGTCAGTCAGTCAGGACAAACAGTTTTTTTTATAAATAGAGAATATATGCATGTTGTGCCTAACAAGAGCAGAAGTCTAATGGCAACAAAATCCAATATTATTTTAGTATGTATAGCGACTAAAAAATTGGTAAATTTATGTGATATTAAAAGGAACGAATGTATTTTAATATGTTGTTGATAGTGTAACGTCCCAGATCTAAGTAGTATTATCTAGTTTCTATGTGATATGTTATTTTCATTGTACTTTTTTCCCAGCAGTTTAGTAACTGGCAACTGCCAGATGTATGCTGTGATCACGTTATATATTCACTTCATGACAACTGCTAGATAAAAGATATAAGAGATTATGGCACCGTAACACAATAATAATGCCAAAAAGTAGCCTTTTAAACCGAAAAACAAGACCCGGGCACGCGTGTTTATCTAAAACTCAAACAAATAAAAAAAAAAACAAATAAATAAATAAACACAGTAGTGCGGGAAATTGGCCAACCAAATAAAGCAAAGTAGCTTTATTTTGTTGTTTTTATCAAGCTACAAGATTAGTTGACAAACAAGAAGGAAATGCGACCATGGGTGAGTTCAAATGATCTACTATGCCTTGAACTCTTTCTTAAGTTCAACAGACTGAGAGTGTTTCTTAGCTGAGTGCTGTGTTTAGCTTCTATTCCAGCCAAATGCAAAAATTACACAGCACTGTGAAAACAGTTGGAATTTAACAGACAATCATTAGAGTTCTATTTAATTATCATGCTTGACCTTGAGTGGGCGAGGGGCTATCGCATATAGATAAATCTGGCTACCCGCAAATTCCGTTTCCCCCCATTTTTTGCTGCAATATTTGTTGTGCAATAATTGCAATTACGGAAATGTATTTTAAGTTTGCCGCTTACGCTCACGTGAGCAACGTGCAAATATAAAATGTCTCTGTACTTAATTGAAAATAAAGCTGCGATAAAGGCTAGAGCCCAGAACCAATAGCTGTTTAAATAGCGCACGATTTAATAAAATTGCGCATACGCAGCGTGGAACGAGCAATGAACCAGTTCCATATTACGACAATCATATAGATCAGATGTGAGTTGAAACTCATACAAATTTTCTAAATTAGTTGCAAAATTGGTTTAACTCGCTAAACTAGCCCCGTGCACCGTTTGGGGCACTGTTCTAATGAAATAAGCGTTGATGTAAATTGAGGCACAGAAACCTGCCCCCAACCCCCTTAACAACCCTAGCAAAGAACCCTATGGCAATTGAGAGACGAGCTGTGGTTCAATTTTTGCCCAAAAAAAAGTCGAGATTAAATTGTGGCTGCGCATAAACGGTTAGCAGCTGTGTGTGTGTATGTATGTGTGTTGCGTGAGTGCCGCTGAGCGTGCGATTGTGACCACGCTTTGTGTTTGTCTGCTAAGAGGTACACAAAAAACAATGCACTAAAGTTCAACAATAAATTAAGGCGACAATTTAGTGTGTGTGTGTGTGTGTGTGCACAGTGGAAACTCAGCTTACATTTTCAAGCAAACAGCGCATCTTAACAGCGTGCCATAAATAACACCAGTCCGTTTAACAGTAACAGCTATTAATCGATTGTCGTTATCGATCGACAGACAGTTGACATTTAACAGGCATTAACCAGCATTGCGTATACATACGCAACACAATGCAATTAATGTTGCCGCGCGGTCGAGAGCGGTGAACCGCGTAAACGCTTTTTACAACACTCTCTGCCGCTGCACCTCCGCGCACAGCAGCGTGAGCGGGGCTAAAAACAGTAGTTCAATTGCTCAATTGACATGTTCTCTTTGGGCTTTCTCTCATTCACTCGCTCGCTTGCTAGCGTGCACTCTTTTTCTCCCGCACTCTCTCTTACTCTCTCGCTGTTTCAGTCCGGTTAGGTGCGTGTTTTTTTGCCTTTTTGTTGTTGTTTTTTTTTGGTTTCCTGTATTTGGTTGGCGCAACGGCTTCGAAGTCAGCGACGCTGCCGCGAGTCAAACAGTCTACAGCCAGCGGACTAGCTAAGCAGACGCGCTACCCTTAGCAAACCGTAACCCTAGCCCATTATCGGGTCTTTATAAAACGCTCAGTTGCATTCGCGACGAAATTCAAACGCGTGCCAGAAACTGCGAGTGCAAGAACAAAAATTATTGCTATTTCACCAAATCTCTACTAGAAACCAAAGATCAATTTTAAAATGAGCCATCACTGGGGCTATACGGAAGAGAACGGTAAGCGGCGCTTATAATTTGTAAACCCTAGCAAAGGGTATTTTAGTTTTGTGATTAAATGTGCATACCAAATGATATTGACAAACCTATCCACAACATATATGTACCATACATTCTTGATCAGTATAATTGTCTGTCTGTCGATACATATGCAATATAATCTCCTAGTTTCTAAGCTATCTGAAACATTGTGTTCTCGGAATATAGCTTGTCATAGATACTTTCGGATAAACATTTTTGTTGGTCTCTTAAAAATATCTTTGATCATAATATACATATCCGGCTACTATATAATTCAGCTTTCAAAGAAAAGCCGTAGAAATAGTGTTGTCAGTAACACTGTTGAATATAATATAAAAGAAAGGGTGTTTTGCCTTCGGCAATGCAAAGATTTTCTGCTTGTTTGTTTTGCTACGTTTTTCTCTGTTTGTTTATAAACGTGACGCACGCTGCGCATGCGTGCAACGACTTTTTTTTGGGAAAGTTTTGGAGCAGCGCAAAAATATAAAGATTTCGAGAGACAGGTTGTTTGTGGGCGCAGTTTATAGCTGTGTATAGCTGTTGCCGTTGTGCTTGTCGTTTAATTGAGACAACACCGTTGATTGAACACGAATGTTATCTAATAGATAACAGACATTTAAGTTATTTGCCTGAGTTATTGTTTGTTGAAATTGAATTGCATGCTGTTTGCTCTGATGCAGCAGAGCCGTCATATAGTTGAGGAAATTTGCGGCCTCAGACAGCGTGGATTCTAGCAAATAGCTAACATTAAGATATTATATTTACTATTATTGCTCTGGCTGGGAAACGTTAAATAGTACAAGCTAAAAACAAGTCAGTCGAGTGACTACAATTAAGTGAATGCGCTCCGACTATTGATTACTCAGCTGTCAATTTTTTTGGGTTCACTCCGGTTAAAAACTCGCCAACTTCAGTTGTTCCACTCGCTGTTAATTCAATCAAGTTCAGTTTTGCTCGCAAATGACGCTTTGCGCCTCAATTACATGCATCATCGCTTTGCCACTCCACACACAACAAACACACACAGAAAACACACACAGACACACACACACACAACCAAAGTTCGAGAGACTTGGGCACGTTCATAGGTTCGTCGGCAGCTCATAAATATGCGACAGCCATAATTAAATCGTATACACACAGAAGTAGCACAAACAAATGAGCAGCAGAGAGACGCAAGTGTAGGGTAGACTGCCAATCGTTGTTTTGCACGAGCTGCGTCTCGTGATCTCAACTGGACTCTGTCTGTTGCGGGTGCTTCCCATTAAACCAGTCACAAAGTCAGTCGCCCCGTCGGATTCTAACCAGTTCCGAGTTCTCATTTGTTGTTTTCTTTGATCATTCTCTATCAAAGAGTTGTACCAAAATTTTGGGTACATTTGTTACAGCATACTATATAGATATTCGAAAAGTTTTTCCCTACACGGTCTAAGGAATCCATCCCTAAAAAATTATATAAAACAATTTCTTTCCTGCGAGACTTCTCAATAAAAATTCAACTTCAAAAAGAATTTTTGAGTATAACCTACAACATTTTATCTAAAAAGTTTCTTGATTTTTTTTGATTCAAATTTTAAGAAAAAAAATCAAGTAAATTTTTATGTTGTTTTGTAAAGGAATTCGATTAAAAAATTATCTACAAAACACAAAAATACGAAATAATGTCCAAGTCCTCGCATACTTTTAAAAATAAGGAGACGAAAACATGTTCTTAAGCTAAATATCTCGCGTATAAATTAAGTATTTAATATGCGGCACACTTGCTTTAGCTTTACCTTAAGATTTGCACATAAGAAATGTTCATCATAGGTAAATTTCCAAAGGATATACTATTTTAACATTAATCCATTAAAAAAACAAAAACAAAAAAACTTTCATGACACAAGATATAGACAAAAAGATCGACCACACTTTTTCTAGATATATTTGCAAACAGCTAAACAAATAAAAATGATATTGGTCAATTTTGTAAGTTATCAAAAAATAATAAATAATTAATTTAAGACATAGACAAAGAATCAAGAACACTTTCTCTCTCTATATATATATTTCTTTTTTTCGATACTCCAATAAAAATGATATTGGTCAATTTAGTAAATTAACAATATAAAATGCCATTTAAATGTTGGGTATTTAATATTCGGCACACTCTTTATTTATATCATTTTGGCAGACTTGTTTTTTGCTCATTGTTGTTATTCATGTTCAGTTTCGCCTTCTCTTTTTGCTGTTTGCTGGCTTTTGAAGGCAGTTCGTTTGCTTTTGCGGCGCTGGTCAAGTGCATGTTCGGTTCTTAAGGACGCATGAAAGACCGGTTCCAAAGTCAGCCGTTTGTCATGGCCCAAGCCTGTCAAACGTTCTGTCTGGCTAAGCCCTGCCCCTCACATGCTACTCACTTATCGTACAATACAAATGATATATAACCTATGTAGAATGTTTGCATTTACCAAATCAAAGTTGAAGAATTTTTATTTTTATTTTCATTTCTTTTTTTTTTTTGGCAATTTGTTTTGATTTGTTTAAATGTCGCTGATTGCGTTGATTGATTCGATTCGTCTGCGCTGGGTAACTTTCCAATGGAATCTATCAGAGAATGCTGCCTTATCGCTGCCAGCCGATCTTTATATGTATATATTTCTGTTTATGGTCCACTCCAGTCTAGAGTGGTTCTTACATTAAGCATAAGTGCACACTACTCGACAATTATTTACATATATGAAACATACTTATATATGTGTGTATGTATGTGTGTATGTGCTTCAACTGAGAGATTAGGCGATCTGTTTTAATCATTTTTACCTCTGGCCCTGTCAAACCTGCAGAACTGTTGTCTATATACGATTAGACTTGAGTTTCAGATTAATACTCGCGTGTTTATATTTTGTAAATCAATCAAATTTCATTTAAGGCGTGATTTGCTGTTTGTTGTTTATAACAACAAATTCTTCAATCATTATTTATTTAGTAGCTATCAGTTACATATGACGGGTTTCTTTTGTATGTCCTTATCTTTTTGTGAAATGGGGCTAAAAAAGTTGTTTGTCATAAGGTTTTCCACGGTATTTAATCTGCTCTCCATATATATGGTTTATTTATTGTCATAATGCGTCAATTTAGTGAAGTGCTCTAATTAGTAATATCCACCGAAATAACACAAAACTATTATCTACGTGTTTTCTTTTAGAACGATAAGAGTTTTATCCAATTCTTGGTTTCATATTAAAATTGTTCCTTTTACTTGTTTAGATAATACTCCCTTTTTACGCTCTTGCACAATTTTGATTGAGAAATGTATTTTTTGCTTTTAAGCCAAGCGAGTAAGTTTTCCTAGACCGGCTTTTCCTACTATTGTCTACTTTACATATATAACAAACAAGTATTTCTGAATTGTAGTCTTATATAATATTGATTTCTTTATTACAAATTTATAATATATTCCATTGACGTCCTTAATCCATAAATGGCATGATGCGCTATAACATATTACAAAAAAATAGACTTCCATATTGCCACACCCCCATTTGGCAATCATATAGATGAAAACTTCTTGGCACATTGAAAATCAATATTACAATAACTATTTACGATACCATTTAAAGATGTTATGCAAACAAGCAAACAGAGAGAAAGAGGGAGAGAGAGAGAGAGGGAGAGAGAGAGAGCACTTGAGAGCTGATCAAAGTCTTGAGACTTAATGCTGAAGGTGCGAGAAAATGCTGCTCGGATGATATTACTTATATATGATTATTATTTTTGGCTAGGGCAATAAAATCAACAGTCGGTGTGATAAAAAAATAAATAGATATAGAAAGATATATATCTATATGAACGATATGCAAAATTGTTTGTGTATATATCGAAGCGATATTAAAAGAAAAACAGAAACAACAATCAAATTTATGAGTTGGAAAATTTTTGCTCTACAGATTAGCATTCCGAGTGCAAAAATTTCCGACTGTACGTGACAATTCTACGAAATTTCGAATTTTGCATGTTTATTGTTCTATAAAATATTGTTGTTCAAGTTGTTCAACTTTTTCGTTTTAATGGTCATTCAATGTATCTATTTCTGCGGCCATTCTCACATGCAAACAAATAATTAGCAATGAAAACTGACCAAAAGGCTTTTCTTTAGAGGGTTGTCTCCAAACTGTGCCAGTCGGACACTTGGACACTTGGCTAACCACCATAGCTTAGCGCAGTGCTGGGGCTTCGCCAAAGACTAGACGCGAGACGGGGTTATGTAAGCCATTTGTTGGGTCACTTAAGCGACAGTGTCCGACATTGTCTGACAAATATACACATATCCATATATATCCGGCTCACGCAGGAATAAACCGACTGGAGAAATAACATTTTTACGAGCCAGTTGTACATCTCAGGGTCCAATTAGCAAACACTTCCTTAGTTCGTAAAAACAAAAAAACAAAAAAAAACACGCAATAAGCTCATGATGAAAAATGTCTATAGGCGAGTGTATCTACAAGTTCTAGCGGCTACTGTGCGAATTATAAGATATGATCATGCAATTTAAGTTTATATCTACGACTTTTCTACCCGCTTTTCAGGCCAGAAACAGTTTTGTTTTTTATTCAACTTAAGTGGTTAACACATGCACTGCAAAACTTTTTCGTTTTTATACCCTGTAGGCATTTGAAAGTAAAGGTTTAATATATTTATCATGATTAGACATCTTGAACCACTATGAGTATTTATATATATTGTGGTCTAGGCATTTCGAATGTAGATTTTCATACATATATCATATTCAGATTAAGTTGAGACATGTTCAATTTTCGATAGCGCGCCTCTTTTCAATAACGATAAAAATCGAAAGTCCTTCTTCTATTGATCCGACCCGTTTGCTGATATCGATAACTATCGGTTATCAGTCAAAATTGTTAAGCATTTTCACAGAGTAACTCTTAGTCGCGCATTTAACTAGGTTTTGTTCCAACTTGTGTTTGTTTGCTTGGAAATCGAAACGAATGTAAATAACTGGGAAATGTTGCATAAATTCTAATGAAAATGTGACTTTGTTCCTTATTGTCGGGAAAAAAATAGCGCAAAACAAGTTTTTGCCGGCTGTTCAACAGATCGTTTTGGACATAGGCATATAAATCACCGATATCATGCCACATTTGGAATGTTTAGTTTCCATTTAATTCAATTAAATAAGCCTTTGGGTTTTATCACAATCAT